>NC_142443.1:91175833-91486666 GCF_059453495.1 Arachis ipaensis
CTGATTATTTTACTAATTTAATCTTTTCCTATCAACCCATGTTCCCACATTTCCCCACACTTAGTGGATACACAATCTCTATGTTAAGCTAACCAAGGATTCAACTTGGGATTTTTAATTTGTTTTTCTGCTTAAAGAGAGTGATGTGTTTATAGAACAAAAGGGGATTAAAAGGCTCAAGGGGGCTAACGAGGGTGATGTAGGAGGTAGGCTTATTTGGGATAAGTGAGCAAAACAAGAAATAGCCTCAATCACATGCATGTATGTATCTACATTCTATATTGGACATATAGATTGAAACAAAGTTAAGATTACAAGCATAGAAAAGAAGTGCGAAACACACAGGAATGAAATTTATGGTTGAATGTAACCATACAATTAAGCTTAAAAACTCACGGGTTATGTGCTCTTTAGCTCAAAAACCATATATTAGTTATGTATGTCATCCAAGTAGAAATCAAGAATTTTCATTCAACTCAATGTGAATCTTAGAATGACTTTTTTATAAAATTTAGTATTTTTCTTGAAAAATATTGTCAATTAACTAACATTTATTGCTATATATAAGGTGAGTGGATTGTTGTGATTCTGTTATACTAAAGTTTCTAGTTTACTCTTTTTATTTTTTTAATTAAACCAAATTATCATATGCTAAAAGGGTAAACTAAACTAATTAATCCATATTTTCTATATCACAACTAATAAACTAAAAGTGCAAACTAAACTTAACTAAATATCTAAGATATATATATATATATATATATATATATATATATATATATATATATATATAAACCAAAGTACAAAATACAGAAATACAGTAAAAGAAAAATGTGCAAGTACTGAAAGATAAATAAGATAAGATAAAATAAAAATAAAATGAAAATACAGAAAATAAACAAAATAGGATAAAAGAGAGTCTGAAAAGTGGTTCACCAAAATAAAGTTTGCCGGAGATGGCGACCTCCCCATACTTAAATAATAGCATCGTCCTTGATGCTCTATCAAACTGTGTGTGAAGAAGTGGCATCTCCGGAAGGATGCGCTGCTGGTGTCTCGGTGGTGGCCTGAAGGTCTGCAGTATCTATGAGTGTCAGAGGAGCTGCCTGCTGAAGCGGAGGCTCTGTCCGTAGAGGGATCTATGGATCAGCCGGCTGTATCTGATGGGGCTCCTCATGATGTGGTGCAGCCTGCTCAGGTCCTGCCTGCTCAGCCTCTGCACGTCCCTCCTCCTCGTGATCGTTCGCCTCCTCCTCAGACGGCTCAGATGGGGTGTCAGGCTCGGAGGGAATGTCATGGTGGCCAGATCGGATCATCAACTTTAAATGCTCATAGCGTCGCTTGCTGCGACGCTCAGATCTCTCAAATCGCCGCTGGTTGCGGCGCTCCATCTGGTCCAACCAGTCAAATAGGTAATGCACGAGGTGGTAGATGGGCTCTGAAGCAGGTGAGGGTGCCGTGGTGGTGGCTGGTGCAGTAGTAGATGAAGGGGTAGCGGAAGATGTGGCTGCCTCAACAGAGGCAGTGAAAAATGGAAGTATGTAGCCCAAAGCTTGAAACTTTCTGCTGTGAGAAATGATCTTCTTGCAGTCAGCGACGGTTGGCTTTTCATCAGCAATCTCCCATGGCACCTCAGCTCGGCGGCCCAGCTGAGTAATCAAATAGGGAAAGGGGAGAGTGCCTCTAATATGGAGCCTGGCCAGGTAATACCGGATAAAGCGGGGAAGATATAGGTCCTTGCCCTCCATCACATACCAGATGAGGGTAATCATGGCAGCTGGCACCTCTGTCTCATGAGTGTTCGGCATCACGTAGTTACTCAAAATCTGCTGCCAAAGCCGAGCCTCATAATTCAGATAAATGATCTTAATTCCCTTTGGGGCCACTGTGGACTTGCTCATGACCCATGGGACAGTAGGATCAAGAGCTATTCGCTGCTTGACTGCGTCCCAGTCAAATCTCATGAATCTCATATCCTCTTCAGCCTGCTGATAACCATCTGGTTTATCGAATTTAGGTAGGAGCTGGAGGATTTCTTCTATTGCTTCCTCAGTAACCATAATCTGCTTGCCTCTGAGTTGCACTGCATCCAGGAACGTTTTGAAATAGTTACAGTAGAATTCTCTGACCCAGGATGAGTTGACTTCAGTCAAGTTCCTTTCTAGGAAGAACCAGCCTCTCTATTTAATTTGTTTTAAAGTGTATTATTTTAGTTCTTCTGGAATTTTTAGAGTCTTTTCCAGGTATAGGTTTCTGGAATTTTGAAAGACAGGATATTTTAGCTCACAGTATCTGTTTGCAAACTTTTCTGTGTCAGTGGCAGGCACCAACTGATCAGCCTTTTCCTGCGGGGTAAAGTTCTTTTCCCGCTAGTAATCGTCATGGAAGATATCCAAAATATATGTAGAGGGTTCTCCTCTTTTCCTTTTGCCTGTGGTTACTTTGCTCTTTCCTTTACTTTTGGGGTCAGACATCCTGAAAAGCAGAAATTCCAGGATACAGTTTAAGAAGTAAAGAAGGAAAATAGGTAAGCAAATAGGAATTTAGCAATAAAAGCAAATAGGCAAAAGAGGAATAAAGTAGCAATATAAGCATGAATTGAGTTAAAAAGATGTAAAATTTTGGATTGTATGCAAGGTAAAAGTTGGAGAAGAAAAATCACAATCCAAAATCTATGATGTGCAGAATTGTTGGTAATTAGAAAAAACAGTAATCATGCCTTGAAGTGGTTTTAAAGTGGTTAGTTGAAAGATAATAGAAAAGTTTGAAAGTTAAAGTAGTTAAGAGTTAAAAATGAGTTAAAGTAAGTGCCATGGTGATGTGGTTCCCAATCAACCAAAGAATTGTAAGATTAAAGTGAAATCATCAATAATGCAATTCAAAGAATAAAGGAATCAAAAGTAAGAAAGCTAGCCCGTGCATTCATGAATGCTTTGGATGAAACCAATTAGTGCAAAACATGAATTTACCAAAACTAATTCATGAATGGGAGTTGTGTGAAATAGTTTGCTGAAAAAAATTTGGGCAGCATTTCGTCTAAAAATTGGACATTCCCGAGTAATAAACAACAGCAGAAACAGTTCATATGCGAATAAGGTAGTGCAGAAAAGAGTAACAAATAGTAATTCGCATGAATTTAAAATAAACAAACTCAATCTGCATCAAAGAATAGTAAAGAACAGCATATGAACAACATCATCATCACAACATATTCAAAATTGCGAAATAGATAAAACAATTAACAAGAACGGTGCAATTATCAGGCCTAAATCCACTAACCACATCCTAGCTACCTAACCACCTAAAATCCACTACGATCATGTATCTCTAACTATCCTAATTCGAAAATAATTTGAAAAAAAATGCAACTAACTAACGGAAAGAGGAATCGCTATTTGGTGGAACTTGGTGTGCAGAGGAACAAGAATTAGGCTCTGGGATATGGTGGTGGTGTGGTAGTAGCGGTGGTGACGCGGCGGCACTGGGAGGAGAAGCGGCGGCAGTCCGTGGTGAAGGCAGGGCGGCGGTTCTAAGTGGTTGGGGGAGAAAGGGGGATATGGGGGGGAAGGGAAGAAGGGGGTGAGTAGGGTGAGGGTTACGGGGCGTGGTGGTCGGCCGGAAGTCCTGGGTGGTGGCGGCGGTACTGGGGCGGCTCAGGTATGGGGCTGGGGTCGTGGAGGGAGGAGGGGAGAGGGGAAGGAAGAGGGAAGAAGAAGGGGAGGGAGGAGGGGTGATGTAACGGCGGTGTGGTGGTAGGGGCACAGCGCGGCGGGGCTGGGTGGTGGTGGTTGATCGGTGGTGGCAGAAGGGAAGAGGGAGAGTACAGAGGGATAGGGGTGGGTTTTGGGATGCGAAAGGGGTAGGTTTCGCGTGGGTTAGGGGTTAGCGTATTTGAATCCACGCGGACGCGTGGAGCACGCGAACGCGTGGTTAGGGTGAAAAGGAAATGACGCGAATGCGTCATTGACGCGATCGCGTGATTGAGAGATAATGAAAATGACGCGTACGCGTGGGGCACGCGTACGCGTCGCTCAGAATTGTACTAAACGCACAATTCCAGTGTCATTTTAGTGCAACTCTCTGTTTCCAATTAGGGGGCTAAGTTTTCCACGCGTCTCCCACGCTTTCGCGTGGTGTGTGTGAAGTGAAAGTGATGCGTTCGCGTCAGTGACGTGATCGTAGGGGTGAGGTATAATGATGGTGACGCGTTCGTGTCACCGATGCGATCGCATGGCACAAATTGTGCCTAACGCATACTGGCTGCACGATTCCAGCCCAACTTTCTAGGCGTTGGATTGTTACGTCGATTTGCAATCGACGCCCACACGTGACCCATGCGCACGTGTGGGGTGCTCTCATTTTTTTTTGTGCAGAATGTAAAATGCAATGCTGATATGGATGTTATGAATAATTCTAGGTTCAACAAAATAAAATAAAACTTAAAAACAATCAAAATGAAATAAAATTAAAAGTGAAAAAGGAACGATCATACCATGGTGGGTTGTCTCCCACCTAGCACTTTTGGTTAAAGTCCTTAAGTTGGACATTTGCTGAGCTCCCTGTTATGGTGGCTTGTGCTTGAATTCATCCAAAAATCTCCACCACTATTTGGAATGCCAACAGCCTCCGGGGTCCCAAACTAGGCATATAAAGCCTTTGAGTAAATTCAAATAGTTGTTCAGGTTTCCGAGGTGTTGGATGTCAGAATAGATTCCAGGATACCAAACCTTGCTATTGTAACCGTCTTTGTCTTGATCTACATTTTTTTAGCCGGGCGGTACGGGATTTGAATTCTCACTAAGATGACCAAACATCTTCTGAGACCCATGCGATCGAACTCGGAACCAATCCTTGTACCTCAAATTAAAGTGTGGAACTTCATGGAATCTTGCATACCACCTCTGAGTGCGAACTATTTCTCTTTTACTCTTAAAGCCGCAAAGAGCTCTAAGCTGGCCATCTGTTTCAAGCAAACCATATTCAAGTGGAAAAGTAAAGATAAAGGCTAAGGATTTTACCCACTAAAAGTTTGTATTGGATGGTAATGACCTTGGAAAAGGTGTTTCCAGGTGTTTCACAAGCTCTACTCCCTTGTATTCTTCTGTGAATTCCTCCACTTTCTTGCAAACTTCTTCAACTACAACCACGTCTTGATCAAAGTCTTTGATATCTTCCACATCACTCAAGTTATAATTTGGAGGTTGAGAGAAGTCTACTTCCGCCTCATCTTCATATTCACTTGGGGAAGATTCTTTAGTCTCAAAGAATTAACTTGCGGATGCAAGTTCATTACTAGGAGAACTTGACTCGTGATTATCATTATCAAGGAAACTCACTTCTTGAGTTGTTCCGTCTAGTTCTTCATAAGATACCTGCTTTGGGGGCTGTGCACTATCTGATGAGTATTTTGGTTGAAAATAAATTTCCCCCAAAACACACAAATCTAACCGGCAAGTGTACCGGGTCGTATCAAGTAATAAAAACTCACGGGAGTGAGGTCGATCCCACAGGGATTGAAGGATTGAGCAATTTTAGCTTAGTGGTTAATTTAGTCAAGCGAATCAAGATTTGGTTGAGTGTTTTGTGATGTGCAGAAATTAAATTGCATGGAAGTAAAGAGAACAGGGAATTAAAGTGCTAAATCTTAAAGAACAAGAAATTAAATAGCAGAAACTTAGAATGCAAGAAATGTAAATAGCGGAATCTTAAAGTGCAAGAAATGTAAACGGCTGGAATTGTAAAGGGAATTGGGGATTGGATTTGCAGAATTTAAACAAGGAAAAGTTGAATTGCATTAAACAGAGAAGTAGAAGGGAATTGGGATTGAATCGGATCCGAAACAGAAGAGTAAATGAACATATAAAACAATAAACAGAGAATTGAAATGGGAAATCAGATCTCAGGACCCAGAGACTAGAAAACCAAGTCTAGATCTCAATGCCTTCCTAGATCCAATAAGAACAATTGCAAGGGAATTGTAAATTGTAAGGAAAGTAGATGAGAAGAAAGTAACAGAAATGGAAATTAAATTGCAGTAAATAAAGCAGAGAGGTCCAAGGATGAGATTGAAACAGAATTTCTTCAATTCTCCAACCCAAGATCCAAGACAATTATAATTGAAATTGAAAGCAATAAAACTGAGAGGAAGAAAAGTGAATTCTCTTTCCCCAAGACAAAGAAATTAAAGTTCACTCAATATCCAAAGCTCTCCGAAAACTATTATAAAAATTCCAAAAGGAAAGCTCTCCGAAGAACTTGAATTCTATCCTATTTATACACTTTCTTCAAATGATCTTCAAGCTTTGAGTTGGGCCTTTGCTCTTGGTGGAATTGGGTTGAAAGAGGCCTTGGTTGATTGCTCTTGAAGTTTGGAGAAGAACCAAAGTGAACCAATTGAACCGGCTTGGAGTTTTGCAAAAGTTGGACCAAAAGTTTGAGCAAAAGTTAGGGGTCTAACTTTTGCTCCAACTTTTCATATCAGCTAACACCACTTTGCTGATATGAACGTTGGTGCCAACATTAGGGGTCTAACTTTGACCCTAACGTTGGCCTTACTTTGTGTACTTGTGGCGCCAACGTTAGCCACCAAGTTAGGGGGCTAACGTTGGCGCAAACTTTTGCTCCTCCTTGTGATTTTCATGTGCCAACGTTAGCCACCAAGTTAGGGGGCTAACGTTGGCGCAAACTTTTGGCGCCCAGGGAGGATTTCTTCATGCCAACGTTAGCCTCAAAGTTAGGGGGCTAACGTTGGCGCAAACTTTTGGTGACCAGGGGTAAATTTCATGTGCCAACGTTAGCCTCAAAGTTAGGGGGCTAACGTTGGCGCAAACTTTTGGTACCCAGGGAGTGATTTTCAAGTTCCAACGTTAGCCTCCAAGTTAGGGGGCTAACGTTGGGGCTAACTTTTCAACCAAAAGTTTGTGCAAAAGTTTGATGCTAACTTTAGATCCAACTTTTTGCTTCCTGGTTCAATTTCACTTATTCCATTGTCTTCTCTTTACTCCTAGCTATTCCTTCTTACTTCAACCTTTCTCCAAGCTCTCTTCACCTATAATTAATCAACCAAACTCATCAAAGCTATGCTCATAATCATGAGATATTCATTCTATCATATTATGCAACAATTTTAGCATAAAACCTCATGAAATGGCATGAATTTATACATGCTTGATTCAATCAAGGGAAACATGAAAATCTACTCAATTAGCTTGCTTATGGTTCAAGAAAGTGCATAATTCTAATGAAAACAAAAGGAAAAGACTGGTTAAAATAGGCTAGGATGACTTGTCATCACAACACCAAACTTAAAGCTTGCTTGTCCCCAAGCAAGAAGAGATTTATTGAGAAGAAAGAATGAGATGGAAGAGGATGTTCATGCTAGCAGAGTATTATTGATAGTTCATGGGGTTCTGTGTGGATATGTAAATACTCACTTCTTACTGACTCCTAGGCCTAGAAAGTCTCCTTCAAGCTTCAAGTAACATACTGCTATGACCTCTCATTATTCCTTTATCCTTGGCTATTACTTTGTTTATAAGCTTTATTTGAGTGTCATGTGTAGCAAGTCCATTTTCTTTTCTTTATACTTGACACATTATTCACCATAGACACTTGGCTCACATTCCTTCTTAAAACATTGATGCCCAGCACCTCTTTGGGTTACTAAATGCCTTGTAGTTAGGTTGCTCTTGATGGTGGACTTTCAGCTGATGATCCCGGATTAGTTAACCCAAGTCACCGAGTGTTGATGCACTCCTAAGAGCTTACTAATCCAAGCAGATCCTAGTACAAAGACATCACAGGCATATATTTTAAAGTTCAAGCTATTGGTGTCCAGCTTTGTTTCTTTTTGTTTCCTTTTGTTCTGCCACTTTTTGGCTATCTTTTTTTCTTTCCTTCTTTTTGTTTTTCTTTCTAACCAAGGAATTTTTTTTAATTGAGATTCATAGACAGTAGGCTACTCTTTACTTAGAAGGAGATATCCTGGCTCTTTATTCACTAAAAGTGAGCTATTATACAATCACACATATACCACCACTTACTTTTATTCTACTTCTATCTAACAGAGACTATCTTGCTTCACATTCAAACTTTTTTCTTTTATTGAACTTAAAGATGCAGGGGACAACACATGCTTCTTGTCAAGTGAAAATAAACACACAAGCATACACATAGACTAGTTTACTTATTCTAAGAGAAGTTTGAATCTGTTTGAACTAAATGAACACTTTATCAAGACATTAATCAAAAGTATTTCTCAACAGTAAAGGTTAAGTATAGATACAACCTATTGGTTTGAATTTCTTTTGTTCTTCTTTCTGTTGTGCCCCTTTTTGAGTCTTTATGCATGGTATCTTCAATTGGTGGTTAACTCCCAGACTTAATTCCTTGCTACTTCTTCTGATTCAACAGGTTAACTCTGGGCAAAATTTTGTGTCCTTGCTAAAGGTTATGATATTGAGACTAAACAAAAATAGTTAAGTTGTTGAATAATTTGTTTGATTGCTTGGAACTAGCAATGTGCAGGAAGTTGGAATGTAATTTTAAATGAAGTTTTGGTGGAACACCAAACTTAGCATCCTGCATTCTCCCTTAGATTGTTTTTGGTGTGTAACACCAAACTTAGCTCCTTGTAATATATAGCAGTTATCCAACACTTTTATTGAAAAAGTTATGAAAGGAAAGCTACCTCAGGTTGGGTTGCCTCCCAACAAGCGCTCTTTTATTGTCACTAGCTTGACACCTTTCAATTCTTTTTAAGAGGGTTGTAGGTGTTGAACCTCTTTTTCCTTACCCCATTGTCCTCCCAAGTACAGCTTTGCTCTGTGACCATTTACTGTGAATTGATTCTTCGTTGCCTCATCTAGCAGTTCAATATTCCCATAGGGAAAAATCTTTGTCACCAAGTATGGGCCAGTCCACTTAGACTTCAGTTTGCCAGGGAAGATTTTAAGCCTTGAATTATACAGGAGCACTTGCTATCCTGGCTTGAATTCCTTCTTTGTGATCTTCTTGTCATGCCACTTCTTAGCTCTCTCCTTGTATATCTTCGCACTTTCATAAGCCTCTAGTCTAAATTCATCCAACCCATTTAGTTGTAACAACCTTTTTTCTCCTGCAGCTTGGGGATCAAGGTTGAGGAGTTTAGTGGCCCAAAAAGCTCTGTGTTCAAGCTCTACAGGGAGGTGGCAGGATTTGCCATACAATAGCTGAAAGGGTGACTTGCCAATAGGAGTTTTAAAAGCTGTCCTATATGCCCACAATGCATCCTCTAGCTTTCTAGCCCAATCTTTTCTTGTGATTCCCACTGTTTTCTCTAGGATCTTCTTTAGTTCTCTATTTGCAAGTTCAGCTTGGCCGTTAGTCTGAGGATGGTAAGGTGTGGCTACTTTGTGAATTACTCCATACTTGTGAAGGAGTTTCTCCATTTGTTTGTTGCAAAAGTGACTACCACCATCACTAATAAGACCCTTTGGCACTCCATACCTAGTGAAAATGTGTTTTTTTTAGGAATTGGAGGACAATCTGCGCATCACAGGTGGTTGTGGCTATGGCTTCCACCCACTTTGAGACATACTCCACTGCTACCAAGATGTATCTAAAAGAATAAGAAGGAGGAAAAGGCCCCATGAAATCAATTCCCCATAGATCGAACAATTCTAATTCTAAGATAAAGTTTTGAGGCATCTCATTCCTTTTTGTTAATCCTCCTGCTTTCTGGCATTCATTACATTGGTGTACATATTCTCTGGCATCCTTGAAGATAGTTGGCCAATAGAAGCCACTCTGCAGTATTTTTGCGGCTGTTTTTTCTGGGCCAAAGTGTCCACCATAAGCTGAACCATGACAATGCCATAAGATGTCCCTGATTTCACTTTCGGGAACACACCTTCTGATTACTCCATTAGAGCATCTCTTGAACAAGAAGGGTTCATCCCATGAAAATTTCCTTGCTTCGTTGATCAACTTCTTCACTTGTTGCTTAGAGAACTCTTGCGGTATCTTCCTTCCCACTTTGTAATTTGCTATGTCAGCAAACCAAGGTGCTTGCTGGATCTGCAGAAGGTACTCATCTGGGAAGCTTTCATTTATGGGCTGGGATGCTTTTTGACTTGTTTCATGTGGCAACCTTGACAGATGATCAGCGACCTAATTTTCAGTGCCCTTCCTATCTCTTATCTCTATGTCAAATTCCTGTAGGAGCAGTATCCACCTGATGAGTCTTGGTTTAGCATCCTGCTTTGACATTAAATACTTAAGTGCAGCATGATCAGTGTAAACCACAACTTTGGATCCTATTAGATATGATCTAAACTTATCAAATGCATAGACTACAGCTAGCAATTCTTTTTCTGTTGTGGTGTAATTTCTTTGGGCATCATTCAACACTTTACTTGCATAATATATAACATGATGCAAATTTCCCTTCTTTTGCCCAAGTACAGCACCAATTGCAAGGTCACTTGCATCACACATGAGTTCAAAAGGTAATTCCCAATCTGGAGGTGTGATGATTGGTGTTGTTGTGAGTCTATTTTTTAAAGTTTCAAAGGCATGCTGGCAGTTTTCATCAAAAACAAAAGGGTTATCAAGCATTAACAGATTACTCAAAGGTTTGGCTATTTTTGAAAAGTCCTTGATAAACCTTCTGTAAAATCCGGCATGCCCCAAGAAACTTCTAACAGATTTCACATTAATTGGTGGAGGGAGTTTTTCTATGATCTTAACCTTTGCCTTATCAACCTCTATCCCCTTTTTTGAAACTTTATGGCCAAGAACAATCCCGTCGGGTACCATGAAATGGCATTTCTCCCAGTTTAAAACCAAATTAGTTTCTTGGCACCGTTTCAAGACAAGGGTTAAATGGTTTAGGCAAGCATTGAAATTATCACCAAAAACAAAGAAGTCATCCATGAAGACTTCTAAAAATTTTTCGACCATATCAGAGAAAATGGAGAGCATACACCTTTGAAATGTGGCAGGGGCGTTGCAGAGCCCAAAGGGCATCCTCCGATATGCAAAAACTCCAAATGGACATGTAAAGGCAGTTTTCTCTTGGTCCTTGGGATCCACCACGATTTGATTATACCCAGAATATCCGTCCAAAAAGCAGTAATAGGCATGGCCGGCTAACCTTTCCAGCATCTGATCAATGAATGGGAGAGGGAAATGATCCTTCCTAGTGGCATCATTCAATCTTCTATAGTCTATGCACATCCTCCACCCGGTCACTGTTCTAGTAGGGATCAACTCATTCTTCTCATTAGTGATGACCGTCATTCCTCCCTTCTTTGGTACAACTTGAACTGGGCTTACCCATGGGCTGTCAGATATTGGGAAGATTATCCCTGCATTCCACAACTTCATTACTTCCTTCTGGACAACTTCCTTCATTGTGGGATTTAGCCTTCTTTGCGGTTGAACCACTGGTTTGGAATTATCTTCCAAGAGGATCTTATGCATACATACTGCAGGGCTGATTCCCTTCAGGTCATCAATAGTCCATCCTAAAGCATCTTTGTGAGCTTTGAGTACGTCAAGAAGTTCTCCTTCTTCCTTCTTTGTCAGGGATGAATTAATGATTACTGGGAAGCTCTCCGATATGCCAAGGAATGCATATTTGAGATGGGTGGGTAGAGGTTTCAGTTCTTGTTTTCGTACATCTTCCTTCTTATCTTGTCTTTCATCTTGCTCAGTAGAGGTCTCAGCCACTTGTTCCTCTGTTGCCCCTTGATTTCATTCTTTCTCTTGAAAATTTTCTTCCAATGTTTCTTCCACCAAACTGTCTATCATATCCACTCTTACGTAATCCTCTTGCTCAGGAGCGTTTTGCATTGATCTGAACACGTTTATGACCATTTGTTCATTATGGACCCTGAAGGTCATTTCTCCTTTTTCTACATCAATGATGGCCCTTGCTGTGTGTAGAAATGGCCTTCCCAGAATGATTGAGTCGTTTCCTTCTTCTTCAGTGTCCAAAATTACAAAATCTGCTGGGAAAATAAACTCCCCAACCTTCACCAACAGATTCTCCACAATTCCATTGGGTGTCTTGATTGATCTGTCAGCCATGACTAGTGACATCCTGGTGGGTTTAAGCTCTTCTATGGCAAGTTTTCTCATCATTGTGAGAGGCATTAAATTGATGCTGGCACCCAAGTCACAGAGAGCCTTGTTGAGAATTATCTTGCCAATAGTGCATGAGACTACAAAGCTTCCCGGATCCTTAAGTTTTGGTGGAATACCCCGTTGAATCACAGCACTGCATTCCTCGGTGAGTAATACGGTTTCCCTTTCAAGCCAACTTATTTTCTTGTTGATAAGATCCTTCAGAAACTTGGAATATAGAGGCATTTACTCAAGTGCTTCAGCCAAGGGGATATTAATTTCTAGCTTCTTGAAAATCTCAAGGAATTTGTGAAAATGCTGGTCTTTAACCTCTTTGTTAAACCTCTGGGGATATGGCAGTGGAGGTGTGATGCTCTTTCCTATTTGCTGCTGTCCCTGAGCTACTTCCTTTGAGCTATGTGGCTGGTTGTCCTTATCTTTAAGTTTCTCAGTGCTTTTGTTTGGCATCACAACTTGCTCCTTAGCCTCATCTGCCTTTGTTTGCTTCTCATCCTCCGTTGGTTCTTTGATGTTCTCTGCTTGCTTCCTTGTAGTGCCATTGTTGCTTATCAATGTTCTCCCACTCCTTAATTGTATTGCCTTGCATTCCTCCTTGGGATTTGGAATTGTGTCACTGGGCAGTGAGTTTGAAGGTCTCTCAACAGATACTTGCTTGGAGAGTTGCCCCATCTGTCTCTCTAGGCTCTTCAGGGAGGCTTCCTGATTCTTGGTTACCATTTCCTGGTGTCACTACAAGAAAAATACCCATTCAGCCACACTTTTTTTAAACTACATTTGAAAAGCGTAGCCTATTCTAGGAATAGGCTACGCTTTTCTCCGTGTTGCCTTTTTATAAGAGAAAAGGATACACAAATGTGGCATCATTTAAAAAGCGTAGCCTTAGGTATTATAGAAATCACTTATAAAGCGTAGCCATAGGTTAACATCTATAGGTTCACTTTTCGTATCAAAGGAGACGCTTTTAAAGGATAGCCTATTTGTTAAATTTTAGGTGCTTTTTAAAAGTGATACCTAATGTATGTATAGCCAAAAACTTAACACTTAGTAAATTTTCTTCCTCATTTTCGTGAAAGCAAACCGATGACACTTAGTAAAATTTTTGCCATTCCCTCCAAATCTCACTCATCACCTCCAAAGCAGGTTCATCCACTTTCGTAAACCCTCTCACTCCAAAGCACCTTCATCACTCAGTCTCTTCATCACATTCATCGCGAAGTAGAAACCCTGCCTGCCTCCAAAGCTCACCATCGTCGCCCCCAACTCACTCTCTTCACTCTCGCCATTGACCCTCTCACTCTCGGTCTCGCCATTGACCCTCTCACTCTCGCCATTCCCTCTCACTCTCACTACAAAAAGAAACCCCCACTGACCGTCGCTCCTCTCCGCCATCGCTTGCACTGATCGTCGCTGTGCCGCCCTCACCATCGTCGCTGCGCCGCTCTCACCAGCGTCATCTCTGTGCTTCTCATCATCGTGTTCGCTGTGCTCACATCATTGAATAGGTATGTATTGATTTCTATTTGGTTCTGAAATTGCAGAGGCTTAGGGTTCCTATTTTAGGGGTTTTAATTGGGGGTTTAAATCTGCGAAATATGGGTTTGTGAACTGTAATTTGATAACATGCACGCTGTTGTTGATGAAGATGTATGGTATTTTAGGGTTTGTGAACTGTGATTTAATATATAGCTTGTCTATTTTCTCTGTATTTTTGTTACTGAGACTGAATCCAAATGCAGTGGAGGATTTTTGATTAAAAATAGATCACTAGAAACTTACCTGCAATATTCAGTTAAGAAGTTGAAAGTCTCAATTTTAGGTGTATGAAACAAGACTAAGCTAGTTTTTAAGGAGCCCATTGTCTCTGCTGAACAGGAATAGAGAAAGAATCTGTGTTGGTTCAACATTCTATTAAGGAATGTCAAACAAAGAGAAGGGGTTGCACTCCCCGGAGAGAGATATTGAGAGCTATTTCAAAGAAAAATGATGAAATGATTAAATTAAGAACTAGCTTTGTCTCAAATTGGTTTAATGAGGTATGACAGCTACCAAATACATGAGTTGTGCATCCATTACTATTATTATGTCATTATTAGTAATATATAGTATATACCAATACCTTTTTTTTTAAGATGTAGTGACCTTTCATGCTTATTTTTCTTTTATATAGTTGACTTATTTTTTTCTTTGATATCATCATTGCCTTAAATATAATTTCATATGTTTGACCATTTCAGAAGAATGGTGTTGTGTTTTCTGTTCTGTTATGATGTCTTACATTTTATTGTTGCAAGAGTGGCCAGAAGAAGTATATCCTCCTTATGCAAATGGGCTTGCTTATGTAATTTTCAGTGATATAGTTACTTTCATCTTATCTCAACATAAAGATAGGAAGCTAAGGGTTAGTTGCCTTAATATTCTTTTTACTTCTGAATTTTATAGTGATATAGTTACTTTCATCTTATCTCACAGTTTTGTATTCATCAGTCATCACTACTGGAACAACATATCCAATATTTCTCTTCTGTACACTGCTCATCCCTAACATCAGCAACCCACATTTTTAAACATTATTACTGCCAATCTGTTCATCCCTGTGATTGAGCAATTATTTGCCAGCCAGAAGAAAAATGGGACAAAATAGTCTATTTTGAGGTGTTGCATAACACGAGTCTTCAAAAAAGCATTGAACAATTAAATATACCACATGCTACATAAACCATGAAGGGTCATCACTTACTAAACTCAAACTTAGTTAATGACTATAATACAGGTGAAAGGTTTAAGAATGGTGTTGGAAGAGAGACGGAAATTTTTATAGGTCAAGAATGGTGTTGGAAGAAGGTAGATGGTAGTTTGGTGTGGATGGTAAGGAGATGGGAACAAAAATGACTTTTAAATTTTTTTGGTCTTTATTTTTACCAAACAAGATTTTGACAATTTAGTATGTCTCTATCCCTAATGTCACCATCTCCGTCTCTGTTTGAAGCAAAGGGGAGTGATTTGGTCAGTTTCTTAACACAATTATGGTGTTAAATTTATTAGGATATTCTAGCTAATGCATTTTATCTAGTATGTTTACTTCTAATTGCTCTTGATCAGGTGGATATATATGAGTCGAGGACTTTTATTGGTGGGAAAGTTGGTTCTGTTGTTGATAAGAAAGGAAACCAAATTGAAATGGGATTTCTTACAAATAGAAGTTGGTAAACGGATTTGATTGATCCCGTCTTTGAAATTCTCCAACCCCTCTGTTTATTTATGGTCTGAGAAGTTAAAAAATATTAAATATATAACCCTAGGAAACTTTGCCTAAGCAAAATTGATCAATTTTTCATGCCCATTGTGTTTAGGATTTGAGAAGCCATGCTTTATAGATGAATCCTTTGTTTTGCTTTTTTATCATATTATCCTTCTCCTTAAATCTTAATGAAATTATTCTTTTATAAAAAAGATAAAAAATGTCTATTGTATTTAACTTAAAATATGTTTTATTAATCCATCATATTTTTTCAAAACCTCTGCTGATCTGAGCTTATTTTCTAATGTGCAGTCCCAGAAGAATACATAGGTGTGCTGTAAACTCTGTAGATAAAGGTTGAAGACTTCTTTAGGTACTTTTTCTCAGATGATGCTGTAAACTTCCATGAGTCTTTCCATAAAAGATGTGGTGATAAAGGTAGCCTACATGAAACAACTATGAAACCTCTACATTTAAAAAATCATCTTTAATTTTGTATGCTTTGCTGGTTGTGAGTATGGTTTAAAGAGAAAAATTTAAGATGACTAATACCTGTCAATACACCTTAATGTTTTGTCGAGGATGATTTTTTCAATTTCCCCCCTCCCCTTTCAGACTTCAAGTGTAGTTCGTGGCGTCCTCAAGAGAAATTTGGGTATGCTCGTGAACTATCTTTCAACATCCAATAAGACTTTATCTTGGTATATTTCTGCCAGCTTTATTTCTCTTTTCTATCTGAGGTTCAACTAAAATTTTGAATGAAGCCAAAGTGAATGCCTAATATGGGGGCTTATGTACAGAGAAATATATGAACATATTGATGAGTTACAAAATTCCATTTCATGGAAAAAATGATTGAGTAGCGCATGCTTTAAGTAGTTAAGTTTGAAGTTATTAATTCAAATTAAGTAAATATAAGATAGTAAAAATTGTTAAATCTAAGATCCTGAGCATATGTCCTTTGATGAAGCAATAATAAGATCTTTGATGCGTCCTTATGATTTTTAAAAACTTAGTAAACTGTTCCTATGGAGACCTGCCAGTGGACATAATTGTGTTTCTTTTTCAGGAGCAAAATTTGGTGGCTCACCCAGCACCACCAGCGTCTGCTGTCTTTGCCTGCTGTTTCACAAATTCCTTTTCTTCGATTCTACCTGCTGCTATTCTGTCCTGTGCTATCCGGTTCTGCCCTAATTTCCACCTTCTTTTAGGTTGTCTTTTTTTTCCTGCCCTATTTTGTTGTTTTGCCGTTATCTCTTGAATGATTTAATTGCTGCTGCTGCTGGGTCCCAAATCTGTTTGATTATATCAATTTAATTCTTGCTAAATGATGATTGTGCTGAATTTGTGGTTAAATGGTTGCATGGCAATTACAATTTTTTTGTCTGTAATTTTTACAGTTATTTTGGTTTAGTTGTTTGAGCTGGTAGCAGTGTTGTGCTAACTGTTAAGAATCATTTAATACATGGATTAATTCTGGAATCTCGATAAACAAACCTATAAACAAACCTTTTCATATTTGCTCAGGGGCTGTTATTTCCAACAAGGTATGGAAGTTAAGATGGAAATGAAGGTGGAAGATGCATATAGGAAGTCAATGGAGACAGTGTTGAATTGGATACAAGATACTGTAAATCTTAACAAGAGTCAAGTTTTCTTTCGTACATATGCACCCGTGCACTTCAGGTTTGTAATTTGTTGCAACAATTGTTATGATTTATATTTTGCCTTCCAAGTTTTACATATATTTATCCAATAATGTATGAACAGAAGTGGAGATTGGAGAAGCGGTGGAAGTTGTCATTTGGAAACACTGCCAGAGCTTAACATGTCATTAGTGCCTAATGATAACTGGTCACAATTCAAAATAGGCAATTCATTGCTATCATCACATAAAAACAGCTCAGAGAAAAGATGGACACTCATCAATCTACTATCTTGGTCCGAATGGTGGCACGGTGGCACTCCATCGGCAAGATTGCAGCCACTGGTGTCTGCCCAGTGTACCTGATACATGGAATGAGCTGCTTTATGCAATGTTCATGAAACATGAAGGCTTCTCATAGAAAGGAACTTCAAAGAGTCATGGAAGCATTATATACAGCAATTCTTTTTTATTTGTCTTGGGCAGCAAGGACTCGCAAATTGTTCTCAGCAGTCTCAAAAAGACGCTAACACGTAGAATAGAATTATGTATTCATTTAAAGAAATTATTTAATATAATTATGTATTTATTTTTATTTTATAATATTCAATTCATTCAAATAAAAATGCAAAATTATTATACATGTAATAATTAATCATATTACTAAATATTACGTTTTAGAAAAAAAATTTATTAGAATATATATATATATATATAGAAAATAAAAAAAAACAATGAGGGACCTAAGGCTACACTTATATACAGTAGCTATAGTATACAAAAAAAAAAGAGGGATCTAGGACTACGCTTATAAAAAGTAGCTATGGTATACAATGTGGCTACGCTTTACAAGTGATGCACTAGCGTTGAAAAGCGTAGCCTATTCTGGAAAAATGAAAGCTGAAAAGCGTAGCCTTTGATCCTGGACAGCATCACTTGAAAAGCGTAGCCTATTTCCAAACGCCAAAAGCGTAGCCCTTGGTGTAGAAAAGCGTAGCCTTTGAGAATAGGCAACGGCCGAATAGGAATCACCCCAAAAAGCGTAGCCGTAGCCCAAAAAACGTAGCCGTAGCCTAAGGCATCATTTTTTTTCACTTTTAGCTACACTTTTCAAGTGTACCTGAATGGGTATTTTTCTTGTAGTGTGTTTCAACATTTTGTCTATCATGGACTCCAAGTGAGTGATTCTTTGGGCTTCAGGTGATACTTGAGGTGGGTTATGAGATGTGGGTGGTGGATGGTAGGCATTTTGGTTGGTGGGTTGGTTATTAGATTGGTATTGGTTGAGGTTGGGGTAGTTGTTTTGAGGTTTTCTGTAGGGGTTTTGGTTAGTTTGCTGCTGGTTGTGGTTTTGGTTGCTTCTTTGGTTGTGTTGGTTTGAGTTCCTCTGCCATGGTTGTTGGTTTTGGGTATGGTTATCTCCCCATCTGAGGTTTGGGTGGTTTTTCCAGGATGGATTGTATGTATCACCATACACTTCATTTGGTCCTTGGTTGTGCATATACTGTACTTGCTCTTGTTGTTGTTCTTCTTGAGTTTCTTCACTCTGTCCCCATGTGGTTGATGGTTGGCTAGTGTTAACTGCTGCAACTTGGAGACTATCAATCCTCTTGGCCATTTGCTCAAATTGTTGTTGAATTTGCTGCTGCGTCATCTTATTTTGAGCTAGGATTGAATCCACTCCTTCTAGCTCCATTACTCCTCTCCTTTGTGATGGTTGGCGGCCTCTTTGATGAGCAAAGAAATATTGGTTGTTGGACACCATATCAATGAGTTCTTGAGCCTCCTCTGCAGTTTTCATGAGTTGCAAGGAACCTCCAGCTGAATGATCCAAAGCTTCCTGGGATTTCAGTGTTAAGCCTTCATAGAAGTTCTGAAGCTTTTCCCACTCATTAAACATGGCAGGGGGACATTTCCTGATCAGAGCCTTGTACCTCTCCCATGCCTCATAGATAGGTTCGGCCTCCATTTGTGTAAATGTTTGAACCTCAGCCTTTAACCTTATAATCCTCTGAGGTGGATAAAACTTGGCAAGAAACTTGGTTACCAAATCATCCCAGTTGTTGATGCTGTCCCTTGGAAAAGATTCCAACCATTGAGTGGCCTTGTCCCTGAGGGAAAATGGGAATAACATCAGCTTGTAACTGTCAGGGGGCACTCCATTAGTTTTGACAGTGTTGCATATCCTCAAGAAAGTGGATAAATGTTGGTGTGGGTCCTCAAGTGGTCCTCCACCAAAAGAGCAATTGTTCTGAACCAAAGTGATGAGTTGTGGCTTGAGTTCAAAATTGTTAGCATTGACATTTGGAGCCAAGATGCTGCTCCCACAATGTCTAGGATTTGCAAAGGTATAGGAAGCCAAAACTCTCCTCTGGGGTGGGTTGTCATTGTTGTTGTCTTCTCCACCTGGTGGATTGGTTGAATGTTCCTCCATCTCTTGGAATTCTTCGTCTGATTCCTCTTCTCCAACAATATTTTTCCCTCTTTCAGCTCTTCTTAACCTCCTGAGAGTTCTTTCGTCTTGTTCATGAAAATTGGGTATGGTTCTTCTTGTACCTGACATACAAGCAGAGCATGAGAAATGCACAAAATCAGTGATACTTCAATTTACTGCCAGATTGAAGTGTTAGTTAGTTTAAGCAAAAAATCAAACAGTTAGTGGGTTAATCAAAATTAAAGAAAAGTGCTTGATCTAGATCACCACTTCACTTAATCATTGTCAATCTAATCAATCCCCGGCAATGGCGCCAAAAACTTGATGAGTATTTTGGTGGAAAATAAATTTCCCCCAAAACACACAAATCTAACCGGCAAGTGTACCGGGTCGTATCAAGTAATAAAAACTCACGGGAGTGAGGTCGATCCCACAGGGATTGAAGGATTGAGCAATTTTAGCTTAGTGGTTAATTTAGTCAAGCGAATCAAGATTTGGTTGAGTGTTTTGTGATGTGCAGAAATTAAATTGCATGGAAGTAAAGAGAACAGGGAATTAAAGTGCTAAATCTTAAAGAACAAGAAATTAAATAGCAAAAACATAGAATGCAAGAAATGTAAATAGCGGAATCTTAAAGTGCAAGAAATGTAAACGGCTGGAATTGTAAAGGGAATTGGGGATTGGATTTGCAGAATTTAAACAAAGAAAAGTTGAATTGCATTAAACAGAGAAGTAGAAGGGAATTGGGATTGAATCGGATCCGAAACAGAAGAGTAAATGAACATATAAAACAATAAACAGAGAATTGAAATGGGAAATCAGATCTCAGGACCCAGAGACTAGAAAACCAAGTCTAGATCTCAATGCCTTCCTAGATCCAATAAGAACAATTGCAAGGGAATTGTAAATTGTAAGGAAAGTAGATGAGAAGAAAGTAACAGAAATGGAAATTAAATTGCAGTAAATAAAGCAGAGAGGTCCAAGGATGAGATTGAAACAGAATTTCTTCAATTCTCCAACCCAAGATCCAAGACAATTATAATTGAAATTGAAAGCAATAAAACTGAGAGGAAGAGAAGTGAATTCTCTTTCCCCAAGACAAAGAAATTAAAGTTCACTCAATATCCAAAGCTCTCCGAAAACTATTATAAAAATTCCAAAAGGAAAGCTCTCCGAAGAACTTGAATTCTATCCTATTTATACACTTTCTTCAAATGATCTTCAAGCTTTGAGTTGGGCCTTTGCTCTTGGTGGAATTGGGTTGAAAGAGGCCTTGGTTGATTGCTCTTGAAGTTTGGAGAAGAACCAAAGTGAACCAATTGAACCGGGTTGGAGTTTTGCAAAAGTTGGACCAAAAGTTTGAGCAAAAGTTAGGGGTCTAACTTTTGCTCCAACTTTTCATATCAGCTAACACCACTTTGCTGATATGAACGTTGGTGCCAACGTTAGGGGTCTAACTTTGACCCTAACGTTGGCCTTACTTTGTGTACTTGTGGCGCCAACGTTAGCCACCAAGTTAGGGGGCTAACGTTGGCGCAAACTTTTGCTCCTCCTTGTGATTTTCATGTGCCAACGTTAGCCACCAAGTTAGGGGGCTAACGTTGGCGCAAACTTTTGGTGCCCAGGGAGGATTTCTTCATGCCAACGTTAGCCTCAAAGTTAGGGGACTAACGTTGGCGCAAACTTTTGGTGCCCAGGGGTAAATTTCATGTGCCAACGTTAGCCTTAAAGTTAGGGGGCTAACGTTGGCGCAAACTTTTGGTACCCAGGGAGTGATTTTCAAGTTCCAACGTTAGCCTCCAAGTTAGGGGGCTAACGTTGGGGCTAACTTTTCAACCAAAAGTTTGTGCAAAAGTTTGATGCTAACTTTAGGTCCAACTTTTTACTTCCTGGTTCAATTTCACTTATTCCATTGTCTTCTCTTTACTCCTAGCTATTCCTTCTTACTTCAACCTTTCTCCAAGCTTTCTTCACCTATAATTAATCAACCAAACTCATCAAAGCTATGCTCATAATCATGAGATATTCATTCTATCATAATATGCAACAATTTTAGCATAAAACCTCATGAAATGGCATGAATTTATACATGGTTGATTCAATCAAGGGAAACATGAAAATCTACTCAATTAGCTTGCTTATGGTTCAAGAAAGTGCATAATTCTAATGAAAACAAAAGGAAAAGACTGGTTAAAATAGGCTAGGATGACTTGTCATCACTATCCTCCTTAGCATCAATTACAAGTTTTTTGACGGAATTTTCTACAATAATTTCAGCTTCATCCACTTGTTCCAGTACAAAGTCATGCTCTTTATCGTCTATTGGAGTTTCTAGTATCTCCTTCATGCTACGTTCTTCAATAGATTGTCCACATGAAGCCATGGTTGTTCCTTGAGTATCCGAACGTCGGGAAGGTAATTGATTGATCGCTTGCTCCAGTTGGTGAAGGGTTGCATGAAATTTTTCCACTGTTTCCTTGAGACGCTCCCGTGATTCTTGGGTCGATGGATATGGACATGGTGCATAGGGAAGTGGTGGTTCTTGGGAGAAATTGGATTGGAATTGGGGTGGATATGGGTTAGGGTCATATGAAGGTGAATGGTGGTAGGGGGCTTGTGAGTATGGTGGTTCAAAACTATGTTGAGGAGGTGGTTCATAGGCATATGATGGGGCTTGTTGGTAACTACAAGGGGGTCTACCATATTTATCATCTTGGTATACACCTCGGAATGGCTCTTGACTGTAGTAATTTGGTGCGTGTTGGTTGCACATCTTTCTCAACCTTGCATTCTAGTCCACTTGAAGAAGGCTCAACAAGATTGTCAAGGTAATTGGTCAACGTGGGCAAAAAATCACTAGTGATGGAATCAACTTCTTGATCAATTTTCTTCAACTCTCTGTTTAATTTTGCAACTTTGCTCTCTTCTTTAACATCTCTTCCATATTCTGTGGAGGAGGGCTCTTCAACTTGAGATTCCCTTATGTACTCAACATATCCTAAACATCCACCCACTACTTCCTTTTGTTTGCTAATCTCTACCTTCTCCTCTTGTTGCACTTCTTGCTTCAACTCTTTTTCGTCACCATGGAGCTTCAAGTTCATTTCCTCACTAAGCTCCTTGATTGTTTCTCCATATTTAACAATGGGGTTACTTATAGTGCATGAGCTTTGGTGGGATGTTAGGTGATTTACGGCTTCTACCATGCTAGCTATCCTTGCTCTTAGCTCCTTAAACTTAGTTTCATCCTCCTCTTGTCTCCTTAAGATACGAGATTCAAGGTTTCTCAGTTCTAATATGAAGGTTTCGTCAGGAGGTGGTGGTGGGAGATATGGTTTAGTGTGAGGAAAGATTGTTGATGTTGGAAGGTGGTTCATATTAGTGGAATTCTTGAGGTGGTGTATGTGGAATTTGTGATTCTTGGGAGTATTGGTATTGGGATGGTGGTTGTTCTAGATGTGGTTCATACGGTGGTTGATATGGTGGGTATTGGTTATGGTCATATGGAGTTGAATGGTGGTGTGAGGCATGTGAGTATGGTGTATGGCTATATTGAGGAATGGGATCATATGCATATGATGATTGTGGTTGACAACCACGATGAGGATCATCACACACATTGGCTTGATACACATTAGGATTAGGATTATACCCATAAGAGTCCGGAGGAGATTGTTACCATGAAGGTTGTTTATAAGCTTGGGGTTCCTCCCATCTTTGATTTCCAAATCCTTGATGTATATCCTCATTGGATCTTTCATTTCCTACAACATAGTTTAAACTACACTCATAGCCAAAAGGATGAGAATTCATAATGAAAGAGAAAATAGAAACAAAGATTAATAAGAAACAAAGAAAATAAAATCCAAAACTAGCAAAAACTAGCGAACAACCCAAAATTCAAGCAAGCTATTCACAATATATACAATAGCCAATAACATATCACCATTGTGTTCCCCGGCAACGGCGCCATTTTGATTGATGAAGATTTTTTTTTGTCGTGTCGGTATAGAATTTCACACAAAATAAATTCTCGTTGCAAGTATAGTTCTACAACAACAAACAATCCTCCCAATCAAAAATTTGTGGTTTTGTATCACGAATAACGAACTCCAATGAAAGTTTACCGAAGTATTTGGACTCCGGGTCATCTCCCTAGGAAACAATGGAGTGCTCAATTATTGGCTATAACGGGGTAAGGGGGTCTTTTGGTTCATAAGAGAGCAAGAAAAGTAAATTAGGCAAGTAATTAAAGAAACAAGATAAAGAACTATTGGCTAAGATTTGGGTAATTGAGGTCATCATCTTTATCAACAAACCAAATATTGATAATCATGAGAGGCTGGTGCACGAAATTACAATCACACTTTTGTAATTCCGCAGAACTAACCAGCAAGTGCACTGGGTCATCCGAGTAATACCTTACTTGAGTAAGGGTCGATCCCACGGAGATTGTCGGCTTGAAGCAAGCTATGGTTATCTTGTAATTCTTAGTCAAGATATCAGTAATGATTCTTAGTTTTAATTGTAAAAAGTAAAAGAACATGAAATAAATACTTGTTATGCAGTAATGGAGAACAGGTTGAGGTTTTGGAGATGCTCTGTCCTCTGAATCTCTGCTTTTCCAATGTCTTCTTCTTCACGCACGCAAGGCTCCTTACATGGCAAGCTGTATGTTGGTGGATCACCGTTGTTAACGGCTACCAGCCGTCCTCTCAGTGAAAAGGGTCCATGTACATGGCTAATCATCTGTCGGTTCTCACTAATGTTGGAATATTGATCCTCTTGCACACTGTCACTGCACCCAGCATTCATGACTTTAAAGTTCGTCACAGTTATCCCTTCCCAGATCCTACTCGGAATACCACAGACAAAGTTTAGACTTTCTGGATCTCAGGAATGCTGCCAATTGATTATAGCTTATACCATGAAGACTCTGATCTCACGGATTTGAATGCTCTGTTGTCAGGAGAGGTAGTCAAACTCGTGAACTAAGAACCAAAGAGATACACACTCAATCTAAGGTAGAACGGAAGTGGTTGTCAGGCACGCATTCATAGGTTGAGAATGGTGATGAGTGTCACGGATCATCACATTCATCATGTTGAAGTGCGAATGAATATCTTAGAATAGAAACAAGCGTGATTGAATGGAAAATAGTAGTAATTACATTAATCCATCGAGACACAGCAGAGCTCATCACCCCCAACCATGGAGTTTAGAGACTCATGCCATAGAGGATACAAAATTCAGATGTAAAAATGTTATGAGGTACAAAATAAATCTATAAAAGTAGTTTTTATACTCAACTAGTAACCTAGGTTTACAGAAAATGAGTAAGCTAAGATAGATAGTGCAGAAATCCACTTCTGGGGCCCACTTGGTCTGTGTTTGGGCTGAGCACTGAAGCTTTCATGTGCATAGGCTATTTCTGGCGTTGAACTCCAACTTTTGTGCCAGTTTGGGCGTTTAACTCCAACTTTTATGCCAGTTCTGGCGTTTAACGCCAGAAAAGGGTAAGGAGATGGCGTTTAAACGCTAGTTTACGCTACCAAATCTCGGGCCAAGTATGGACTATTATATATTGCTGGAAAGTCCAGGATGTCTACTTTCCAACGCAATTGAGAGCGCACCAATTGGGTGTCTGTAGATCCAAAAAATTCATTTCGAATGCTGGAGGGTCAAAATCCAACAGCATCTGCAGTCCTTTTTCAGCCTCTGAATCAGATTTCTGCTCAGGTCCCTCAATTTCAGCCAGTACCTGAAATTATAGAAAAATACACAAACTCATAGTAAAGTGTAGAAATGTGATTTTTGAATAAAAACTAATAAAAATATAATATAAAATGACTAAAACATTCTAAAAACTACCTAAAAACAATGCCAAAAAGGGTATAAATTATCCGCTCATCACAACACCAAACTTAAATTGTTGCTTGTCCCCAAGCAACTAAAAACAAAATAGGATAAAAAGAAGAGAATATACAATGAATTTCAAATATGAATGAAGCTCAGTTCCAATTAGATGAGCGGGACTTGTAGCCTTTTTGCTTCTGAACAGTTTTGGCATCTCACTTTATCCTTTGAAGTTCAGAATGATTGGCATCTATAGGAACTCAGAATTCAAATAGTGTTATTGATTCTCCTAGTTCAGTGTGTTGATTCTTGAACACAGTTACTTTATGAGTCTTGGCCGTGACCCTAAGCACCTTGTTTTCCATTGTTACCACCGGAAACATAAATGCCACAGACACATAACTGGGTGAACCTTTTCAGATTGTGACTCAGCTTTGCTAGACTCCCCAATTAAAGGTGCCCAGAGCTCATAAGCACACTCTTTTTGCTTTGGACCACGACTTTAATTATTCAGTCTCAAGTTCTTCACTTGGACCTTCATGCCACAAGGACATGGTTAGGGACATCTTGGTTTAGCCACTTAGGCCAGGATTTTATTCCTGTGGGCCCTCCTATCAATTAATGCTCAAAGCCTTGGATCCTTTTCACCCTTGCCTTTTAGTTTAAAGCGTTATCGGCTTTTTCTGCTTGCTTTTTCTTTTTCTTTCTTTTTTTTTATTTTTCGCCAAATTAATTTTTTTTGCAAGCTTTATATTCACTACTTTTTCTTGCTTCAAGAATCAATTTTATGATTTTTCAGATTATCAATAACATTTCTCCTTTTTCATTATTCTTTCAAGAGCCAACAATTTTAATATTCATAAACAACAATATGAAAGATATGCACTGTTCAAGCATTCATCCAGAAAACAAAAAGTATTGCCACCACATCAAAATACTTAGATTATTTTCAAGATATAATTCGAAATTCATGTACTTCTTATTCTTTTTCAAATAAAAACATTTTTCTTTTAAGAAAGGTAAGGGATTTATGGGATTATTCATAGCTTTAAGACATATACTCTAAATTTTATTGATTATGGAATAGAAATAAGACATGGAATAAGCATAAAAGCAGACAGACAATAATAAAAGAAAGGAAATTAAAGACATAAAAATAAATGATTCTAATGCTAATGCTCATGTGACTTTTAAAATGGATCTCTAACAACAAAAGTTATCACAGAGTTAGGACTCAACAACCTACATTGGGAGAGGGAAGTGCTCCTTCAATTTGTAGGAGTGTCTGGTCCCTCAAGGGAGAGCCTCTGGCGTTTTAGCTTCTGTAGCTCACGCCCTTGCATTTCTTGCTCCTTAAGCAGTTTGCAGAGCATGCTATTTTGATTTTGCTGTTCTTCCTTAAGTTGATCCATAGCTTCTTGCAGCTTGGTAACAGAAGCTTCTAGGCGGGTCCAGTAGTCAATCTGAGGAATTTCTGGGAGGAACTCCTGCGCCCTCCTTTTGATGGAGTTATCTTGCACTTGTTGTCCTTCCATTGACTTCTTGGTGATTGGGCGCTCGACTGGGATGAACTCATCTACTCCCATCTTCACCCCAGCATCTTTACATAGCAGAGAGATTAAGCTTGGGTAAGCCAATTTGGCTTCAGTGGAGTTCTTTTTTGCAATTGTGTAAATCTCACAAGAAATCAGATGATGAATCTCCACTTCGTTTCCCAGCATAATGCAATGAATCATCACTGCTCTTTTGACAGTGACCTCAGAGCAGTTGCTAGTGGGCAGTATAGAGTGCCCAATGAAGTCCAACCAGCCCCTAGCAACTAGTTTGAGATCTCCTCTCTTGAGTTGGTTTGGGACACCTTTTGAGTTGGTTATCCACTTAGTTCCAGGGAGGCATATGTCCTCTAGAACTTGGTCCAACCGCTTATCTACTCTCACCATTCTCCTATTAAAGCATTCTAGATCATCTTGCAGTTGAGGCAGCTTGAAGACCTCTCTTATTTTGTCAAGGTGAAAGTAAATAATCCTCCCTCTGACCATAGTTCAAAAGGTATGAAAGGCAGTTCCAGTCATTCTCTGCTTGTCTGTCAGCCACAGATTTGAGTAGAATTCCTGAACCATGTTTCTTCCCACCTTTGTCTCAGGATTAGCTAGAATTTTCCAGCCTCTATTTCGAATCTGCTCTTGGATCTCTGGATAGTCGTCTTCTTTCAGATCGAATTTAACTTCTGGGAACACTGACCTCAGACCCATTATTTTGTCGTAATGGTCTGCATGTTCCTTGGTTAAGAACCTCTCTTGATTCCAAAGTGGCTTTGGATTATTCTCTTTCTTGCCTCTTAATGTTGTTTGTTTTCCCTTAGGAGCCATGATCTTAATGAGTCTTAGCTTGGTGATCACGAAGAAACACACCAAACTTATAGGTTTGCTTGTCCTTAAGCAAAAGAAAGGAAAGGAGAGGAATAGGAGGTGAGTCAAATTCGAGTTGTGGAGGAGAGGGATGACAAAACGTGCATTTAAAAGTGGAGGAGTGGGGTTCCGAAAATTTTGAAAAAGATATGATAGAAAGATATGATTGGTAAAAAAATGAATCATGATATGAAAAAGATGAGATTTTAAAATTAAAAAGATATGAAAAAGATATAAAGAAGTTAAATCTGAAAAATTGTTGATGCTTCTATGAATTAAGAGAATATATGATGAGTTAAAAAAGATTTGGAAAGGAGTTGAAAAGATAAATGAGTTTTTGAAAAATATATGGAAAGGATTTGAAAGAAAATTCAAAAGGGATTTGGAAGATTATTAAATTTTTGAAAATTGAGTGTGAGTGATGAAAATTTGTAACACGTTTATGCAGAAAATTATGAATTGAAACATGAAAGTTTGAAAAAATTTGAAGTGGAAACAAAATCTCCTCCTCCTGCCTTTTCTGGCATTAAATGCCTAGAATGGTATCCATTGTGGCGTTTAACGCTCATAAGTTGGCGTTAAACGCCAGAAATCCTTTGTGACTCGGCATTTTTTTGAATGCCCAGGATGCTACAATTTTGGCATTAAACGCCCAGAATGGTACCCATTTGGGCGTTTAATGCCCAGAATAGTATCTTTACTGGCATTAAACGCCCAGAATGGTACCCATTCTGGCGTTTAACGCCCAAAATACCCCTTACTGGCATATTCGTGCCAGTGAGCTCCTTTTCTCTGCTTTATGCTCTGAATCCTTCTGTAACTCTGTGAACTCCTACAATTGATAATTAACCTTGAAGAGAATTTATATCAAACTCCTATAATTATTATTTAAATAATAAATAAACTTTGCTAATGGCTGGGTTGCCTCCCAGCAAGCGCTTCTTTATTGTCTTTAGCTGGACTTTACTGAGCTTTAATCTAGTCTTAGTTTTGAGCATTCTTGCTCAACATTGCTTTCAAGATAATGCTTTACTCTCTGTCCATTAACAATGAATTTTTTGTCAGAGTCAATATCCTGAAGCTCTACATATCCATATGGTGACACACTTGTAATCACATATGGTCCCCTCCACCGGGATTTTAATTTCCCAGGGAATAATCTGAGCCTAGACTTAAACAGCAGAACCTTCTGTCCTGGCTCAAAGACTCTGGATAACAGTTTCTTGTCATGCCACCTTTTTGCTTTCTCCTTGTAAATTTTTGCATTTTCGAAAGCATTGAGTCTGAATTCCTCTAGCTCATTCAACTGGAGCAATCTTTTCTCTCCAGCCAACTTGGCATCAAAGTTTAGGAATCTGGTTGCCGAGTAAGCCTTGTGTTCCAGTTCCACTAGCAGGTGACAAGCTTTTCCATACACAAGCTGGTATGGAGATGAATGCAATTCTGTATGCCCATAGAGCATCATCCAGACTCGTTGCGCAATCCT
The DNA here is from genome assembly GCF_059453495.1 of Arachis ipaensis. Classification (NCBI taxonomy): domain Eukaryota; kingdom Viridiplantae; phylum Streptophyta; class Magnoliopsida; order Fabales; family Fabaceae; genus Arachis; species Arachis ipaensis. The sequence continues at coordinate 91,205,030 of NC_142443.1, forward strand.
TTCTACGGGTACTTACAGTCCGTTCTAGGATTCGTTTTAGTTCTCTATTTGAGACTTCAGCCTGCCCATTTGTCTGTGGATGATATGGAGTTGCCACTTTATGGTTAATTCCATATCGGATCAGAGCAGAGTTAAGTTGTTTATTGCAGAAATGAGTCCCTCCATCACTGATTAGTATTCTAGGGACACCAAATCTGCTGAAGATATGCTTCTGGAGGAACTTCAGCACAGTCTTAGTATCATTAGTGGGTGTGGCAATTGCCTCTACCCATTTAGATACATAGTCTACTGCCACCAGAATGTAAGTGTTTGAGTATGATGGTGGGAAAGGCCCCATGAAGTCAATACCCCACACATCAAACAACACGATCTCTAAGATCCCTTGGTGAGGCATAGCGTAACCATGAGGCAGATTATTAGCTCTCTGGCAACTGTCACAGTTATGTACAAACTCTCGGGAGTCTCTATAGTGGGTAGGCCAGTAGAAGCCACATTGGAGAACTTTTGTGACTGTTGATGCATGGAAACTTGTCTCTTAACAATTTCCCTCGGCAAGTATACCGAATTGTCGTCAAGTAAAAACTCACAATAGAGTGAGGTCGAATCCCACAGGGATTGATTGGTCAATCAACTTTAATTAGAGGAATGTTCTAGTCGAGCTAAGCAAAATTTGATGTGAGAGTTTGATGAACGGATAATTTATACGCTTTTTGGCATTGTTTTTAGTATGTTTTTAGTAGGATCTAGTTACTTTTAGGGATGTTTTCATTAGTTTTTATGTTAAATTCACATTTCTGGACTTTACTATGAGTTTGTATGTTTTTCTTTGATTTCAGCTATTTTCTGGCTGAAATTGAGGGACTTGAGCAAAAATCAGATTCAGAGGTTGAAGAAGGACTGCTGATGCTGTTGGATTCTGACCTCTCTGCACTCAAAGTGGATTTTCGGGAGCTATAGAACTCGAAATGGCACGCTTCCAATTGCGTTGGAAAGTAGACATCCAGGGCTTTCTAGCAATATATAATAGTCCATACTTTGGCTAAGAATATATGACGCAAACTGGCGTTCAACGCCAGCTCTCTGCCCAAGTCTGGCGTCCAGCGCCAGAAAAGGATCCAAAACCAGAGTTGAACGCTAGAAATGGATGAAAACCTGGCGTTCAACTCCACAATGGCCTCTGCACGTGTAACATTCAAACTCAGCCCAAGCACACACCAAGTGGGCCCCGGAAGTGGATTTATGCATCAATTACTTACTTCTGTAAACCCTAGTAGCTAGTTTATTATAAATAGGACATTTCACTATTGTATTCGACATCCTGGATCCTGGATTGTATTTTGATCCTGTGATCTCGTTTTGGGGGCTGGCCATCTCGGCCATGCCTGGACCTTTCACTTATGTAATTTTAACGGTAGAGTTTCTACACTCCATAGATTAAGGTGTAGAGCTCTGCTGTTCCTCAAAGATTAATGCAAAGTACTACTGTTTTCTATTCAATTCTTCTTATTTCGCTTCTAAGATATTTATTCGCACTTCAACCTGAATGTGATGAACGTGACAATCATCATCATTTCCTATGAACGCGTGCCTGAAAACCACTTCCGTTCTACCTTCGACTGAATGAGTATCTCTTAGATCTCTTAATCGGAATCTTCGTGGTGTAAGCTAGAATGATGGCGGCATTCAAGAGAATCCGGAAGATCTAAACCTTGTCTGTGGTATTCCAAGTAGGATTCAATGATTGAATGACTGTGACGAGCTCCAAACTCGCGATTGCTGGGCGTAGTGACAGACGCAAAAGGATAGTAAATCCTATTCCAGCATGATCGAGAACCGACAGATGAATAGCCGTGCCGTGACAGGGTGCGTTGACCATTTTCACTGAGAGGATAAGATGAAGCCATTGACAAGGGTGATGCCTCCAGACGATTAGCCGTGCCGTGACAGGGCATTTGGATCATTTTCCCGAGAGAAGACCGAAAGTAGCCATTGACAATGGTGATGTATCACATAAAGCCAGCTATGGAAAGGAGTAAGACTGATTGGATGAAGATAGTAGGAAAGCAGAGGTTCAGAGGAACGAAAGCATCTCTATTCGCTTATCTGAAATTCTCACCAATGAGTTACATAAGTATTTCTATCCTTTATTATTTATCTTTTAATTATCTAATCCAATCACAATTAACCCTACCTGACTGAGATTTGCAAGGTGACCATAGCTTGCTTCATACCAACAATCTCCATGGGATTCGACCCTTACTCACGGAAGGTATTACTTGGACGACCCAGTGCACTTGCTGGTTAGTTGTGCGAAGTTGTGAACCATGGTATTGGCATCATGTTTTTTGGCGCCATTACCAGGGAAAGAAAGAGCGATGAATTTTACATAATTAAAATGTAATCACAATTTCTGCGCACCAAGTTTTTGGCGCCGTTGCCGGGGATTGTTCGAGTTTGGACAACTGACGGTTCATCTTGTTGCTTAGATTAGGTAATTTTCTTTTTGTTTTCTTTTCAAAAAAAAAATTTTTCAAAAATTCTCCTTTGTTTTCGAAAAAAAAAATGTTTTCAAAAGTATGTTTTTCTTCAGAATTTTTAAGAATGAATTCTAGTGTTTCATGAAGCATGCTAAGCCTGGCTGGCTATAAAGCCATGTCTAAATTCATTTGGACTGAGGCTTGCAATTTGTTATCAAGAGCAAGCTAGTTGTTGTTAATCCACCTGCTGCTGTTCCTGATTTACATGCTAAAGCTTGGCTGGCCATTGGCCATGTCTAGTGTTTTGGACCGGAGCTTTCATTAAAAGCTTGGCTGGCTAGTGAGCCATGTCTAATTCCTGGACTGAAGCTTTAGACTAACACTGCAAGATTCCTGGAATTCATATTAAAAAATTTTGGAATCCTTATTTTTCCTTTTTCAATAAATTTTCGAAAAAAAAAATACAAAAAAAAAATTAGAAAATCATAAAAATCAAAAATATTTTTTGTGTTTCTTGTTTGAGTCTTGAGTCATATCATAAGTTTGGTGTCACTTGCATATGCATCTTGCATTTTTTGAAAATTCATGCATTCATAGTGTTCATCATGATCTTCAAGTTGTTCTTGGTAAGTCTTCTTGTTTGATCTTGATGATTTCATGTTTTGTGTCTTTTCTTGTTTTTCATATGCATTCTTGAATTCTTAGTGTCTAAGCATTAAAGAATTCTAAGTTTGGTGTCTTGCATGTTTTCTTTGCATTAAAAATTCTTGATGTTCATCTTGACATTCATAGTGTTCTTTGTGTTCATCTTGACATTCATAGCATTCTTGCATGCATTCATTGTTTTGATCCATAACTTTCATGCATTGCATCATTTTCCTTGTTTTTCTCTCTCATCATAAAAATTCAAAAAAATCAAAAAAATATCTTTCCTTTTTTTTCTCTCATCAAATTAGAAAATTTGGATTGACTTTTTCAAAAATTTTTAAAATCAAGTTGTTTCTTATGAGTCAAATCAAATTTTCAATTTGAAATTCTTATCTTTTTCAAAATCTTTTTCAAAAATCAAATCTTTTTCAAATTTCTTAGTTATTTTCGAAAATTCCAAAAATATTTTTCAAAAATCTTTTTCTTATTTTTATATAAAATTTTCGAAAATAACAATAACAATTAATGTTTTGATTCAAAAATTTCAAGTTTGTTACTTACTTGTTAAGAAAGATTCAAACTTTGAGTTCTAGAATCATATCTTGTGATTTCTTGTGAATCAAGTCATTAATTGTGATTTTAAAAATCAAATCTTTTTCAAAACTAATTTCAATCATATCTTTTCAAAAATATCTTTTTATCTTATCTTTTTCAAAAATTTGATTTTAAAATATCTTTTCCAACTTCCTAACTTCTTATCTTTTCAAAATTTGTTTCAACTAACTAACTAACTTTTTGTTTGTTTCTTAACTTTTTCAAAACTATCTAACTAACTTTCTCTCTCTCTAATTTTCGAAAATATCTTCCCTTTTTTTCAAAAATTTATTTTTTATTAACTAATTATTTTTATTTTTGATTTTAAAATTTTTCGAAAAAAATACTAACCTTGTTCAAAAACTATTTTCGAAAATCACTAACTCTTTTTCAAAAATTATTTTCGAAAATTCTCCCTCTCCCATCTTATTCTATTTATTTATTCATTTACAAACATCTCATCTCACATCTCTGCCCTCCTCACAGTTGTGTTTCTTTCTTTACATCACATTCTTTGTTTTCCTTTTTTCTTCCACTCACAAAGGGATCCTTATACTGTGGTATAAAGGATCCATATTATTATTATTATTTTTTTCTGTGCCCTCTTCTTTGTCATATGAGCAGGAGCAAGGACAAGAATATTCTTGTTGAAGCAGATCCAGAACCTGAAAGGACTCTGAAGAGAAAACTAAGAGAAGCTAAATTACAACAATCCAGAGATAACCTTTCAGAAATTTTCGAACAGGAAGAGGAGATGGCAGCCGAAAATAATAATAATGCAAGGAGGATGCTTGGTGACTTTACTGCACCTTATTCCAATTTACATGGAAGAAGCATCTCCATTCCTGCCATTGGAGCAAACAACTTTGAGCTGAAACCCCAATTAGTTTCTCTGATGCAGCAGAACTGCAAGTTTCATGGACTTCCATCTGAAGATCCTTTTCAGTTCTTAACTGAATTCTTGTAGATATGTGATACTGTTAAGACTAATGGAGTAGATCCTGAAGTCTATAGGCTCATGCTTTTCCCTTTTGCTGTAAGAGACAGAGCTAGAATCTGGTTGGACTCTCAACCCAGAGACAGCCTGAACTCTTGGGATAAGCTGGTCACGGCTTTCTTAGCCAAGTTCTTTCCTCCTCAAAAGCTGAGCAAGCTTAGAGTGGATGTTCAGACCTTCATACAGAAAGAAGGTGAATCCCTCTATGAAGCTTGGGAAAGATATAAACAGTTAACCAAAAAGTGTCCTTCTGACATGCTTTCAGAATGGACCATCCTGGATATATTCTATGATGGTCTGTCTGAGTTATCAAAGATGTCATTGGATACTTCTGCAGGTGGATCCATTCACCTAAAGAAAATGCCTGCAGAAGCTCAAGAACTCATTGACATGGTTGCTAATAACCAGTTCATGTACACTTCTGAGAGGAATCCTGTGAATAATGGGACGCCTATGAAGAAAGGAGTTCTTGAAATTGATACTCTGAATGCCATATTAGCTCAGAATAAAATATTGACTCAGCAAGCCAATATGATTTCCCAGAGTCTGAATGGAATGCAAGCTGCATCCAACAGTACTCAAGAGGCATCTTCTGAAGAAGAAGCTTATGATCCTGAGAACCCTGCAATATCAGAGGTGAATTACTTAGGTGAACCTTATGGAAACACCTATAACTCATCATGGAGAAATCATCCAAATTTCTCATGGAAGGATCAAAAGCCTCAACAAGGCTTTAATAATGGTGGAAGAAACAGGTTTAGCAATAGCAAGCCTTTTCCATCATCTACTCAGCAACAGACAGAGAATTCTGAGCAGAATCCATCTAGCTTAGCAAACTTAGTCTCTGATCTATCCAAGGCCACTGTAAGTTTCATGAATGAAACAAGGTCTTCCATTAGAAATTTGGAAGCACAAGTGGGCCAGTTGAGTAAAAGGATCACTGAAATCCCTCCTAGTACTCTCCCAAGCAATACAGAAGAGAATCCAAAAGGAGAGTGCAAGGCCATCGACATAACCAAAATGGCTGAACCTATAAGGGAAGGAGAGGACGTGAATCCCAAGGAGGAAGACCTCCTGGGACGTCCAGTGATTAATAAGGAGTTTCCCTCTGAGGAACCAAAGGAATCTAAGGCTCATCTAGAGACCATAGAGATTCCATTGAGCCTCCTTATGCCCTTCATGAGCTCTGATGAGTATTCCTCTTCTGAAGAGAATAAGGATGTTACTGAAGAGCAAACTACCAAGTTTCTTGGTGCAATCATGAAGCTGAATGCCAAATTATTTGGTATTGAAACATGGGAAGATGAACGTCCTTTGTTCACCAATGAACTAAGTGATCTGGATCAACTGACATTGCCGCAGAGGAGACAGGATCCTGGAAAGTTCATAATACCTTATACCATAGGCACCATGATCTTTAAGGCTCTATGTGACCTTGGTTCCGGAATAAACCTCATGCCTCTCTCTGTAATAGAGAAACTGGGAATCTATGGGGTGCAAGCTACTAAAATCTCATTAGAGATGGCAGACAATTCAAGAAAACAGGCTTGTGGACAAGTAGAGGACGTGTTAGTAAAGGTTGAAGGCCTTTACATCCCTGCTGATTTCATAGTCCTGGATACTGGAAAGGAAGAGGATGAATCCATCATCCTAGGAAGACCTTTCCTAGCCACAGCAAGAGCTGTGATTGATGTGGACAGAGGAGAATTAATTCTTCAATTGAATGAGGACAACCTTGTGTTTACAACTCAAGGATCTCTCTCTGCACCCATGGAGAGGAAGCATAAAAAGCTTCTCTCAAAGCAGAGTCAAACAAAGCCCCCACAGTCAAACTCTAAGTTTGGTGTTGGGAGGCCACAACCAAACTCTAAGTTTGGTGTTGAACTCCCATATCCAAACTCTAAGTTTAGTGTTGGAGAGTCTCAACAATGCTCTGAACATCTGTGAGGCTCCATGAGAGCCCACTATCAAGCTATTGACATTAAAGAAGCGCTTGTTGGGAGGCAACCCAATTTCTATTTATCTAACTATATTTTCTTAGTTATATGTCTTTATAGGTTCATGATCATGTGGAGTCACAAAATAAAAAAAAATTGAAAACGGAATCAAAAACAGCAGAAGAAAAATCACACCCTGGAGGAGCAACATGCCTGGCGTTCAACGCCAGAACAGAGCATGGTTCTGGCGCTGAACGCCCAAAATGGGCAGCATCCTAGCGCTGAACGCCCAGAACAAGCATGGTTTTGGCGTTCAATGCCAGAAATGGCAACAAATGGGCGTTGAACGCCCAAAATGGGCACCAACCTGGCACTGAACGCCCAGAGTTGTGTGCAAGGGCATTTTACATGCCTAATGTGGTGCAAGGTTGTAAATCCTTAAACACCTCAGGATCTGTGGACCCCACAGGATCATCTCAGGATCTGTGGACCCCACAGGATCATCTCAGGATCTGTGGACCCCACAGGATCCCCACCTACCTCCACTCACTTCTTCTCACCCCTCTTTCACACAATCCCATAAACACTCTTCCCCAAAAACCCTTCACCTATCACCTCCATCCCTCTTCCCCATTAAACCTTCACCACTCATATCCACCCACTCTTCCCCATAAACCTACCTCATAAACTCCACCTACCTTCAAAATTCAAAACCAATTTTCCACCCAAACCCACCCATATGGCCGAACCTTAACCCCCCATCCCTTCCCTATATAAAGCCCTCCATTCTTCATCAAATTCACACAACACACCCCTCTACACCCTTCTTGGCCGAAACACTTCCCACTCTCCCTCTCCTCCATTTCTTCTTCATCTATTCTTTCTTCTCTTGCTCGAGGGCGAGCAAAATTCTAAGTTTGGTGTGGTAAAAGAATAAGCTTTTTGTTTTTCCATTACCATTGATGGCACCTAAGACCGGAGAATCCTCTAGAAAGGGGAAAGGGAAGACAAAAGCTTCCACATCCGAGTCATGGGAGATGGAAAGGTTCATCTCCAAAGCCCATCAAGACCACTTCTATGATGTTGTGGCCAAGAAGAAGGTGATCCCCGAGGTCCCTTTCAAACTCAAAAGAAATGAGTATCCGGAGATCCGACATGAAATTCAAAGAAGAGGTTGGGAAGTTCTAACAAATCCCATCCAACAAGTCGGCATCCTAATGGTTTAAGAGTTCTATGCCAATGCATAGATCACCAAGAACCATGATCAAAGTAAGAACCCGGATCCAAAGAACTATGTTACAATGGTTCGGGGGAAATACTTAGATTTTAGTCCGGAGAATGTGAGGTTGGCGTTCAACTTGCCAAACATGGAAGAGAACGCACGCCCCTACACAAGGAGAGTCAACTTTGATCAAAGGTTAGACCAAGTCCTTATGGACATATGTGTAGAAGGAGTTCAATGGAAGATTGACTCCAAAGGCAAGCCGGTTCAACTAAGAAGATTGGACCTCAAGCCTGTAGCTAGAGGATGGTTGGAGTTCATTCAATGCTCAATCATTCCCACTAGCAACCGGTCTAAAGTTACTATAGACCGGGCCATCATGATCCATAGCATTATGATTGGAGAAGAGGTGGAAGTTCATGAGATTATACCTCAAGAACTCTACAAGGTGGCTGACAAGTCCTCCACTATGGCAAGGTTAGCCTTTCCTCACCTCATTTGCCACCTATGCAATTCGGCTGGGATTGACATAGAGGGAGATATCCTCATTAAAGAGGACAAGCCCATCACTAAGAAAAAGATGGAGCAGGCAAGAGAGCCCATTCATGGAGCTCAAGAGGCGTATGAAGCTCATCACCATGAGATCCCGGAGATGCCTCAAATGCACTTTCCTCCACAAAACTATTGGGAGCAAATCAACACCTCCCTAGGAGAATTGAGTTCCAATATGGGACAACTAAGGGTGGAACATCAAGAGCACTCCATCATGCTCCATGAAATAAGAGAAGATCAAAAAGCAATGAGGGAGGAGCAACAAAGACAAGGAAGAGACATAGGAGAGCTCAAGGACATCATTAGTTCCTCAAGAAGGAAACGCCACCATCACTAAGGTGGATTCATTCCTTGTTCTTATTTCTTCTATTTTTCGTTTTCTATGATATGTGCTTATCTATGTTTGTGTCTTCATTACATGATCATTAGTAGTTAGTAATTTTGTCTTAAAGTTATGAATGTCCTATGAATCCATCACCTCTATTAAATGAAAAAAATGTTTTAATTCAAAAGAACAAGAAGTACATGAGTTTCGAATTCATCCTTGAACTTAGCTTAATTATATTGATGTGGTGACAATGCTTCTTGTCTTCTGAATGTATGCTTGAACAGTGCATATGTCTTTTGAAGTTGTTGTTTAAGAATGTTAAATATGTTGGCTCTTGAAAGAATGATGACTAGGAGACATGTTATTTGATAATCTGAAAAATCATAAAAATGATTCTTGAAGCAAGAAAAAGCAGCAAAGAACAAAGCTTGCAGAAAAAAAAAAAGAAGGGGCGAAAAAAAAAATAGAAAGAAAAAGCAAGCAGAAAAAGCCAAAAGCTCTTAAAACCAAGAGGCAAGAGCAAAAAGCCAATAACCCTTAAAACCAAAAGGCAAGGGCAAATAAAAAGGATCATAAGGCTTTGAGCATCAGTGGATAGGAGGGCCTAAAGGAATAAAATCCTGGTCTAAGCGGCTAAACCAAGCTGTCCCTAACCATGTGCTTGTGGCGTGTAGGTGTCAAGTGAAAACTTGAGACTGAGCGGTTAAAGTCAAGGTCCAAAGCAAAAAAAGAGTGTGCTTAAGAACCCTGGACACCTCTAATTGGGGACTTTAGCAAAGCTGAGTCACAATCTGAAAAGGTTCACCCAATTATGTGTCTGTGGCATTTATGTATCCGGTGGTAATACTGGAAAACAAAGTGCTTAGGGCCACGGCCAAGACTCATAAAGAAGCTGTGTTCAAGAATCATCATACTGAACTAGGAGAATCAATAACACTATCTGAACTCTGAGTTCCTATAGAAGCCAATCATTCTGAACCTCAATGGATAGAGTGAGATGCCAAAACTATTCAAGAGGCAAAAAGCTATAAGTCCCGCTCATTTAATTGGAGCTATGTTTCATTGATAGTTTGGAATTTATGGTATATTCTCTTCTTTTTATCCTATCTGATTTTCAGTTGCTTGGGGACAACCAACAATTTAAGTTCGGTGTTGTGATGAGCGGATAATTTATACGCTTTTTGGCATTGTTTTTAGTATGTTTTTAGTAGGATCTAGTTACTTTTAGGGATGTTTTCATTAGTTTTTATGTTAAATTCACATTTCTGGACTTTACTATGAGTTTTTGTGTTTTTCTGTGATTTCAGGTATTTTCTGGCTGAAATTGAGGAACTTGAGCAAAAATCAGATTCAGAGGTTGAAGAAGGACTACTGATGCTGTTGGATTCTGACCTTCCTGCACTCAAAGTGGATTTTTTGGAGCTACATAACTCGAAATGGCGCGCTTCCAATTGCGTTGGAAAGTAGACATCCAGGGCTTTCTAGCAATATATAATAGTCCATACTTTGGCCAAGAATAGACGACGCAAACTGGCGTTCAACGCCAGCTCTCTGCCCAAGTCTGGCGTCCAGCGCCAGAAAAGGATCCAAAACCAGAGTTGAACGCCAGAAATGGATCAAAACCTGGCGTTCAACTCCACAAATGGCCTTTGCACGTGTAACATTCAAACTCAGCCCAAGCACACACCAAGTGGGCCCCGAAAGTGGATTTATGCATCAATTACTTACTTCTGTAAACCCTAGTAGCTAGTTTATTATAAATAGGACATTTCACTATTGTATTCGACATCCTGGATCCTGGATTGTATTTTGATCCTGTGATCTCGTTTTGGGGGCTGGCCATCTTGGCCATGCCTGGACCTTTCACTTATGTAATTTTAACGGTAGAGTTTCTACACTCCATAGATTAAGGTGTAGAGCTCTGCTGTTCCTCAAAGATTAATGGAAAGTACTACTGTTTTCTATTCAATTCTTCTTATTTCGCTTCTAAGATATTTATTCGCACTTCAACCTGAATGTGATGAACGTGACAATCATCATCATTCCCTATGAACGCGTGCCTGACAACCACTTCCGTTCTACCTTCGACTGAATGAGTATCTCTTAGATCTCTTAATCGGAATCTTCGTGGTGTAAGCTAGAATGATGGCGGCATTCAAGAGAATCCGGAAGGTCTAAACCTTGTCTGTGGTATTCCAAGTAGGATTCAATGATTGAATGACTGTGACGAGCTCCAAACTCGCGATTGCTGGGCGTAGTGACAGACGCAAAAGGATAGTAAATCCTATTCCAGCATGATCGAGAACCGACAGATGAATAGCCGTGCCGTGACAGAGTGCGTTGACCATTTTCACTGAGAGGATAAGATGAAGCCATTGATAAGGGTGATGCCTCCAGACGATTAGCCGTGCCGTGACAGGGCATTTGGATCATTTTCCCAAGAGAAGACCGAAAGTAGCCATTGACAATGGTGATGTATCACATAAAGCCAGCCATGGAAAGGAGTAAGACTGATTGGATGAAGATAGCAGGAAAGCAGAGGTTCAGAGGAACGAAAGCATCTCTATTCGCTTATCTGAAATTCTCACCAATGAATTACATAAGTATTTCTATCCTTTATTATTTATCTTTTAATTATCTAATCCAATCACAATTAACCCTACCTGACTGAGATTTGCAAGGTGACCATAGCTTGCTTCATACCAACAATCTCCGTGGGATTCGACCCGTACTCACGTACGGTATTACTTGGACGACCCAGTGCACTTGCTAGTTAGTTGTGCGAAGTTGTGAACCATTGTATTGGCATCATGTTTTTTGGCGCCATTACCAGGGAAACAAAGAGCGATGAATTTTACATAATTAAAGTGTAATCACAATTTCTGCGCACCAGAGTTGCAGGAAATTAAATGGCGGAAAGTAAATAGCTGAAAATTTAAATGCTGAGAATAAAGAGCTGAATATAAATGACGGAAAGTAAATTGCAGAATCTTAAATGGGGAATAGGGAATTTAGCATGAAAGTAAATTGCAGAAATTAAAGAGAATGGGTACGATCAGAAATGGGGGATTCATTGGGCTTAGGAGATGTTGCATTCTCCGGATCAAGTTCATTTTCATCTTTTCCTCAATCAATACATTCATTGATCTCCTTGGCAATCTTAAGTGATTAAACTCCAATTCCTTGGTAATTCAATCTCTCAAAGCTTGATCAATAGCCAATTCCTTGGTCCAATTGCTCATGAGAAGAGATGAGGTATTGTCACTGATTATACCACATGTATTTCCAAATCAAAGTGTTGGTAGGATTATATGTCACTATATCCATCCAGACCCCAATTTGGTCCAACATGAGAGAGCATTTCTAGCATGATCTCTTCATTCCTCTTCCAAGGTTCAGAAGAGATCCAAGTATGAATAGTTTCTTTTCCAAGACAACTATCCAATTGGATGAAGATTGAAAGCTTTCAAGTAAAATCAAGAGAAAAGAAAGAAGAAGAATAATGAAAACTATTATTGATCCATCAAATTACAACAGAGCTCCCTAACCCAATGAAAGGGGTTTAGTTGTTCATGGCTCTGGGAATGGAAAACAAAGATGGAGAGTGCATTCTGAAAGTAAAACTAGAAGTTGCAGAGAAAGTAAAATTATACAAAGAGTAGTTCTCCCAATCCCCCAAAAGCTCTTCACTAGTTCAAAACTACTCCTATTTATACTACTCTTCGGATCTTCTTGTTGGCTCTTCAAGTCTTGGATATGGGCCTTTGGATCTTGAGTTGAAGCAATTATCATCTTTAGTGGGCTCAGCTTCACTTGCAGAGAAAGTGTGCAGTAGGCATGGACTTTAGGCTAGGGCGTTAGTGGTGTTTACGTTAAGTGAAAATGTGGGGTCGAGAACGTTAGAGACAATTACCTTTTTCACTAACGTTCCAAACCCAAAATGGTCCACGTTAACTTCAACGTTAGTGGCACTAACGTGACCACTAACATTGCCTCTTGGCCCTTTGCAAACATTACTGGGGTTTACCTTTCCCAATAACATTGAGAGTACCCCTTTCTCCCTACGTTAGAGTTCACGTTAGTATAGTTAACGTGACCTTTAACGTAGGCTTGCCAAATCTTCGAGAGCGTTAGTGACACCTACCTTTTTCACTAACGCTCCAAAACGCCCCATTCCCACATTAGTGCCTCACATTAATTACATTAACGTTACCACTAAAGTGGTGTTGATTGCCATCTCCAACGTTAGTGACAAAAGTGAGTGTCACTAATGTTGGCTCATCATCCCTTTCCTCCACGTTAGCTTCCACGTTAATGTAATTAACGTGGTAACTAACGTGGCTCATAGTGGCTTAGTCCAACGTTAGTGACAAAGGTGAGTGTCACTAACATTGGCGATTCCTTGCTCCTTCCACGTTAGAGTTCACGTTAACTAAGTTAACGTGGCTCTTAACGTAGCCAATATGGGCTTAGTCCAATGTTAGTGACAAAGGTGAGTGTCACTAATGTTGGCATTATCTTCCTCTTCCACATTAGAGTTCACGTAAACTGAGTTAACGTGACTGTTAACGTGGCCAATTGCCCTTTTGGAGCGTTAGTGGCACTTACTTTTACCACTAACGCTTGGAGCTTCCATTTCTTCGACGTTAACTACCACGTTAATGTAGTTAACGTGGTAATTAACGTGGGCTATAATGGCTTCGAAGACGTTATTGGCGATCACTTTTCTCATTAATGTTGCAAGCTAGCTCCCATTCCACGTTAGTGGTCACGTTAGTTAGACTAACGTGGCTACTAACGTGGCTTTTCCTTGCTTCCTTTGCCCTGAATTCAAGCAAATAAAGTGCATCAAAGCTCTAATCCAAGTTATGAGTCATGCATCATCCAATTTGTCATTAAATTCATGCATAATTCTCATGAAATCATATAAAATTCATAATGCTTACTTGAATCAAGATGTATGTGAAATTCTACCCAAAACTTGCTTATTTCCTAAGAAAATGCATGAAACTACCCTAAAACTGTAAAGAAAAGGTCAGTGAAACTGGCTGAAATGCCCTGGCATCACAACACCAAACTTAAATCTTGCTTGTCCCTAAGCAAGTACTGAAACATGAGAATGATGAATGAAATGACAAGAGGAATGAATCATTATTGTGGAAGTCCAGTCCTTGGTTTTATGGGGTTTCATGCATAGCAACTCAGGTTCATTCCTCTACTGGCTTTCAGACCTTTATCATGCCCTGGAATACTCACTTGATTGCACCCTTTGAGACCTTTATTTATTGATCCCTTTGTCTTTTCAAGGTTTATTGCATCCTTAGGCTAAGTGCTCTGTGAGGGGGCGACTCTTTAAAATAAGCTTTCAGCCAACACTCCCGAACCAGTTGGTTCAAGGTGCTAGGTATTGAAACACCCCTAAGGACTTACTCCCTCAAGTCTCTCTCCCCCATACATGCACACCACAAGCACATGGTTTGTTATTTTCTTTCCTTGAGGCCTTGGTGTCCAGCACCTCTTTGGGTTACTAAATATTCTGTAGCAAGGTTGCTCTTGATAGTGGATTTTCAGTTGATAATCCCGGGTTAGTTAACCCAAGTTACCAAGTGATGAAGCACTCCTAAGAACTTATTCATCCAAGCAGATTGTTGGTACAAGAGCACCACAGACACATCCCTCAAGATTCAAGCCCTTGGTGCCTAGCCTTATTTCTTATTACTTTTCTTTCTTTTTCAACTCTTATTGTTCTTTTCCTTTTTCTTATTAGGATCTTGTTATTTAGCTTGTCTCATGGGGTGTGTTTCAAGCATATGACTTCAGGATAGATAGTTGCCTTCCTACCTTGTTGGTGAACCAACTTAGCTAATATATTACCACACCACAAACTTAAGAACCTATTCCACAATTGATTATCACTCTGGTCTTTCATAACATCTCTTTTTATTTGACTTAAGGGACAAGCATACAAGTGAGCAAGGTGAAAATGAAGACAGGTACCTTAAACCAGCACACATATGACAAAAGCAATGAAAGCAAATATTAAATTCTAGTGATTTAAGCTAAAGAGTAACTATTAATCAGGGGCACATTCAGACTTTCAATTTTTTTTTAACATCTCCAAGCATATGGGATCAAGTAGCAATACAACCTTTTGGTGGTGCCTTCTAGTTATCTCTTTATTGTCATCATCCATAGCTTTTGCGTCCTTCTTCGCCTCATTGGATGGTGGTGCACTATTTTTCTAGAAGGTTGATTGAATTCCTGTAAAGTTATTGGAAGTTGCTTGTTCCCCAAGCACTTGAGGAATAGTTAGCTTACATGTATGCTTATAAATTTCTGGACTTAATTTGGTGTGTGAACACCAAACTTAGTTCATTGCCTAATGCAGAACCTCATGTGCTTTTATTGATAAAACAACTATGAAATAGAAATTACACTATTGTTAAGCGGTTTCCCTGATTGGTTGGGGCTAGCAACTTGCCATTGAAGAGGTGTAATGTGATTCTAACTGAAATTTTTGGTGAAACACCAAACTTAGAATTACACATTCACTCTTGGATTGGTTTGGTGTGCAACACCAAACTTGGCTCCTCCCAATACGAGGGAAACTGCTTATATCCTTTATTGAGATGATCATGAAAAGGAAACTACCTTAGGTTGGGTTGCCTCTCAACGAAGCGCTCTTTTAGCGTCGCTAGCTCGACGATTTTTCCATCAGTTGAGATGATATTTCATTTTTGGGCTCTCCCCCATGTTGCCCATGTAGTGCTTGAGCCTTTGTCCATTCACAGTGAACGTCCTCTTTGAATTTTCCTCCATGATTTCTATGTGTCCATACGGTGAGACCTTTGTGACAAGAAAGGGTCCTGACCACCTTGATTTGAGTTTCCCAGGAAAAAGTCTTAATTTGGAATTGTAGAGGAGCACTTGCTGTCCTTTTTCGAAGCTTCTGGGTGCCAGATGGAGGTCTTGCCTTCTCTTTGCCTTTTCTTTATAAATCTTGGCATTTTCATATGCTTGAGATCTGAACTCCTCCATTTTCTGCAGATGCAAGACCCTCTTTTCACCAGCAGCAACGCTATCAAAATTTAGTAGCTTGAGAGCCCAGAGGACTTTGTGTTCCAGCTCCAATGGTAAATGACAAGCTTTTCCATACACCAGTTGATATGGGGACATCCCGATTGGTATTTTGAATGCCGTTCTGTATGCCCAAAGAGCATCATCCAACTTCTTCGATCAATCCTTTCTTGATGCTCCTACAGTCTTTTCCAGAATCCTTTTTATCTCTCCATTAGATATCTCAGTTTGCCCACTTGTTTGGGGGTGGTAAGGTGTGGCAATCTTGTGTTTCAGCCCGTATCGTAGGAGGAGCGCTTCTAGTGGTCTGTTACAAAAATGGCTCCCTCCATCACTGATGAGTTCTCGGGGGACTCCGAACCGGCTAAAGATGTTCTTTTTGAGGAAATTCATGACTACCTTGTTGTCATTCGTTGGGGTTGCAATAGCCTCTACCCACTTGGAAACATAATCCACTGCTACCAAGATGTATTTGTTTGAATATGAGGTTGGGAATGGTCCCATGAAATCAATTCCCCATACATCAAACAGTTCCAGTTCTAAGATGAAATTCTGTGGCATCTCATTTCTTTTGGGTACGTTTCCAGCTCTTTGGCATTCATTGTAGTTCTTTGCTACTTTCTTGGCATCCTTGAAAAGGGTGGGCCAAAAGAATCCACTCTGTAACACCTTGGCCGCAGTTCTTTCCCCTCCAAAGTGGCCTCCATAGCATGAGCCATGACAGTTCCATAGGACCTCTCTTCCTTCTTCTTTCGAAACACATCTTCTCAGGATTCCATCTGAACACTTCTTGAAGAGATATGGCTCATCCCAGACAAAATATTTTACGTCATTGATGAGCTTTCTCTTTTGATGTTTGTTGATCTCTATAGGTAAAGCCCCAGTTTCCTTGAAATTGGTAATGTTTGCGAACCAGGGTGCTTTGTGAACCGTCATTAACTGCTCATCTGGGAAATATTCATTCACACTTGTATCATGTGTTCCATCTTTGTCATGAGGGATCCTGGACAGGTGATCGGCTACCTTGTTCTCCACTCCCTTCTTGTCTCAAATCTCAATATTGAATTCCTGCAACAATAAGATCCACCTTATCAGTCTTGGTTTTGATTTCTGCTTGGCAAACAAGTATTTAAGTGCTGTGTGGTCTGTGAAAACAATCACTTTGGCACCAATGAGGTATGATCTAAACTTGTCAAATGTAAAAACTATTACCAGCAACTCTTTTTCAGTGGTGGTGTAATTTCTTTGAGTGTCATTGAGGACTTTGCTGGCATAGTATATCACATGGACTAAGTTATCTTTCCTCTGCCCTAACACTGTCCCTACTGCAAAATCAGATGCATCACACATCAGTTCAAATGGTAAGTTCCAATCAGGTGGGGAAATGATAGGGGCAGAGGACAGCCTCTTTTTCAAGTTTTCGAATGCTAGCATGCATTTTTCATCAAAGACAAATGGTGTATCAGATACAAGGAGATTGCTTAAGGGCTTGGCTATCTTTGAAAAATCTTTAATAAACCTTCTGTAAAAGCCGGCATGCCCTAAAAAGCTCCTGATTGCCTTGACATCACTTGGTGGGGGTAATTTTTCAATGAGTTCCATCTTAGCTCTGTCTACCTCAATGCCTCGGTTAGAAACCTTATGGCCAAGAACTATTTCCCCTGTCACCATAAAGTGACATTTCTCCCAGTTCAAGACCAAGTTGGTCTCTTGACATCTTTTTAATACCAGGGCCAAGTGATTTAGGCAATTAGGGAAGGAATCTCCGAATACCAAAAAGTCATCCATAAAGACCTCAATGAATTTTTCTATCGTATCTGAGAAAATGGAGAGCATGCAGCGTTGGAAAATTGCAGGTGCATTACATAGCCCAAATAGCATGCACCTGTAAGCAAACACTCCATATGGGCAAGTGAATGAGGTTTTCTCCTGGTCTCTAGGATCAACCACTATTTGGTTATATCCTAAGTAACCATCGAGAAAACAGTAATATGCATGTCCTGCAAGCCTTTCCAGCATCTGATCCATGAAAGGAAGGGGGAAGTGATCTTTTCTTGTAGCTTCATTGAGTTTTCTGTAGTCTATGCACATCCGCCATCCTGTGACGGTCCTTGTAGGGATTAGTTCATTCTTCTCATTGGGGACTACAGTGATTCCTCCCTTTTTTGGGATAACTTGCACGGGGCTGACCCATGGGCTGTCGGAGATCAGATAAATTACCCCTCCTTGCCATAACTTCATAACTTCTTTCTGTACTACTTCCTTCATGACTGGATTCAGCCTCCTTTGGGGTTGAATGGATGGTTTGGCATCATCTTCCAATAGTATCTTATGCATGCATATGGCCGAACTGATTCCTTTCAGGTCAGCGAGGGTCCATCCAATGGCATCCTTATGCTTTCGCAATACTTGGAGTAATTCATCCTCTTGATCTCGGCTAAGGGATGAGTTTATGATTACTAGGTAACTTTCACTCTCTCCTAAGTATGCATATTTGAGAGTGGGTGGTAGTACTTTGAGTTCAAGTTTGGGTGCTTCTATCTTTTCATTCTCTTCTCTTGGTGCACCCTGTATATGAATCTCTGCTGTTGCAGCCTCTTCGCTAGTTGTTGCTTCCTCCTCTGTTAACCCTTCAAGTTCTTCCTCTTCAAAAATCTCCTGTATTGCATCTTCCAGTGAATCTAACCTCATACATTCTCCCAATGGTTCTGGTGGGTAACTCATGGCCTTGAATACATTGAATGTCATCTTTTCATTGTGTAACCTCAGGGTGAGTTCACCTTTTTGAACGTCGATGATAGCTCCAACAGTGGCCAAGAACGGTCTTCCCAGGATGATGGAGGCGTTGGCTTCCTCCTGCATGTCCAGCACTACAAATTCTACTGTGAAGATGAATTCTCCTACCTTTACCAGCAAATCTTCTACTATGCCATGAGGAAACTTGAACGATCGGTCTGCCAGTTGTAGGGCCATTTTTGTTGGCTTAGCCTCTTCAATCCTCATTTTTCTCATCATAGCTACTAACATCAGATTTATGCTGGCTCCTAAGTCACACAGAGCCTTCTCTACTGTGATTTCCGCTATAATACAAGGGATCTAGAAACTCCCAGGATCCTTCAATTTCTGGGGTAGTTTGTGCTGAATGATGGCACTACATTCTTCGGTGAGTATCACAGTCTCATTGCTCTTCCAGCTTCTCTTCTTAGTCATTAATTCCTTTAAAAACTTGGCATAGAGCGGCATTTGCTCTATTGCTTCAGCAAAGGCTATGCTGATTTGTAGTTTCTTGAAGATTTCCAAAAATCTTACGAACTGGTTGTCGTCTCCCCTCTTCTTTAATTGCTGAGGGTATGGAGCCTTTGGGACATCTGGCTTCAGCATTTCTCCTTTTTGCTGTGAACTGGGAATGGGAATTTAAACTTCATCTTGCTCCTCTTTCCTTTTGTCTGAGTTCTTCTCTTGTGAATTCTTAGGAATTTCCTTCAATTCTTTCCCACTTCTGAGGGTGATGGCCTAACATTCCTCTCTTGGGTTTGGGTTGGTGTTGCTGCACAGGTTATGGCTGGGAATTCGCTTGAATAGGTAGCCAATTTGTGTCTCAAGTTTCTTGATAGCAGCATCTTGATTCTACATATTGGACCGCACTTCCTCTCGAAACACTTTACTGTCCTGGACCTCCTTACATATGACTTCAAGTAAGGTCTCAATCCTTGAGAGTCTGTCCTCGGATGATGGTGAGTTGAGATTGGAGGGATGAGAAGGGTCATTTTGGCTTTGGTATGGATGTTGAGGTGTGTTGTTAGGTAGGTGTTGATATGATCTCTGTGTGGAATGTTGGTGAGCTCCATTGTTGTTGGGGTTTTGGCGTCTCTAATCTTGGCCTTGGTCTTGTTGATTTCCACACCCAAAGTTTGGGTGGTTCCTCCAACCAGGATTGTAAGTCTTGGAGTATGGTTCATGGTTCTGCCTAGGTGGATTTCCAATGTAGTTGGCTTGTTCATGATCACCCTCTGTTTCTTCATTCACTCCTTCTTGAGTTGCTGTTGAGGTGGTGATTACTGCTACTTGACTCATCTCCATCTTCTTGGCAAGGTCAGCCAGCTGCTTGGTGATCATCTTGTTTTGAGCTAGTAGTGCGTCTACATTGTTTAGCTCCATTACTCCTCTAGTGTTGCCCCTTTCAGAAGCATAGAAGTAGTCATTCTCAGCTACAGTCTCAATGACATCTATGGCTTCTTCAATGGTCTTCTTCTTGCTCAGAGATCCCCCGGATGAGTGGTCTACTGCCTTCTTTGATTCATAAGAAAGACCTTCATAGAAAATGTGTAACTGCACCCATTCATTGAACATATCTGGTGGGCACCTTCTTGTCAGATCCTTAAACCTCTCCCATGCTTCATATAGAGTCTCACCATCTTGTTGCCTAAAAGTTTGAACCTCAGCTCTCAACCTATTGATTCTTTGAGGAAGATAGAATCTCGCCAAGAACTTGTTCACCACATCCTCCCAGGTTGTTAAACTCTCCTTCGGAAAGGATTCCAGACATTTAGATGCCTTGTCCTTGAGTGAGAAGGGGAATAGAAGTAGTCTGTAGGTGTCAGGATGAACACCATTAGACTTCACAGTGTCGCATATCCTCAGGAAGGTGGTTAGATGTTGATTTGGTTCTTCTTGAACACTTCCTCTGAATGAACAGTTATTCTGAACAAGGATGATGAGCTGTTGCTTTAGTTCAAAGTTGTTGGCATGTATGGTTGGCTTTTGGATGCTACTTCCACAGTTTCCTGGGTTTGGATTGATGTAGGATCCCATAACTCTTCTCTCTTGCCTAGCATGATGCACTGGGCCTTCTCTACCATGGTTGTGAGCCTCTTCTTCATGATGGTTCTCCATGTTCTCATCCATGTCTGGTTCAAAATACTCCTCTTCCTCCTCCGTACCAACTACTATCTTTCCTCTTGCTTCCCTCCTCAATCTAAGGAAGGTCCTCTCAGGTTCAGAATCAAAGAAAGTTGAAGCCCTGCTTCTTCTACCTGTCATACATCCCACAAGTCACAAGCAAGAAAGATAGATGCATACAGTACTCTCTGCAGAAATGCTGTTAGTATGAGTGATGCAATATATCAAATGGTTAGTGGGTTAGTGAACTAAATAGTAAAAAAAAATGCATAGATAACACCACAAACGGGTAAAAGGTAAAGGGAAGGAAATAACTAAAACTGAAAGCAAATTACTCAAATGAAATTAAATCAAACAAAAGAAAAAAATTGCTCAATCAAGTTATCCACCAATTTAATCATTGTTGATACAAAATCAATCCCCGGCAACGGCGCCATAAACTTGATGCACAAAAACTTGTCTCTCAACAATTTCCCTCGGCAAATATACCGAATTATCGTCAAGTAAAAACTCACAATAGAGTGAGGTCGAATCCCACAGGGATTGATTGGTCAATCAACTTTAATTAGAGGAATGTTCTAGCGAGCTAAGCAGAATTTAATGTGAGAGTTGCAGGAAATTAAATGGCGGAAAGTAAATAGCAGAAAATGTAAATGCTGGGAATAAAGAGCTGAATATAAATGACGGAAAGTAAATTGCAGAATCATAAATAGGGAATGGGGAATTTAGCATGAAAGTAAATTGCAGAAATTAAAGAGAATGGGTATGATCAGAAATGGGGGATTCATTGGGCTTAGGAGATGTTGCATTCTCCGGATCAAGTTCATTGTCATCTCTTCCTCAATCAATGCATTCATTGATCTCTTTGGCAATCTTAAGTGATTGAACTCCAATTCCTTGGTAATTCAATCTCTCAAATCTTGATCAATAGCCAATTCCTTGGTCCAATTGCTCATGAGAAGAGATGAAGTATGGTCACTGATTATACAACATGTATTTCCAAATCAAAGTGTTGGTAGGATTATATGTCACTATATCCATCCAGACCCCAATTTGGTCCAACATGAGAAAGCATTTCTAGCATGATCTCTTCATTCCTCTTCCAAGTTTTGAAGAGATCCAAGTATGAATAGCTTCTTTTCCAAGACAACTACCCAATTGGATGAAGATTGAAAGCTTTCTAGTAAAATCAAGAGAAAAGAAAGAAGAAGAATAAGGAAAACTATTATTGATCCATCAAATTACAACAGAGCTCCCTAACCCAATGAAAGAGGTTTAGTTGTTCATTGCTCTGGGAATGGAAAACAAAGATGGAGAGTGCATTCTGAAAGTAAAACTAGAGGTTGCAGAGAAAGTAAAATTATACAGAGAGTAGTTCTCCCAATTCCCCAAAAGCTCTTCTCTAGTTCAAAACTACTCCTATTTATACTACTCTTCTGATCTTCTAGTTGGCTCTTCAAGTCTTGGATATGGGCCTTTGGATCTTGAGTTGAAGCAGTTATCATCTTTAGTGGGCTCAGCTTCACTTGCAGAGAAAGTGTACAGTAGGCATGGACTTTAGCTTAGGGCGTTAGTGGTGTTATCGTTAAGTGAAAATGTGGGGTCAAGAACGTTAGTGACAATCACCTTTTTTACTAACATTCCTAACCCAAAATGGTCCATGTTAACTTCAACGTTAGTGGCACTAACGTGACCACTAACGTTGCCTCTTGGCTCTTTGCAAACGTTACCGGGGTTTACCTTTCCCAATAACGTTGAGAGTACCCCTTTCTCCCTACGTTAGAGTTCACGTTAGTATAGTTAACGTGACCTTTAATGTAGGCTTGCCAAATCTTCGAGATCGTTAGTGACACCTACCTTTTTCACTAAATCTCTAAAATGCCCCTTTCCCACGTTAGTGCCTCACGTTAATTACATTAACGTGACCACTAACGTGGTGTTGATTGCCATCTCCAACGTTAGTGACAAAGGTGAGTGTCACTAACGTTGGCTCATCATCCCTTTCCTCCACGTTAGCTTCCACGTTAATGTAATTAACGTGGTAACTAACGTGGCTCATAGTGGCTTAGTCCAATGTTAGTGACAAAGGTGACTGTCACTAACATTAGCGATTCCTTGCTCCTTCCACGTTAGAGTTCACGTTAACTAAGTTAACGTGGCTCTTAACGTCGCCAATATGGGCTTAGTCCAACGTTAGTGACAAAGGTGAGTGTTACTAACGTTGGCATTATCTTCCTCTTCCACATTAGAGTTCACGTTAACTAAGTTAACGTGACTCTTAATGTGGCCAATTGCCCTTTTGGAGCGTTAGTGGCACTCACTTTTACCACTAACGCTTGGAGCTTCCTTTTCCTCCACGTTAACTACCACGTTAATGTAGTTAACGTGGTAATTAACGTGGGCTATGATTGCTTCGAAGACGTTATTGGCGATCACTTTTCTCATTAACGTTGCAAGCTAGCTCCCATTCCACGTTAGTGGTCACATTAGTTAGACTAACGTGGCTACTAACGTGGCTTTTCCTTGCTTCCTTTGCCCTGAAATCAAGCAAATAAATTGCATCAAAGCTCTAATCCAAGTTATGAGTCATGCATCATCTAATTTGTCATTAAATTCATGCATAATTCTCATGAAATCATATAAAATTCACAATGTTTACTTGAATCAAGATGTAAGTGAAATTCTACCCAAAACTTGCTTATTTCCTAAGAAAATTCATGAAACTACCCTAAAATAGTAAAGAAAAAGCCAGTGAAACTGGCCGAAATGCCCTGGCATCAGCTGTTCGCTCACCTCCGAAATGTCCTCTATATTGTGATCCATGGCAATGCCATAGGATCTTCTGTGCCTCTTCTTTAGGCACGCATCTGTGGATAATTCCGTCTGTATATTTCTTAAAGAGATATGGTTCATCCCACAAGTAGTACTTTGCATCAGAAATTAATTTTTTCGTTTGTTGTCTACTGTACTCTTTGGGTATGAATCTCACAGCCTTATAGTTTGCAATGTCTGCAAACCATGGTATTTCCTGAATGGCAAATAATTGTTCATCTGGAAAGTTTTCAGAGATCTCAGTAGGAGGGAGGCACGCTCCTGCTACTGGTTCTATCCGGGATAGGTGATCAGCTACTTGGTTCTCTGTCCCCTTTCTGTCTCTTATTTCTATATCAAACTCTTACAGAAGCAACACCCATCTTATGAGCCTGGGTTTTGAATCTTGCTTTGTGAGGAGATATTTTAGAGCAGCATGATCAGTGTACACAATCACTTTTGACCCCACTAAATAAGATCTAAACTTGTTAATGGCATAAACCACTGCAAGCAAATCCTTTTCTATGGTTGTGTAATTCTTCTGTGTGTCATTCAGAACACGGCTAGCATAGTAAATGACATGCAGAAGCTTGTTATGCCTCTGTCCCAATACTGCACCAATGGCGTGGTCATTGGCATCACACATTAGTTCGAATGGTAATGTCTAGTCTGGTGCAGAAATGACTGGTACTGTTACCAGCTTAGCTTTTAGAGTTTCAAATGCCTGTAGACACTCTTTGCCAAATACAAATGGCGTGTCAGCAGCTAGCAGATTGATGCGGGGAAAACTTGTCTTTTAACAAATCTCCCTTCGGCAAGTGTACCGAATTTGTCGCCAAGTAAAAACTCACAATAGAGTGAGGTCGAATCCCACAGGGATTGATTGATCAAGCAACTTTAATTAGAAGAATATTCTAGTTGAGCGAATCCAGAATTTGGGTTGAGAGTTGCAGAAAATAAAATGGCGGGAATGTAAATAACAGAAAAGTAAATACTAGAATTAAAGGACTGGAAGTAAATGACTGAAAATAAATTACAGAATTGTAAATGGGAATGGGGAATTTGCTCATAAAACTAAATGGCAGAAATTAAAGAGAATGGGTAAGATCAGAGATGGGGAGTTCATTGGGCTTAGGAGATGTTTCAATTCTCCGGATCAAGTTCATTTTCATCTCTTCCTCAATCAATGCACTCATTGATCTCCTTGGCAATCTTAATTGATTGAATTATAATTTCTTGCAATTCAATCTCTCAAGTCTTGATTAATAGCCAATTCCTTGGTCAATTGCTCACGAGAAGAGATGAAGTATGGTCACTGATTATACTACATGTATTTCCCAAATCAAGTATTGAGAGGGTTATAGTCACATACCCATCCAAACCCAATTTGGTCCAACATGAGAAAGCATTTCTAGCTTGATTTCTTCATTCCTCTTTCAAGGTTCAAAAGAGATCCAAGTTTGAATAGCTTCTTTTCCAAGATAACTACTCAATGGGATGAAGATCGAAAGCTTTCAAGTAAAATCAAGAGAAAAGATAGAAGAAGAATAATGAAAATTAGTATTGATCCATCAAATTACAACAGAGCTCCCTAACCCAATGAAAGGGGTTTAGTTGTTCATAGCTCTAGAAAATGAAAATAAAGATGGAGAATACATTATAGAACTAGAAATTGCAGAGAAAGTAAAATACAAAGAGTAATTCTCTTTTTCCAGCCTCCAGAACTCGTTTAACAATTCAAAGCTACTCCTATATATACTACTCTTCTCAGCTTCTAGTTTGCTCTTCAAGTCTTGGGCCTTTGGATCTTGAGTTTGAAGCAGTTCTTTTCTTCATTTGGGCTTGGCTTTACTTACAGAGAGAAAGTGCTAAGTGGGCAGAGACTTTGGCTCAGGGCGTTAAGGGTGTTAACATTTAGTGAAAGTATAAGTTCGAGAACGTTAGTGACACTTAACATTTTCACTAACGTTCCAATGTACCCCTTTGCCTCACGTTAGAGCCCACGTTAACTAGGTTAACGTGGCTTCTAACGTGGCTTTGCCAACCTTCGAGAACGTTAGTGACACTCAACATTGTCACTAAAGTTCCAGTGTGCCCCTTTTTGCTTCACGTTAAAGCCCACGTTAACTAGGTTAACGTGGCTTCTAACGTGGCTTTGCCACACTTCGAGAACGTTAGTGACACTCAACATTATCACTAATGTTCCAATGTGCCCCTAGATCTCACGTTAGATTCCACGTTAACTAGGTTAACGTGGCTTCTAACGTGGCCATTCTTAGCTATCCCAACGTTAGTGACAATGTTGAGTGTCACTAACGTTGGCTCATCATTCATTCCTCATCGTTAGCTTCCACGTTAACTAGGTTAACGTGGAAGTTAACGTGGCTCTTTGGGGGGTTGTGTGGTTGCTTCCAACGTTAGTGACGATGTTGAGTGTCACTAACGTTGTCGACAACTCTCACTTCTTACGTTAGCTCCCACGTTAACCAAGTTAACGTGGGAGTTAACGTTGGAAGTTGCATCCTTAGGCCAACGTTACTGACAATGTTGAATGTCACTAATGTTGGCTTCTCTTCCCCCTTTAACATGGGCTCTAACGTGGCCACTCATGAATGTTTGCCAACATTAGTGACAATGTTAAGTGTCACTAATGTTGGCTCAACTTCCCTTCTCCACGTTAGAGTGCACGTTAACTTAGTTAACGTGACTCTTAACGTGGGCACTGATGGCTTTGAGAGTGTTATTGGCAATCACTTTTCTCATTAACCTTGCAAGTTACCTCCCTTTCCTTGCTTCCTTTTGTCCTGAAATCAAGCAACAGAGTGCATCAAAGTTCTAGTCCAAGTCATGGGTAATGCAGCATACAATTTGTCACCAAATTCATGCAAAATCCTCATGAAATAATGTAAAATGCACAATGTATGCTTGAATCAAGGTGTAGGTGAATATCTACCCAAAACTAGCTTATTTCCTAAAAAAATGCATGAAACTACCCTAAAAACAGTAAAGAAAAGGTCAGTGAAACTGGCCAAGATGCCCTGGCATCACAACACCAAACTTAAAGCTTGCTTGTCCCTAAGCAAGTACTGGAACAAGAGAATGATGAATGGAATATCCAGAGGAATGAGTCATTCTTGTGGAAGTCATATCACTGATTTTATGGTGGTTTCATGCATAGCAACTTAGGTTCATTTCTGGCTTTTCAGACCTTTATCATGTCTTAAAACACTCACTTTGCTTACATCCCATGAGACTTCTATTCATTGATCCCTTTATTGTCATTTCAGAGCTTATTGGTGTTCTTATGCTAAGTGCTCTGTAAGGGGGCAACTTTTTAAGATAAGCTTTCAGCCAACACTCCCAAACCAGTTGGATCAAGGTACTAGGTGTTGAAGCACCCCTAAGGACTTACTCCCTCAAGTCTCTGCCCCAAACATACACACCACAGGCATATAGTTTATTTATTTTCTTTTCTTGAGACCTTGGTGTCCAGCACCTCTTTGGGTTACTAAATGCTCTGTAGTGAGGGTTACTCTTGATAGTGGATTTTCAGATGATAATCCCGGGTTAGTTAACCCAAGTTACCAAGTGATAAAGCACCCCAAAGAGCTTATTCATCCAAGTAGATCCCTCACACAGGAGTACCACAGACACATGCACCATTGGTGCCTAGCCTTATTGCTTACTTTTTTTTTTCTTTTTTTTTCACTTCCATTGCTCTTTCCCTTTTTCTTATTAGGATCTTCTTATTAACTTAGTCTCATGGGTATATCCAAAGTTAAGTATTCAGGATAGATAGTTGTCCTCCTAGCCTTGTGGTTGAACCAACTTAGCTAACTTACGACTACCCTAAAGATTCATGAATGCACTTCCACATTATGAACTCTACTCTGGTCTTTTTTAAAAAAACATAAACATTCTCTTCTTCATTTGATTTAAAATGGACAAGCTTACAAGTAAATAAGGGAAAGATGCACTGACATTTAAACCAGAAATCATGGGCCTATTCAGAAAGAAAACTTAAAAGACAGAATTTAAAAAGTTTAAACATAACATGGAAGCAGGTTCTATTTTATACAAGATCTTCCTTATTTTAAAGCATAGAAAACGATGGACTAAAAAGAACTCCACCACCTTTCATTCATGTGGATGCCCATGCTTCCATCCTTACTTGTCCTCATTGTGTCTCTCTTGAGTGCTTGTGCTCCCTCTTCCTTTGCCTTTTCCAAGCAGCTTCTTCCAGAAACCACCATCTTCCATCTTCTTCTTGAGTGTCTCCTTTTGCTGTTTAACCTTCCTCTCTTCTTGTTCTACAAAATCTTTTTGGACCTCGTCATATGTAGGGATGGCATAGTGTAGCTGATGCATATTACTAGTCATGTAGTTCAACTTGGCTTGAGTGTTCACATAGAACTCCTCCCTATGTAGTTGCCTTCCTTCATTGAGTACACTGAACTCGTTGAAAGTTTTCATTTGGGCTATCTGCCGCTGGTTGAGTTCTTGCAAGTGCTTCTCTTGAAGCTCTTGCCTCTCATTCACTTGGTTGATGGCTTGAGTGAGCCTGGAGTAGTGTTCCTGCTGCTGCTCCATTTGTTGTTTTTGTCATGCTTCCTGTTAGCTCAGCCAGTTGGTTTGAAGGTTCAGTATTTGCTCTTGTCCTTCCATATGTCTCATCCCCAAATCCTCAATGGCTCTTAGAAGGTGACTCATGTTCAAGTTGGCTGGATCAGAATACTCTCCTTGTTGACATTCTTCCTGATGAGGTTCCTCTTGGTGAACTCTTTCTTTTGCTTTTGCTTTTCCTATTTGTGGTATTCTTTGTTGTTGAGCAGGTGTAGTATAAACCAATCGCTCGAGTGTAGCTGGCCTCCCTGGGTTCACCTAGTCTGGATTACTGTCCTCAAATACTACCTTGGCCTTATTGCATAAGCGGAGAATGGTGTTGGGGTACCAAAGCCTGGCACCTAAATCAACCTTCTCAGCCGAATCTTGAATCCCCTCGGCAATGAGCTCATTCACATTGATCTCCCCACCTTGTATTAAGCAATGCACCATAGTAGCTCGATTGATGTTTACCTCTGAATTATTTGCAGCTGGTAGAATGGACCTCCTCACAAGTTCAAACCACCCCTTGGCTTCAGGGCTCAGGTCTCCTCTCTTGATAAACTTGGGTCTCCCATCTGTGTACCTCTCCCAGTCAGCTGCTATAACACAGATGTCTGCCACTATCTCTGAGAGCTCATTATTATCAGGGCTTCTACTTATCCTTGCCTGATAACTTTCCTCATCAAAACGAGGTGATTTCAGGTGAAGAACTCTTGTTATGGCATTTGGGCTGAAGTCCACCTCTTTTCCTCTTACGTAACTTTTGAAGGTTGGGGCCTTGGTTTTATCCTCTCTTACTACATTCGCATAAAATTCTTTGATGAGGTTTCCATTGATCTTCCCCTCTGGACTTGTGAGCAATTGCCACCCCCTCTGTTCGATTTTCTCCAGAATTTGTGGTGACTCATCTGCATTGATTTGGAAGATTAATTCTGGCAATATCTTTCTCGCCCTTATCCGTTCGAATTCACGTTCATGAAAGGCAGTTTTGAATTTCTTCTCATCGAAAGGAACACTCTCCATGGGTTCCTTCCTCTTTTGCCTCTTTGAGCTTGATGATGCCATGAATTGAGTTGCTATTTTGAGATGGAGGTTGGAGGATACGGAGAGATGAGGAATAGGTTGGCTAGGACAGAGTGTGATGAAGGGGTTTGAGCAAGCCGAAAGTATGAAGTGTGGAGAGTGGGAATTTGAGTGTGAGGAATGATCATGCACTAAGGTTCACTTATATAGGGAGATCATGAGTGGATGGAAAGTGTGGATTGTAAGGATTGTTGCTTGATGGACGGTTGAGGTTGTGTATGAAGGAAGGACAAGGATCATCACTTAATGAAAGTGATTGGTTCGGTCTTCAAGGGTCTTCTTTCTCCAATGTTGCATGGCAGCGTTTCCCCATGCATTCCCTCTTGAGACATGTGTGTAGTGCTCTTCATTAAGTGGCGAAATCTCCCCCATTTAATTGTCCAATCAATCCCCTTTTTATGCTCCTTTTCTTTTCCTATAAAGACAAACTAAGAAAAGTAAGAAAAGATATTAAAATGACCATATGAACTTTACGGCTAATATTAATAACAGGGAAGAAAGGATTTGATTGTTTATTTATGAATTCCAACTAACTAACTAACTATTGGTGGGTCCTTATATGCATTTTGGTGGCACCATGGGGTGACACAAAACTTTGTTTGAAGCAATGTGATGAAAAGTTTTGTTCAAAGCTCCCAAGACTAGCATGCATCTTGGTTTGCTTTGAACACCAAACTTGTTCTTCACTATATACTGCATGATAAAGATTTTACCAAGTGTTTGTCAAGTTTGGGTTGAAATTCATAAACATTGATTTATTCATTATTTTAAAACATATAAAACATGGGTTGCCTCCCATGAAGCGCTTCCTTAGCATCACTAGCTTGACGTTTTTCCTTCATCAGGGTGGTTGGTAGTGCTTAAAGTCCTCCCCTCTTGCTGTGGACTTATATCCATTGGTTGGATCAATGATCTTCACATGTTCCAGGGAAAGAACTCTGTTGATAGTGAAGACCTTAGGTAACTGAGATGGTACAGTGGGGAGATTAGGGGGAATATCTGGGAAGTAAGCTGAGATAACTCTATCCCCTGGAGAGAAGTCTTCCGTAGGAATTTTCTTGTTCCTCCACCTCCTTGGTACCTTCTTCTTTGTTTCTTTTGATGTTGCCTTCCCCTTGGTGACCTCTTTTTCTAGAGGAGTTGTGGTGCTGTCTTCACCTGCTTCTAGAGGTTTAGGTTCCTCCAAATTTTCCTTGAGCTGTGGCAATTGCTGTTTTCCTTGTTTATCTATTAAGGGGATCTCATAATGAACTGGCTGTGCTTCAGTGCTTGTTTCCTCCTTCAGTGTCTCATTATCATTTGTGCTTAGTTACTTGTCCTCCTGATCTGTTTCTTGTGAGAGTTTGAAAACATTGAAGCTGAGTCGTTCATCATGGATTCTCAATATTAGCTCCCCTTTCTCTACATCGATAAGTGCTCTGGCCGTAGCTAGGAATGGTTTTCCTAATATGATTGGATGAGTGTGACTCTCTTCCATGTCCAGGATGACAAAGTCTGTTGGGAGAAAGTATTTCCCAACCTTTAGCAACACATTTTCCACCACTCCTATTGCTTGCTTTTGAGTTTTGTCAGCCAGTCTGATGATTACATCTGTGGGTATTATCTCATTGATCTGCAGCCTCTTCGCCAGGGATAAGGACAGTAAGTTGATGCTGGCCCCCAAATCAGATAGTGCTCTATCGAACATAGTTTCACCTATGGCACAACGGATGTGAAAACTCCCTGGGTCTCTTCTTTTTGTAGGCAACTCAGGTTGAATAAGGGCACTACATTCCTTGTTCATCACTATAGTCTGGCCTCCTTTGAGTGAGCTTTTCCTGGGCAGAAGTTCCTTCATATACTTGATGAATGCAGGAATTTGTTGAATTGCCTTGATGAATGGTATGTTTACATGCAGAGATGCAAACAAGTCTAGGAACCTTGAGTATATTCTCTTTCCCATAGCACCATTGAGCAGTTGAGGGAAGGGTGCATAGAGCTTCAGCAGCTCTTGTTGTGAGATTTCTGGTTCTTGGCGGTCTCTATCCTCCTCCTTTGTTGAGTTGTCTTCAGGTTGTTTGCAAAGTTTGCCTTGCTTGTCTTCAGTCTCTTGATCACTCGCAGTAACCATTTTGCAATCTTCCCATCTTACTTTCTTTGCTTCTCCTTTGGAGTTTTTCTCCGTGTCACTTGGGAAGCTATCAGTAGGTTTGGGAATCTTCTCAGCTAAATATCCCACCTGGAATTCCAGCTTCCTGATGGTCTCTCCCTGGTTCTTAATATTGGCTCGCACCTCCTCTTTGAACACCTTATTTTCTTGAATCTCTTGGCATATTTCTTCAAGTAAGGCCTCAATCTTAGAGAGCTTGTCATCAATTGATGAGTGATTTGGAGCAGATGTGCCATTTTGGTTTTGATAAGCGTGTGGAGAAGTGTTGTTGTGGGGGTGTTGAGATGTCCTCTGTGTGAATTGCTGGTGAGCTATATTGTTGTTGGAGTTGTAACGTCTCTGGTCTTGGTTTTGATCTTGCTCACTTTCCCACCCAAAGTTTGGGTGGTTTTTCCATCCAGGGTTGTAGGTCTTGGAGTATGGATCATAGTTTTTCCTTGGTAAATTCCCAATGTAGTTGGCTTGCTCTTGACTCCCCTCTGCTTCTTCATTGACTTCTTCTTGGGTTGTTGATGAAGTGGAGATTGCTGCTACTTAGTTCATCTCCATCTTCTTGGTGAGGTCAGCCAACTGCTGGGTAATGAGCTTGTTTTGGGCCAACAGAGCATTTACATTGTTTAGCTCCATTACTCCTCTTGTGTTCCCTCTTTCGGAAGCATAGAAGTAATCGTTCTCTGCTACTATTTCAATAACATCTATGGCTTCCTCAATAGTCTTCTTCTTGTTCAAAGATCCTCCAGATGAATGATCTACGGCCTTCTTTGACTCATAAGAGAGTCCTTCATAGAAAATGTGCAGCTGCACCCATTCGTTGAATATGTCAGGTGGACACCTCCTTGTTAAGTCCTTGAACCTCTCCCATGCTTCATATAGAGTCTTACCATCTTGTTGCTTGAAAGTTTGGACCTCAGCTCTCAGCCTATTGATTCGTTGAGGAGGGTAAAATCTTGCTAAAAATTTGTTCACCACGTCTTCCCAAGTTGTCAAGCTTTCCTTTGGGAAAGATTCCAGCCACTTGGCTGCTTTGTCCCTAAGTGAGAATGGAAAAAGAGCAGTCTATAGGTATCAAGATGAACACCATTAGACTTCACTGTGTCACATATTCTCAGGAAGGTGGTCAAATGTTGATTGGGGTCTTCTTGAACACCTCTTCCAAACGAACAGTTGTTCTGAACAAGGGTGATGAGCTGTGGTTTAAGTTTAAAGTTGTTGGCATGGATTGTTGGCTTTTGGATGCTACTTCCACAATTGCCTGGGTTTGGATTGATGTAAGAGCCCAAAATTCTTCTATCCTCCCCAGCATGATTTGCTCTACCTCCTCCCCCATGGTTGTGATCCTCTTTTTCATGGTGGTTTTCCATGTTGTCTTCCATGTTTGTTTCAAAGAATTCCTCTTCTTCCTCAGCACCAACCACTTTCTTTCCTCTTGCCTCCCTCCTTAATCTAAGGAAGGTCCTCTCAGGTTTAGAATCAAAGGAAGTTGAAGCCCCGCTTCTTCTCCCTGTCATACAACCATCAAGTGCAAGCAAGAAAAGACAGGTGCAGAAAGTATTTGTGTCAGAATTACTGTTAGTTGTGGGTGATGCAATATATCAAACAGTTAGTGGGTTAGCAAACAGACTTGAAAATAACAAAGAAAAACAAAAGAGTAGAGGGGGAAGGGAAGAAGTTTAACTAAAACAAAAAGTAAATCACTCAAACAAAAAATGAAATTCACAAAATAAAAATGCTCAATCTAGTGATCTTCCAATTTAATCATTGTTGATGCACAATTAATCCCCGGCAACGGCGCCATAAACTTGATGCGGGGAAAACTTGTCTCTCAACAAATCTCCCTTCGGCAAGTGTACCGAATTTGTCGTCAAGTAAAAACTCACAATAGAGTGAGGTCGAATCCCACAGGGATTGATTGATCAAGCAACTTTAATTAGAAGAATGTTCTAGTTGAGCGAATCCAGAATTTGGGTTGAGAGTTACAGAAAATAAAATGGCAGGAATATAAATAACAGAAAAGTAAATGCTAGAATTAAAGGACTGGAAGTAAATGACTGAAAATAAATTGCAGAATTGTAAATGGGAATGGGGGATTTGCTCATAAAAGTAAATGGCAGAAATTAAAGAGAATGGGTAAGATCAGAGATGGGGAGTTCATTGGGCTTAGGAGATGTTGCAATTCTCCGGATCAAGTTCATTTTCATCTCTTCCTCAATCAATGCACTCATTGATCTCCTTGGCAATCTTAATTGATTGAATTACAATTTCTTGCAATTCAATCTCTCAAGTCTTGATCAATAGCCAATTCCTTGGTCAATTGCTCATGAGAAGAGATGAAGTATGGTCACTGATTATACCACATGCATTTTCCAAATCAAGTATTGAGAGGGTTATAGTCACATACCCATCCAAACCCAATTTGGTCCAACATGAGAAAGCATTTCTAGCTTCATCTCTTCATTCCTCTTTCAAGGTTCAAAAGAGATCCAAGTTTGAATAGCTTCTTTTCCAAGATAACTACTCAATGGGATAAAGATCGAAAGCTTTCAAGTAAAATCAAGAGAAAAGATAGAAGAAGAATAATGAAAATTAGTATTGATCCATCAAATTACAACAGAGCTCCCTAACCCAATGAAAGGGGTTTAGTTGTTCATAGCTCTAGAAAATGAAAATAAAGATGGAGAATACATCATAGAACTAGAAATTGCAGAGAAAGTAAAATACAGAGAGTAATTCTCTTTTTCCAGCCTCCAGAACTCGTTTAACAATTCAAAGCTACTCCTATATATACTACTCTTCTCAGCTTCTAGTTTGCTCTTCAAGTCTTTGGCCATTGGATCTTGAGTTTGAAGCAGTTCTTTTCTTTATTTGGGCTTGGCTTTACTTGCAGAGAGAAAGTGCTAAGTGGGCAGAGACTTTAGCTCAGGGCGTTAGGGGTGTTAACATTTAGTGAAAGTATAAGTTTGAGAACGTTAGTGACACTTAACATTTTCACTAACGTTCCAATGTACCCCTTTGCCTCACGTTAGAGCCCACGTTAACTAGGTTAACGTGGCTTCTAACGTGGCCTTGCCAACCTTCGAGAACGTTAGTGACACTCAACATTGTCACTAACGTTCCAGTGTGCCCCTTTTTGCTTCACGTTAAAGCCCACGTTAACTAGGTTAACGTGGCTTCTAACGTGGCTTTGCCACACTTCAAGAACGTTAGTGACACTCAACATTGTCACTAACGTTCCAATGTGCCCCTAGATCTCACGTTAGAGTCCACGTTAACTAGGTTAACGTGGCTTCTAACATGGCCATTCTTAGCCATCCCAACATTAGTGACAATGTTGAGTGTCACTAACGTTGGCTCATCATTCATTAGGCCAACGTTAGTGACAATATTGAATGTCACTAACGTTGGCTTCTCTTCCCCCTTTAACGTTAGAGGCCACGTTAACTAGGTTAACGTGGGCTCTAACGTGGCCACTCATGAGTGTTTGCCAACATTAGTGACAATGTTAAGTGTCACTAACGTTGGCTCAACTCCCCTTCTCCACGTTAGAGTGCACGTTAACTTAGTTAACGTGACTCTTAACGTGGGCACTGATGGCTTTGAAAGTGTTATTGGCAATCACTTTTCTCATTAACCTTGCAAGTTAACTCCCTTTCCTTGCTTCCTTTGGTCCTGAAATCAAGCAACAGAGTGCATCAAAGTTCTAGTCCAAGTCATGGGTAATGCAGCATACAATTTGTCACTAAATTCATGCAAAATCCTCATGAAATAATGTAAAATGCACAATGTATGCTTGAATCAAGGTGTAGGTGAATATCTACCCAAAACTAACTTATTTCCTAAAGAAATGCATGAAACTACCCTAAAAACAGTAAAGAAAAGGTCAGTGAAACTAGCCAAGATGCCCTGGCATCACAAATTGCTCAGAAGTCTTGTAATTTTTGAAAAATCCTTTATAAACCTCCTATAGAATCATATATGCCCCAGAAAGCTTCTGATTGCTTTCACATTGGTAGGTGGTGGTAATTTTTCAATTACAT
This sequence comes from Arachis ipaensis, assembly GCF_059453495.1. Taxonomy (NCBI): domain Eukaryota; kingdom Viridiplantae; phylum Streptophyta; class Magnoliopsida; order Fabales; family Fabaceae; genus Arachis; species Arachis ipaensis. The sequence continues at coordinate 91,240,443 of NC_142443.1, forward strand.
CTACCTTAGCTTGATCCACCTCTATTCCCTTGATTGAAATTTTGTGCCCAAGGACAATTCCTTTAGTCACCATAAAGTGACATTTTTTCCAGTTTAAAACCAGGTTAGTCTCTTGGCACCTTTTAAGAACAAGTGCTAGATGGTCAAGACAGGAGCTGAATGAGTCTCCAAATACATAGAAGTCATCCATGAAGACTTCTAGAAATTTCTCTACCATGTCAGAGAAAGTAGATAGCATGCACCTCTGAAAGGTTTCAGGTGCATTACACAAACCAAATGGCATCTTTCTGTAGGCAAATACTCCAGATGGACATGTGAATGCTGTTTTCTCTTGGTCCTGAGGATCTACTGCAATTGGGTTGAAACCTAAATAGCCATCCAAAAAGCAGTAGTATTCATGACCTACTAGTCTCTCTAGCATCTGGTCTATGAATGGTAAAGGAAAATGATCCTTTCTGGTGGCTGTATTGAGCCTTCTGTAGTCAATACACATACGCCACCCTGTAACTGTTCTTGTAGGAACCAGTTCATTCTTTTCATTATGAACCACTGTCATGCCTCCCTTCTTGGGGACAACATGGACAGGGCTCACCCAGGGGCTATCAAAAATAGGATAAATAATCACAGCCTCTAGTAACTTAGTGACCTCTTTCTGCACCACCTCCTTCATGGCTGGATTTAGCCGCCTCTATGGTTGAACCACTGGCATAGCATCATCCTCCAATAGGATCTTGTGCATGCATCTTGCTAGGCTAATGCCCTTAAGACCACTTATGGACCACCCAAGAGTTGTCTTATGTGTCCTCAGCACCTGAATTAGTGCTTTCTCTTCCTGTGAATTTAAAGCAGAGCTTATGATCACCAGAAAAGTGTCACCTTCTCCCAGAAATGCATATTTCAGGGATGGTGGTAGTGGTTTGAGCTCGGGTTTAGGAGGCTTATCCTCTTCCTGAGGAATTTTTAGAGGTTCTTCTATTCTCTCTGGTTCCTCCAGATCAGGCTGAACATCTTTAAAAATGTTCTCTAGCTCTGATTCGAGACTCTTAATCATATTGACCTCTTCCACCAAGGAGTTAATAACATCTGCGCTCAGGCAGTCTTTTGGTGTGTCTGGATGCTGCATAGCTTTGACAACATTCAACTTAAACTCATCCTCATTGACTCTCAGAGTTATCTCTCCTCTTTGGACGTCAATGAGGGTTCGTCCAGTTGCTAGGAAAGGTCTTCCTAGAATGAGAGTTGCACTCTTGTGCTCCTCCATTTCCAGCACTACAAAGTCAGTAGGAAAGGCAAATGGCCCAACCTTGACAATTAGGTCCTCAATTATGCCTGATGGGATTTTGATGGAGTGATAAACCCCGATTTTGTGGTTCATCTTGTGCTTAATTTAGGGGATTTTATCACCTTTTTCCACATTTATTCAATGAAATAGCATGGTTTTGTAATTCTCCCTTGATTTGTGCTTAAATATGAAAACATGCTTTTTAGGCTTTAAAATAGCTAAATTTAACTCACTTTAATTCCATTCGATGCCTTGATATGTTTGTTGAGTGATTTCATGTTCATAAGGTAAGTATTGGATGGAAGAAGTGAAGAGAAAAGCATGCAAAGTCGGAGAACTCATGAAGAAATGAAGGAACCGTAAAGCTGTCAAGCCTGACCTCTTCACACTCAATTAACCATAACTTGAGCTACAGAATTCCAAATGAGGCGGTTTCAGTTGTGTTGGAAAGCTAATATCCGGGGCTTCAAAATGATATAAAATTTGGCATATGTTATTTCGCGTTCAGGGGCGCGCACGCGCCATGTACGCGTGCGCGCTGATGCTACCCATGGCCCACTAAAGTGAAATCGCCCCCAGCGATTTCTGAAGCACTTTGGGCCTAACCCAACTCATTTCTAATTCTATTTCATGCAGAATTCAAGCCTGGGCAAGGAGGGAGCAATTGTTTGTAGCATTAGCATCATGTAGGTTAGTTTCTAGAGAGAGAAGCTCCCTCTTCTCTCTAGAATTAGGTTAGGTTAGCTTAATTCAATCTGAGATCTAGGTTTAATCTCATCTTTTCATCTTGTTTCCTTTATGATTTCTTGTTTTACTACTCTATTCTTCTTAGTTCTCTTGTTAATTTTACTTTTATGTTTATGAATGCTCATGTTGAATTTGTTTACATTTAATGAAATTTAATGTTTGATATTCTTTTATTGATGATTTGAGTTATTGATTTACTTTTCTTGCAATTGGTAGTTGGTAGTTTTATTATTCTTGCATTTTTACTATGCTTTCCTTTTATGCCTTTCAAGTGTTTGACAAGATGCTTGGTTGGTCTTTAGAGTAGCTTTTGAGCATTCTTGGCTTGGAAAGAGTAATTGGGCAATCTTGAGTCATTAATACCCAACTCATGTTGGTGATCTAGAGTTGTTAGCTAATATTGTTTCCATTGATGCTAATCTTTTGCTAATTTAATTAGTAAGTTGATTAGGACTTTTGGATTGAGATTAGCTAGTCTTGTTAGACTTTCTCTCATGGAAGATAATACGATACCTTCTTCCAATGTTGGAGATGACGTAATGAGATAAATTATTGTTTATATTTGTGACATGATTAATTAGTCTTGTTTGACATTCTCCCTATGTGAAGATGACATGTTACCTTCTTCCGTTTGTTGGAGTTGACTAAATAAGATGAATTGATCTATGCATGACTAGGATAGAAAGCCTATGATCTCAACCCTTGCCAAGAATGTGTCTCTCTTTATTATTTGCTTTCTCTTATTTACTTGTCCTCTTTAATTACTTGCTTAATTTACTTTTCTTGTCATTTATTTTAATGCCCTTCTTATCAACCCAAAACCCCCTTTCCTTGTGAGACGACCCGGAGTTCAAATACTTCGGTTAATTCTTATTTGGGGTTTGTACATGTGACAACTCAAATTTTTGTATGTGAGGACTCTTTGTTGGTGTATAACTATACTTTACAACGAGAATTCATTCAATTGAGGAAATTCTATATCAACAAACTCATTAAAATGGCGCCGTTGCCGGGGAGTTGCAATGGTGTTACATTATTGGCTATTGTGAATATGTGAATATGTTTGCCTTTTGTTTGTTTGTTAGTTTTTGTTAGCTTTAGGACTTTGTTGCTTATTTTTGTTAGCTTTTGTTTTTGTTTGCTACTATGAATTCTCATCACTTTGGCTATGAGTTTGGCTCAAATTATGTTGTAGGAAATGGGAACTACAATGAGGATGTGCATCAAGGATGGAACAATCAAGGATGGAACAATCAAGGATGGCTCAAATTCCTGCATGTGTTGAACACTTAGCCTTACTCTTAGTTGTATTGCAATCACTCAAAGCCAAGGCCTCAAGTTATAAAGGTTTCCTCACATTTATTTGCTTGGGACAAGCAAGACTTAAGTTTGGTGTTGTGATGACATGCATCATCTACCCTTCTTTCTTGCATAAGAAGACCATAAAAAGCATAAATCTCATTTGATCAGTACAATTCATGCATTATTTGATGAATATTATGGTACACTACTTTGAGATGAGTTGTGCTAAATTTCAGGTGAAAAAAGCATCAAAAATGGGGTAGAAGACAAACAAGAAGCTTGGCGTGTGAAACTGGCGTGACACTTGAAGCAAATGCCACAAAAACGTACTGGCGTGGCATGCCAGGAGCTGGGCATGGCATGCCAGTACTAAAGATCAGAGAAGAGATTCAAAGCATGCATATGGGCATTGCACGCCAAGCTGAGCGTGGCACGCCTGACTCATCAACCACTATGGGCGTGCCACTTGAGCAAAGGGGCGTGGCACGCTTACTCTCCATCCCAAGAAGAACCTTCACTATGGCGTGCCACTTGGTGTCGAAGGCGTGGCACGCCAGCCCCAAGAAGTCACTTAGGTGTGCCACTTGAGAACCCAGGCATGGCACACCAAGCTTGAAGAGTTCACAAACCCATGGGCGTGCCACTTGAGAACCCAGGTGTGGCACGCCAAGCTTGAAGAGTTTACAAACCCATGGGCATGCCACTTGAGCAGCATGGCATGGCACGCTGGTACAACAATCTAGAGAAGGGGCTGAAGGCAATTGAAGACTGGGCGTGCCACTTGAGCAACCAGGCGTGGCACGCCAATGCACAAAGGACCAAAAACAAAGGCTGGGCATGCCACTTGGTATCGAAGGCGTGGCACGCCAACCTTGGAATTTCACTATGGCGTGCCACTTGAAGACTGAGGTGTGGCACGCCAACCACTGGAACTAAGACAAGAACATGGGCGTGGCACGCCAGCCTTTAGGCGTGGCACGCTGGTATAAGTTTCCATAAAGAATGAAGGAGGCCAATTACATGGGGCGTGCCACTTGGTATCGAAGGCGTGGCACGCCATTCACTGTTCTTCATTTAGGCGTGCCACTTAAGCAACCAGGCGTGGCACGCCAGTGTTATTCAAGAGAGAAGCATTGGGGCGTGCCACTTGAGCTCGTGGCGTGGCACGCCAAACAGAGGAACCAATCACTCACAAAAGGGGCGTGGCACGCCAAATCCTGGGCGTGCCACGCTAGTTCAACTTTCCAGAGAAGCCTAGCCAAGCATAAAGCAAGGGCGTGGCATGCCATACCTTGGGCGTGGCACGCCAGTACAAGTTTCCAGATGCAAAGAGAAGTGAGAAAGGCAAGGGGCGTGCCACTTGAGATCGAAGGCGTGGCACGCCAAGGTTGAGAGAGGGACGAGAATGCCACTTGAAGGAGTAGGCGTGGCACGCCAAGCTGGAAATGAAGAGCACGTGACACGCCAGTGGCATGCCAGCAACACGCCAGCTAAGAAGTTGATGAGCGGATAATTTATACACTTTTTGGCATTGTTTTTAGTATCTTTTTAGTAGAATCTAGTTACTTTTAGGGATGTTTTCACTAGTTTTTATGTTAAATTCACATTTTTGGACTTTACTATGAGTTTGTGTGTTTTTCTGTGATTTCAGGTATTTTTTGGTTGAAATTGAGGGACTTGAGCAAAAATCAGATTTAGAGGTTGAAGAAGGACTGCTGATGCTGTTGGATTCTGACCTCCCTGCACTCAAAGTAGATTTTCTGGAGCTACAGAACTCAAAATGGCGCGCTTCCAATTGCGTTGGAAAGTAGACATCCAGAGCTTTCCAGAAATATATAATAGTCTATACTTTGGCCGCGTTTAGACGATGTAAAAGGGCGTTGAACGCCAGTTCTACGCTACTGTCTGGAGTTAAACGCCAGAAATACGTCACAAGCCAGAGTTGAACGCCAGAAATACGTTACAAACTGGCGTTCAACTCCAAGATTGACCTCTACACGTGTAACATTCAAGCTCATCCCAAGCACACACCAAGTGGGCCCCGGAAGTGGATTTATACATCAATTACTTACTTCTGTAAACCCTAGTAACTAGTTTATTATAAATCGGACTTTTTACTATTGTATTAGACATCTTTGATCAGTTTTATGCTATCTTAGAATTTCATGGGGGCTGGCCATTCGTCCATGCCTGAACCATTATCACTTATGTATTTTCATACGGTAGAGTTTCTGCACTCCATAGATTAAGGTGTGGAGCTCTGCTGTTCCTCAAAGATTAATGCAAAGTGCTACTGTTTTTCTATTCAATTCAACTTATTCCACTTCTAAGATATTCATTCGCACTTCTACCTGAATGTGATGAACGTGACAATCATCATCATTCCCTATGAACGCGTGCCTGACAACCACTTCCGTTCTACCTTAGATTAAATGAGTATCTCTTCGATCTCTTAATCAGAATCTTCGTGGTATAAGCTAGATTGATGGCGGCATTCATGAGAGTCCGGAAAGTCTAAACCTTGTCTGTGGTATTCCGAGTAGGACTCTGGGATTGAATGACTGTGACGAACTTCAAACTCGCGAGTGCTGGGCGTAGTGACAGACGCAAAAGGAGGGTGAATCCTATTCCAGTATGATTGAGAACCTCAGATGATTCGCCATGCTGTGACAGAGCATTTGGACCATTTTCACAAGAGGATGGGATGCAGCCATTGACAAGGGTGATGCCTCCAGACGATTAGCCATGCAGTGACAGTGCATCGGACTATTTTCCAGAGAGGATAAAAAGTAGCCATTGACAACGGTGATGTCCTTACATAAAGCCAGCCATGGAAAGGAGTAGGACTGATTGGATGAAGACAGCAGGAAAGCAGAGGTTCAGAGGAACGAAAGCATCTCTATACACTTATCTGAAATTCTCACCAATGATATACATAAGTATTTCTATCCTTATTTTCTATTTATTATTAATATTCGAAAACTCCATAACGATTTGATATCCGCCTGACTGAGATTTACAAGGTGACCATAGCTTGCTTCAAGCCGACAATCTCCGTGGGATCGACCCTTACTCACGTAAGGTTTATTACTTGGACGACCCAGTGCACTTGCTGGTTAGTTGTATTGAAGTTGTGAATGAAAAACGATTTATTAAGACATGCGTACAGAGTTTTTGGCGCCGTTGCCTGAGATCATAATTTCGTGCACCAAGTTTTTGGCGCCGCTGCCGGGGATTGTTCGAGTTTGGACAACTAACGGTTCATCTTGTTGCTTAGATTGGGTAATTTTTTTCTTATTTTCAAAAAGTTTTCAAAAAAAAAATTTTCAAAAATCTTTCAAAAATTTTCTCCTTTGTTTTCGAAAAAAATTTAAAAAAAAATAAATCTTTTCAAAAATATATTTTTCTTCAGAATTTTTTAGAATGAATTCTAGAGTTTCATGAAGCATGTTGAAGCCTGGCTGGCTGTAAAGCCATGTCTAATTCTTTTGGATAGGGGCTTCCAACCATCAGCATAGAGGCAAGTTAATTGGAATGTCAGCCGTGGCATGTCTGAGTTACATTTTAAAGCTTGGCTGGCTATTAAGCCATGCCTAACCCTCGGATTAGAGCTTTAGACTAAGAATACAAGATTCCTGGAATTCATATTAAAAAAAATTTTGAAATCCTTATTTTCTTTTTCCTATACGTTTTTTCGAAAAAAATATACAAAAATCCAAAAAAAAATTCATAAAAATAAAAAATATTTCATGTTTCTTGTTTGAGTCTTGAGTCAAGTTGAAAGTTTGGTGTCAATTGCATTTTCATCTTGCATTTTTCAAAAAATTCATGCATTCATAGTGTTCTTCATGATCTTCAAGTTGTTCTTGGTAAGTCTTCTTGTTTGATCTTGATGTTTTCATGTTTTGTGTCTTTTCTTGTTTTTCATATGCATTCTTGCATTCATAGTATCTATACATGAAAAATTTTTAAGTTTGGTGTCTTGCATGTTTTCTTTGCATTAAAAATTTTTCAAAAATAAGTTCTTGATGTTCATCTTGACATTCAAAGTGTTCTTGGTGTTCATCTTGACATTCATATTATTCTTGCATGCATTCATTGTTTTGATCCAAAATTTTCATGCATTGAGTCTTTTTCATGTTTTTCCCTCTCATCATAAAAAATTCAAAAATCAAAAAAATATCTTTCCCTTTTTCACTCATAAATTTCGAAAATTTGAGTTGACTTTTTCAAAACTTTTTAAAATCTAGTTGTTTTTATGAGTCAAATCAAATTTTCAATTTAAAAATCTTATCTTTTTCAAAATTTTTTCAAAAATCAAATCTTTTTCATTTTTCTTATTTATTTTCGAAAATTTTAAAAATATTTTTCAAAAATCTTTTTCTTTTCTTTATCTCCTAATTTTCGAAAATAACATCATCAATTAATTTTTTGATTAAAAAATTTCAAGTTTGTTACTTGCTTGTTAAGAAAGATTCAAACTTTGAGTTCTAGAATCATATCTTGTGATTTCTTGTGAATCAAGTCATTAATTGTGATTTTAAAAATCAAATCTTTTTCAAAACTAATTTCAATCATATCTTTTCAAAAATATCTCTTTATCTTATCTTTTTCAAAATTTGATTTTAAAATATCCTTTCTAACTTCTTATCTTCTTATCTTTTCAAAATTGATTTTCAAATTTGTTTCAACTAACTAACTAACTTTTTGTTTGTTTCTTATCTTTTTCAAAACTACCTAACTAACTCTCCCTCTCTCTAATTTTCGAAAATATCTTCCTTCTTTTTCAAAATTTCTTTTTAATTAACTAATTATTTTAATTTTTGATTTTAATTTTCGAAAAATTACTAACCTTTTTCAAAAACTATTTTCGAAAATCACTAACTCTTTTTCAAAAATAATTTTCGAAAATTCTCCTTCTCTCTCATCTCCTTCTATTTATTTATTCATCCCACATCTCTGCTCTCCTTACCCTTGTGTTTCTTTCTTTACATTACATTCTTTTCTTCTTCTACTCACACAGGGGAACCTCTATACCTGTGGTAAAAAGGATCCCTATTATTATTTTTCTGCCCCTCTTTTTCATATGAGCAGGAGCAAAGACAAGAACATTCTTGTTGAAGCAGATCCAGAACCTGAAAGGACTCTGAAGAGGAAACTAAGAGAAGATAAATTACAACAATCCAGCAAGCACCTTTCAGAAATTTTCGAACAGGAAGAGGAGATGGCAGCCAAAAATAATAATAATGCAAGGAGGATGCTTGGTGACTTTACTACACCTAATTCCAATTTACATGGAAGAAGCATCTCCATTCCTACCATTGGAGCAAACAATTTTGAACTGAAACCTCAATTAGTTTCTCTGATGCAGCAGAACTGCAAGTTTCATGGACTTCCATCTGAAGATCCTTTTCAGTTCTTAACTGAATTCTTGCAGATCTGTGATACTGTTAAGACTAATGGAGTAGATCCTGAAGTCTACAAGCTCGTGCTTTTCTCTTTTGCTGTGAGAGACAGAGCTAGAATATGGTTGGACTCTCAACCTAAGGATAGCCTGAACTCTTGGGATAAGCTGGTCAAGGCTTTCTTAGCCAAGTTCTTTCCTCCTCAAAAGCTGAGTAAGCTTAGAGTGGATGTTCAGTCCTTCAGATAGAAAGAAGGTGAATCCCTCTATGAAGCTTGGGAGAGATACAAAGAACTGACCAAAAAGTGTCCTTCTGACATGCTTTCAGAATGGACCATCCTGGACATATTTTATGATGGTCTATCTGAATTAGCTAAAATGTCATTGGATACCTCTGCAAGTGGATCCATTCACTTAAAGAAAATGCCTGTAGAAGCTCTAGAACTCATTGACATGGTTGCTAATAACCAGTTCATGTACACTTCTGAGAGGAATCCTGTGAGTAATGGGACGCCTATGAAGAAGGGAGTTCTTGAAATTGATACTCTGAATGCCATATTGGCTCAGCATAAAATATTGACTCAGCAAGTCAATATGATTTCTCAGAGTCTGAATGGAATGCAAGCTGCATCCAACAGTACTCAAGAGGCATCTTCTGAAGAAGAAGCTTATGATCCTGAAAACCCTACAATAGCAGAGGTGAATTACATGGGTGAACCTTATGGAAACACCTATAACCCCTCATGGAGAAATTACCCAAATCTCTCATGGAAGGATCAACAAAATCCTCAACAAGGCTTTAATAATGGTGGAAGAAATAGGTTTAACAATAGTAAACCATTTCCATTATCCACTTAGCAACAGACAGAGAACTCTGAACAAAATACCTCTAATTTAGCAAACTTAGTCTCTGATCTATCTAAGGCCACTGTAAATTTCATGAATGAAACAAGGTCCTCCATTAGAAATTTGGAGGCACAAGTGGGCCAGCTGAGTAAAAGGATCACTGAAATCCCTCCTAGTACTCTCCCAAGAAATACAGAAGAAAATCCAAAAGGAGAGTGCAAGGCCACTGACATAGTCAACACGGCCGAACCTGGAGAGGAAGGGGAGGACGTAAATCCCAATGAAGAAGACCTCCTGGGACGTCCAGTGATCAATAAGGAGTTTCCCTTTGAGGAACCAAAGGAATCTGAGACTCATCTAGAGACCATAGAGATTCCATTGAACCTCCTTATGCCCTTCATGAGCTCTGACGAGTATTCATCTTCTGAAGAGAATGAGGATGTTACTGAAGAGCAAGTTACCAAGTACCTTGGTGCAATCATGAAGCTGAATGCCAAATTATTTGGTATTGAGACTTGGGAAGATGAACCTCCCTTGTTCACCAATGAACTAAGTGATCTGGATCAACTGACATTGCCTCAGAAGAAACAGGATGCTGGAAAGTTCGTAATACCTTGTACCATAGGCAACATGATCTTTGAAAAGGCTCTGTGTAACCTTGGTTCAGGGATAAACCTCATGCCCCTCTCTGTAATAGAGAAACTGGGAATCTTTGGGGTGCAAGCTACTAAAATCTCATTAGAGATGGCAGACAATTCAAGAAAACAGGCTTATGGACAAGTAGAGGACGTGTTAGTAAAGGTTGAAGGCCTTTACATCCCTGCTGATTTCATAATCCTTGATACTGGGAAGGATGAGGATGAATCCATCATCCTTGGAAGACCTTTCCTAGCCACAGCAAGAGCTGTGATTGATGTTGACAGAGGTGAATTAGTCCTTCAATTGAATGAGGACTCCCTTGTGTTTACAACTCAAGGTTACCCTTCTGTAAACATGGAAAAGAGACACAGTAAGCTTCTCTCAAAACAGAGTCAACCAGAGCCCCCATAGTCAAACTCTAAGTTTGGTGTTGGGAGGCCACAACCAAACTCTAAGTTTGGTGTTGAACTCCCATATCCAAACTCTAAGTTTGGTGTTGGGAAGTCTCAATAATGCTCTGAACATCTGTGAGGCTCCATGAGAGCCCACTGTCAAGCTATTGACATTAAAGAAGCGCTTGTTGGGAGGCAACCCAATTTTTTTTTTATCTAATTTTATTTTTCTTGTTCTTTCATGTTTTATTAGGTTCATGATCATGTGGAGTCACAAAATAAATATAAAAATTGAAAACGGAATAAAAAACAGCAGAAGAAAAATCACACCCTGGAGGAAGACCTTACTGGCGTTTAAACGCCAGTAAGAAGCATCTGGCTGGCGTTCAACGCCAGAATAGAGCATGGTTCTGGCGCTGAACGCCCAAAATGGGCAGCATCTAGGCGTTTGAACGCCAGAATTGGACCCTGGAGAAAAGCTGACGCTGAACGCCCAGAACAAGCATGGTTCTGGTGTTCAACGCCATAAATGGGCAACAAATGGGCGTTCAACGCCCAGAACAAGCACCAATCTGGCGCTGAAAGCCCAGAGTTGTGTGCAAGGGCATTTTGCATGCCTAATTTGGTGCAAGGTTGTAAATCCTTAAACACCTCAGGATCTATGGACCCCACAGGATTACCTCAGGATCTGTGGACCCCATAGGATCCCCACCTACCTCCACTCACTTCTTCTTACCCCTCTTTCACATAATCCCATAAACACTCTTCCCCAAAACTCTTCACCAATCACCTCAATCTCTCTTCCCTATAACCACTTCACCACTCACATCCATCCACTCTTCCCCATAAACCTACCTCATACACCCCACCTACCTTCAAAATTCAAAATCAATTTTCCACCCAAAATCCACCCTTATGGCCGAACCTTACCCCCCTCCCTTCCCTATATAAAGCCCTCCATTCTTCTTCATTTTCACACAACACAACCCTCTCTTCCCCTTCTTGGCCGAATACACCCCTCCCCCCTCTCCTCCATATTTTCTTCTTCTTCTTCATCTATTCTTTCTTCTCTTCCTCGAGGGCGAGCAATATTCTAAGTTTGGTGTGGTAAAAATATAAGCTTTTTGTTTTTCCATTACCATTGATGGTACCCAAGACCGGAGAATCCTCTAGAAAAGGGAAAGGGAAGACAAAAGCTTCCACCTTCGAGTCATGGGAGATGGAAAGATTCATCTCCAAAGCTCATCAAGACCACTTCTATGATGTTGTGGTCAAGAAGAAGGTGATCCCCGAGGTCCCTTTCAAGCTCAAGAAGAATGAGTATCCGGAGATCTGACATGAAATCCAAAGAAGAGGTTGGGAAGTTCTAACAAACCCCATCCAACAAGTCGGCATCCTAATGGTTCAAGAGTTCTATGCCAATGCATGGATCACTAGGAACCATGATCAAAGTAAGAACCCAAACCCAAAGAATTATATTACAATGGTTCGGGGGAAATACTTAGATTTTAGTCCGGAAAATGTGAGGTTGGCATTTAACTTGCCTATGATGCAAGGAGATGCACGCCCCTACACTAGAAGGGTCAACTTTAATCAAAGGTTGGACCAAGTCCTTATGGACATATATGTGGAAGGAGCTCAATGGAAGATTGACTCCAAAGACAAGCCGGTTCAATTAAGAAGACTGGACCTCAAGCCTGTGGCTAGAGGATGGTTGGAATTCATCCAACGCTCCATCATCCCCACTAGCAACCGATCTGAAGTTACTGTGGATCGGGCCATCATGATTCATAGCATCATGATTGGAGAGGAAGTAGAAGTTCATGAAGTCATCTCCCTTGAACTCTACAAAATAGCTGAAAAGCCCTCTCCTGGGGCAAGGCTAGCTTTTCCTCATCTTATTTGCTATCTATGTTACTCAGCTGGAGCTTTCATAGAAGGAGACATTCCCATTAAGGAAGAGAAGCCCATCACTAAGAAAAGGATGGAGCAAGCAAGAGAGCCCATTCATGGATCTCAAGAGATGCATGAAGCTCATCACCGTGAGATCCCGGAGATGCCTCAAATGCATTTTCCTCCACAAAACTATTGGGAGCAAATCAACACCTCCCTAGAAGAATTAAGTTCCAACATGGGACAATTAAGGGTGGAACATCAAGAGCACTCCATCATCCTTCATGAAATAAGAGAATATCAAAAAGCAATGAGGGAAGAGCAACAAAGACAAGGAAGAGACATAGAAGAGCTCAAGGACATCATTGGTTCCTCAAGAAGGAAACGCCACCATCACTAAGGTGGATTCATTCCTTGTTCTTATTTTCTGTTTTTCGTTTTCTCTATGTTAAGTGCTTATCCATGTTTGTGTCTTTATTACATGATCATTAGTATTTAGTAACTTTGTCTTAAAGTTATGAATGTCCTATGAGTCCATCACCTCTCTTAAATGAAAACTGTTTTAATTCAAAAGAACAAGAAGTACATGAGTTTAGAATTTATCCTTGAACTTAGTTTAATTATATTGATGTGGTGACAATGCTTCTTGTTTTCTGAATGAATGCTTGAACAGTGCATATGTCTTTTGAAGTTGTTGTTTAAGAATGTTAAATATGTTGGCTCTTGAAAGAGTGATGATAAGGAGACATGTTTTTTGATAATCTGAAAAATCATAAAAATGACTCTTGAAGCAAGAAAAAGCAGCAAAGGACAAAGCTTGCAAAAAAAAAAAAATATAGGCGAAAAAAAAATAAAAAAAAAGCAAGCAGAAAAAGCCAAAAGCTCTTAAAACCAAGAGGCAAGAGCAAAAAGCCAATAACCCTTAAAACCAAAAGGCAAGGGTAAATAAAAAGGATCCCAAGGCTTTGAGCATCAATGGATAGGAGGGCCTAAAGGAATAAAATCCTGGCCTAAGCGGCTAAACCAAGCTATCCCTAACCATGTGCTTGTAGCGTGAAGGTGTCAAGTGAAAACTTGAGATTGAGCGGTTAAAGTCAAGGTCCAAAGCAAAAACAAAGTGTGCTTAAGAACCCTGGACACCTCTAATTGGGGACTTTAGCAAAGCTGAGTCACAATCTGAAAAGGTTCACCCAATTATGTGTCTGTGGCATTTATGTATCCGGTGGTAATACTGGAAAACAAAGTGCTTAGGGCCACGGCCAAGACTCATAAAATAGCTGTGTTCAAGAGTCATCATACTGAACTAGGAGAATCAATAACACTATCTGAACTCTGAGTTCCTATAGATGGCAATCATTCTGAACCTCAATGGATAAAGTGAGATGCCAAAACTATTCAAGAGGCAAAAAGCTACAAGTCCCGCTCATCTGATTGGAGCTATGTTTCATTGATAGTTTGGAATTTATAGTATATTCTCTTTTTTTTATCCTATTTGATTTTCGGTTGCTTGGGGACAAGCAACAATTTAAGTTTGGTGTTGTGATGAGCGGATAATTTATACGCTTTTTGGCATTGTTTTTAGTATGTTTTTAGTAGAATCTAGTTACTTTTAGGGATGTTTTCATTAGTTTTTATGTTAAATTCACATTTCTGGACTTTACTATGAGTTTGTGTGTTTTTCTGTGATTTCAGGTATTTTCTGGCTGAAATTGAGGGACTTGAGCAAAAATCAGATTCAGAGGTTGAAGAAGGACTGCTGATGCTGTTGGATTCTGACCTTCCTGCACTCAAAGTGGATTTTCTGGAGCTACAAAACTCAAAATGGCGCCCTTCCAATTGCGTTGGAAAGTAGACATCCAGGGATTTCCAGCAATATATAATAGTCCATACTTTGGCCGAGTTTAGATGATGTAAAAGGGCGTTGAACGCCAGTTCTACACTGCTGTCTGGAGTTCAACGCCAGAAACACGTCACAAGCCAGAGTTGAATGCCAGAAATACGTTACAAACAGGCGTTCAACTCCAAGATTGACCTCTACACGTGTAACATTCAAGCTCAGCCCAAGCACACACCAAGTGGGCCTCGGAAGTGGATTTATACATCAATTACTTACTTCTGTAAATCCTAGTAACTAGTTTATTATAAATAGGACTTTTTACTATTGTATTAGACATCTTTGATCAGTTTTATGCTATCTTAGACTTTCATGGGGGCTGGCCATTCGGCCATGCCTGAACCATTATCACTTATGTATTTTCATACGGTAGAGTTTCTACACTCCATAGATTAAGGTGTGGAGCTCTGCTGTTCCTCAAAGATTAATGCAAAGTACTACTGTTTTTCTATTCAATTCAACTTATTCCGCTTCTAAGATATTTATTCGCACTTCAACCTGAATGTGATGAACGTGACAATCATCATCATTCCCTATGAACGCGTGCCTGACAACCACTTCCGTTCTACGTTAGATTGAATGAGTATCTCTTGGATCTCTTAATCAGAATCTTCGTGGTATAAGCTAGATTGATGGCGGCATTCATGAGAGTCCAGAAAGTCTAAACCTTGTTTGTGGTATTCCGAGTAGGACTCTGGGATTGAATGACTGTGACGAACTTCAAACTCGCGAGTGCTGGGCGTAGTGACAGACGCAAAAGGAGGGTGAATCCTATTCCAGTATGATCGAGAACCTCAGATGATTAGCCGTGCTATGACAGAGCATTTGGACCATTTTCACAAGAGGATGGGATGCAGCCATTGACAAGGGTGATGACTCCAGACGATTAGCCATGCAGTGACAGTGCATCGGACTATTTTCCAGAGAGGATAAAAAGTAGCCATTGACAACGGTGATGTCCTTACATAAAGCCAGCCATGGAAAGGAGTAAGACTGATTGGATGAAGACAGCAAGAAAGCAGAGGTTCAGAGGAATGAAAGCATCTCTATACACTTATCTGAAATTCTCACCAATGATATACATAAGTATTTCTATCCTTATTTTCTATTTATTATTAATATTCGAAAACTCCATAACTATTTGATATCCGCCTGACTGAGATTTACAAGGTGACCATAGCTTGCTTCAAGCCGACAATCTCCGTGGGATCGACCCTTACTCACGTAAGGTTTATTACTTGGACGACCCAGTGCACTTGCTGGTTAGTTGTATCGAAGTTGTGAATGAAAAACGATTTATTAAGACGTGCGTACAGAGTTTTTGGCGCCGTTGCCTGAGATCACAATTTCTTGCACCAGAAGTCATGCTTATTGAGTGTTTTCTTTTCCCTCCAAAATGTAATTTTCTTTTTTCACTTTTGTAATTCTTTTATTTTACTAGGAGTAGTATAAATACCCCCAAAGAGTACTAAAGAAGGTGGTTAAGCAGTCAGTTTTAGATCCACTTTTACACTTCACCTTTGAGTACCTTTTGAGCTATGAGTAGCTAACTTCCCTCTCATTGAGAGAGGGAGCTCTGTTGTACTTGATGGATGAATGATAGTGAAATACTTCTTCTCTTCATCTTCTCTTTGATTTTTTAGAAGAAATTTCGTTCTTAATGCTTAGTGTTCAATTATCTTGGGAAAGAGATTGAATGCAATTGGGTTTCATGGGAACCTTGGGAAAGGAAACATGAAACCATGCTTGAAATCCCTTCTCACACTAGAGTAGAATTTGGGTTTTGGTGTTTGGATATGTGACATATTATCCTCCCTCTACTTGGACCTATGATGGTGTGTGGTATAATCAGGGACCAAGCATATCTCTCTTCATGAGCAATTAGACCGAGAAATTGGCTATTGATCAAGATCTGAGAGATTGAGTCACCAAGGGATTATGGCTCAATCAATCATGATTGCCAAGAGGTCAATGAGTTGCATGATTGAAGAGGATATAAGCTAGACTTGATCCAAAGAGACAATATCTCCCAATCTCAATGAATTTCCCCATTCTTATCTATCCATTTCTTTATAGCTTAATTTTACATTCAGCAATTCCCCATTCCCATTTACATTCAAGTCATTTATGATTCTGCACTTTACTTTCTGCCATTTATATTTCTGCACTTTATTGCTTTTCTTTATATTCTAGTTATTTACATTTATGTCATTTACAATTCTGCACTCTACAATCCTATTGATCCGCTTGACTAATTCATCAATTGATTAAAACTACTCGAATTTGCCGATCTCTGTGGATACGATCCCACTCCACTGTGGGTTATTACTTGACGATAATTTTGGTGTGCTTGCCAAAAGGACTAATTCACCAATTTTGAATGGCGTGTGAATTCCGGTCATCAAAGTGCGAATGAATATCTTAGAATAGAAACAAGCGTGATTGAATAGAAAACAGTAGTAATTGCATTAATCCATCGAGACACAGCAGAGCTCCTCACCCCCAACCATGGAGTTTAGAGACTCATGTCGTAGAAGATACAAAATTTAGATGTAAAAAATGTTATGAGGTACAAAATAAATCTCTAAAAGTAGTTTTTATACTCAACTAGTAACCTAGGTTTACAAAAAATGAGTAAGTTAAGATAGATAGTGCATAAATCTACTTTCTGGGGCCCACTTGGTTTGTGTTTGGGCTGAGCACTGAAGCTTTCACGTGCATAGGCTATTTCTGGCGTTGAACTCCAGCTTTTGTGCCAGTTTGGCCGTTTAACTCCAGCTTTTATGCCAGTTCTGGCGTTTAACGCCAGAAAAGGGTAAGGAGCTGGCGTTTAAATGCCAGTTTGCGCTACCAAATCTCGGGTCAAGTATGGACTATTAAATATTGCTGGAAAGCCCAGGATGTCTACTTTTCAACGCAATTGAGAGCGTACCAATTGGGCTTCTGTAGCTCCAAAAAATCCATTTCGAGTGCAGGAGGGTCAGAATCCAATAGCATCTGCAGTCCTTTTTCAGCCTCTGAATCAGATTTTTACTCAGGTCCCTCAATTTCAGCCAGAATTTACCTGAAATTACAGAAAAATACACAAACTCATAGTAAAGTCCAAAAATGTGATTTTTGAATAAAAACTAATAAAAATATAATAAAAAGTGACAAAAACATACTAAAAACTACCTAAAAACAATGCCAAAAAAGGGTATAAATTATCCGCTCATCAAAAGCCAACCTATTAAGTCTACTTCCCAAAACTTTAAGTACGTAACATTTACTCCTAAGCTTGAAGTACGTCAAATAGGTTTGATCACATCAACCTGTAAGTCCCAACCTACCTACTAATTAACTTAGTAGTGGGTTAGCGTCAATGGGTGTCAAATTGATTACCAAGGGTTCTCAAATCACCAAATTCATTATATCCAATAACTCAAATTTACCCAATTCCCTTAGCTTAGACCAAGAGTTGGTAAAACTACTCAAAAACTAAGGAGAACATTTCATCAAACACATAGAGTGCAATAGAAGCAAACATCATAAATTGCAAGAATAATAAAGTCTACAAACTACTAATTGCTAGAAATGTAATATCACAACTCAATTCATCAATAAAAGAAACATTAACATCAATTTGTATTGAATGTAAACCAAATCCAATATGAGTTCATCATCACAAAAGAGAGTAAAATGAGAAATTAACATCACAAATAAGAGAATCAAGATATAGAATTGAGAAATTATAAAAGAAACAAGGTGAGATCAAGGAATTAGACATGGATCTAAGACAATCTAACCTAATCCTAACCTAATTCTAGAGAGAAGAGGGAGCTTCTCTCTCTAAAAAACTAACTAAAGGCTCATGTTGGCTAAAACTAATTGCTCCCCCTCTGCTTGGACTTCAATTCTGCATGAAATACACTCAGACACAAGTTGGATTTGGGCCTGGGAAGCTCATAAATTGCCCCCAGCATTTTGCCTTCAAGTGGGCCACGTGAGAGTATTGGCGCGTGCGCACCATGTGCGCGTGCGCGTCCATTGGTGCATTTCCAATCTTTGTTTCTTCATGCATTCTTCCCTTTATATGCTTTTCTACTCATTTCTTCCATCCAATACTTGCCTTATAAACCTGAAATCACTTAACATACACATCAAGGCATCGAATGGAATTAAAGTGAATCAAAATCACCAATTTAGGGCCTAAAAAGCATATTTTTACACTTAAGCACAATTCAAGGGAGAATTACAAAACCATGCCATTTCATTGAATAAATGTTGGAAAAGGTGGTAAAATCCCCTAAAATAAGCACAAGATAAATCACAAAATCGGGGTTTATCAAATCTCCCTACACTTAAACTAAGCATGTCCTCATGCTAAAATCAAGAAAGAAGCAAAGGGTATTATCATTTACTCAATGCAAACTAACTAAATGCAATCTATCTATATTTAACCTATTCACATGAATGCAATGGCTTGGTCAAATTAATTCAATTTCCAAGAATACATATGCAAGCACAAGGGCTAAGGTATTAGCAATTAAAGCAAACCACAATTGGATTGAATCATTGAAAGAGTTCACAAACTTGCAAGAAAAGATGATCATGGGTGGAAACATGTAATTGAGCGATCGAACCCTCACCGGATGTGTATCCGCTCTAAGCACTCAAGTCTATGGGGTTGATTCACTCAATTCTCCCTTAATCATGCTTTCCAAGATTTGTTTTTCATCTAACAATCAACAATTATTTTATGCATGCATACAAATATCATGAGGACTTCCTATAGGTTGTAACGGGGCTAGGGTCAAGGTATGACGCATATGGTCAAGTGAGCTTAACATTTGAATCATTGATTAACTTAAACTTCCCACCTAACTGATGACAACCTAAACAATTCTAAACAAACCTAGCTATCCATTCTTCACATTTTCACACACTCATGTATTTTTTAGATTACCGCACATATGCATTGAATTTATGAAACCTTAAACCTTGGGACATTTTGTTCCCTTTTTGTTGTAAAATTTTTTTCTTTTTTTCTTTAAGATAAAATATATACAAGAACATCAATGCATATGGTTTACACATGATTAATACACGAGTATGTACCCAATTCCCAAGATTTTCAACACAAATACAAAAACACACTTTTATCTCTACCCAATATTCCGAACTTTCCCAAAATCAAGTAATGAACACTCTCACTAGCCTAAGCTAATCAAAGATCCAAACAAGGGACATTTATTATTTTTCACTTAGGCTTGTAATGTGCTACAATTAAGAACAAATGGGTTAAGCATAGGCTCAAATTTGGCTAACAATGGAAGATAAAAGGTAGGCTATTTGGGTAAGTGAGCTATTTGAACAATGGCCTCAATCATGTAAATGCATGTATACACAAAATAATGGACATAAAGAATTAAACAAATCAAAGATTACACTCATAGGAAGAGAATAATGCACACAAGAATGAAAATAAGTGGTCATATATGATGTAACAACACAATTAGGCTCAAATCTCACATGCTTGTGTTCTTTGCTCATAACATGATCGACAAGTGTATAAATTCAAGCAAGTTCTAAAAAAATTTTCAACCCATTGAGGTGGTGCCCTAAATATGAATTTCTAAGCTTATTCTAATGTAATGTTGTGATTTAGAAAATTTTAAAAATTTTCCCTAGTTTACCCCTTATTAAAAATTTTCCCTAGTTTACCCCTTTTTCAATCAAAACACAATTCTTATATAAAAAGGGTTAAATAGATTTTTAACAATCCCAAAACATTTTTCCAATCACAATCAAAGCCAAGATGTAGAACATATATATATATATATATATATATATATATATATAAAATAAAAGTGTGCAACTACCAAAATAAGGGTATCCACAATAGCAAATATGTACAGTAATCCCAAAATGATATAAAACATAAAGTGCAAAATAAAATAGAGTAGCAGAAAATAGAAATAGATGTTTGAAAGTTCACCACATAAATGTAAACACCGGTCACGAACGGTGACCTCCCCACACATTAGAGTCAAGCATCGTCCTCGATGCTACTGCTGAAGCTCGGGATGGGGATCAACAATCGCGCTGGGCTGTGGCTCAGGTACTGGCTGTGGGACTGGGATCAGCTATGGCTCTGGCTGTGGCTATGGAGTATCCTGCTGAACCTCAGTGGTAATCTGTGTCTCTGGAGGTACATCCTGATGAGTCGGCTCCTCAGCCAGCTCCTCCTCCCAATCCTGCTCGTCGAAAGCGAGAGAGTGTGGGAGCGGCGGTAGCTCGATGCCCTGTGATACAAACACCTGGTCGATGTGGTCGAGACGTCGCATGACACGACACTTGAGGCACTCCATGAAGCGAAGCAGGTGCTGCACCAACAGGTAAGTAGGCTCAGGTGCTGGTGGTGGTGGTAAGGATGCTGCGGCTGCTCAAGTAAAGTGGGGTCCTGCTGCTGCTGCTGATGACGAGGGCTGAGCTGCCTCCTCCACTGCTCTGGCTCAGGAACAGCGTTTGGGTGGGGGCTTCTCGTGCACGCACCCACCCATGGAATGGTAACCTTCTTGTCGTCGTCATCTAGCAGTGGTGGTGTCACGTCATCATCCTCCCACAGAACATCAGCCATCTCGATCATGCTGGTGACCAGAGTAGGCAATGGAAAGAGGCCATGGATATGCGCGCACCACATACTCTGCCTGATCAGCCAGGGGAAGTTCATCTCCTTCCCCTCCATCACACACCCAATCAGAACTACCATATCCATCAAAATCTCTGAGAAGTGAGTGGTGGGAAAGACATAGTGGGCGAAGATATGCTGCCAGATCCTAGCCTCCCTCGACAGATATATGAAATGCATCCCCTTGGGTTTTTGTTCCCAGAATTCATCACCCAGGGGGTGTCAGGTGTAGCAATCATGCGCTTAAGTGCCTCATAATCAAGTGTCATGCAGTGGATGGCTATCTCTGCCTGCTTATAAGCGCAGGTGTCATCAGGACGATGGTGGCAAAGCAGTGCATCCCCAATAGCAGCCTCAGTGATCATAATCTCTCTACCCCACAGCTGAACTGAATCAAGAGTGGCTCGAAAGAAGTTGCAATAAAATTCTCTCACCGATGAAGTGTTCACCCTCCCCAAATCTCTATCAACAAAGTCCAATCCTAACTCCAGAATGCGGGTGTTAATGGCACGCCTCACATCATTAGGAAGGAGCAGTTTCTTCTCAATGTTTAGATTCTTCTTCCGAAAGTCGGAGAAGTGGAGCTCACAGTAGTGGTTTGGGAATTTGATTGGGTCAGTGGGTGGCAGCAGCTGATTTTCCTTATCCTCTTCATTCAGGGGATTCTTAGCATAGTTTGCATAAGGTGAAGGGGTAGAGGTCTTAGAGCGCTTTCTCTTTTTTGAAGTAGTGGCTATAGCCTTTCCTTTATCTGACATCCTGAAAAATAGAGATGATACAATATAAGCAGATAGCCAAACAGATATAAAGCACTCAAAGCAAAGCATATTCATGAAGTGAAAATAGAAAAGAGATTTCTTGGAATGCAAGTAATAGAATTCAGAATTCAAATCAGACTTCAAACCAGGAATTCAAACCACATTTGCACATTACTTGTTTACTAACCCTAGGAAACACCATATCCAAAAGAATGATCAGAAGAGTTAAGTTGAAAACCAAAAGAAGTTAGTTGGTTAAACAAGTTAGAGTTAAGAATCAGTTTGGAAATCAGTGATATGGTGGTTACCGGCTCAATTCAAAAGGGGAATGTACAAAGTAGGAATGTAAGCACATTTACAATCATGAAATGCATCAATCAAGTCATCAGTCAATGCAAAGATCACTATAGTTAAATGAATTTGTGTTGGTGAAGTCAAATCATTAAAGAATGAATCAATCAAGAAGTATTCAATACCAAATAAAATGATGCATAAAAGTTACAAGTTGAGAAAAGAGTGGAAAACCTTATGGTCTATGTGGCTTAATATAATTTATGCATGAATAAAGTGAAGAAATTCAGCCACATAGATTAAAAATTTTCAAACTTGTGTGTTTATGCAAAAGAGGCATGAAATCTTAAAAGAGTTACAAGTGATGGCCAGTCTGAAAATTCATTCAAACAATTCAATGCCTATAAGCAAATCACCATGAATAACAAGCAAAGAATATGATAAGTATGACCAAAACTTGTTCTTGACGAATTTCCAAACCATTTAGCTAACAAGGTTCTATTGACACAGAAATTGTCAAATAGAAGTTTGTTGCATCAATCAAAACATTGTTATTTCACATAACATGGTTAGGAAAAATCCGGCAGCATTTCAGCAGCAAATTGGCTATTTCCCAAATTCAAAGAAGCAAGTCTAATCCATATGAATTCATTGAATATCAAAGACACAAAGATTATGTATGAGTTCATATGAATTGAACAAATGAGCCAATATTTCAGCAGCAGTTCATCAGAAAACAATTTAAACTAGACGAGCATGCTATAAAAGCCTTATTTCCTTACACAATGTACAGAGAAATTGTCTTCAGCACAGCACCAGAACAGCATCAAGAACAAAGTAAAATAGGAATTCAGCAATAACAAGGGTCTTGAAATAAGAATATAATGGAAAATTGAAGTGGAGCAGTCAACAATTCAATTAAAATTCGAGAAAAACAGAATCACCCCAGCAACAATGAACCATTCAATAAGCAAGTAATCTGAATTCCAACACTTCAAGCACAAAGCAGCATTAAAACAGTATGCAGCAGCATTAGGCAAGCCAAACATACAGCACAAGTAAAGCAATGAAACAGAGCAATTACACACAACATCAAAAATTCAAACAAATCTAAATCCACTACTCAGTCTAGATTCGCTAACCACCTAATTACACTAAACTAACTAAAATAATCTAACTAAACTAAATTGACAAAAATTCACTAACTAACTGAAGTAAAGAAATGGAATAAAACAGGGGAGAAGGGTGTGGACCTAGAATGCAGAAGCAGGGAGTGAGAGAAATTGGGAAAGGAAAGGGGCGAAGCACTGAGGTGGAGATGCTTCCCAGGAGCGGTGGCGGCGTAGCGGAGCTCGCGGCGGTGCGCAATGGCTGGCTGCGAAGACGTTGTGAGAGAGAACAGAGAAGAGAGGGTTGAGTGAAAGAGAGAGAGAGTGAAGAAGAGGGGGGCATGCAGCAACGGCGGCGGTGGTGTTGCGCCGGGATGCTCTCCGGAGGATGGCTGGTGGTTGCAGGGGTGGTGGTTGGCAATGGAGGGAGAGGGAGAAATGGAATGTTGGAGGTAAGGGTTGATGCGTGAATGCGCTGGAGTTTCGTGTCCCTGGTTAAATGGGATTCTTAAATCCACAGGTGCGCGCACCGTGTGTGACCGCGTGGGTGGAGGCAATTAAGGATTGGCGCGGAAGCACCATATGCGCTTGCGCGTAGATGGGAAAATTGGCGATGGGCTTGGACGCATACAGTGTGCGTCCGCGCGGGTGATGCTAAAATGCATCGACGCACGCGCTTGCTATGCGCGTTTGCGTGGATGGCTTGAGCTTATGAAATGGGCGCGGAGGCGGCAGGTGCGCCAACGCGTGGGTGAAGAAGCACGAAGGGGTGCGGACGCGTACAGCGTGCGTCCGCGTGGGTCGAGATATAGAGTTGGCCCAAAAGTGGCACAAATCTCTGGTCCTTGGCCCAGAAGCTAAAATGCGCAACCGACGCGCGGGCGCACTATGCGCTTCCGCGTGGCTTGGCTTCCCTCTTTTTGATGAATGGACTTTTGTGTGGTTTAGAATTTCACAAATGAAGTCTCGTTGCAAGTATAGTTTCTAAACCAACAATAATCCTTTTATACAAAAATTTGTTTGTCACAAGTACAAACCCCTAAAATCCATAAACCGAAGTATTTAAACCTCGGGTCGTTCTCCCTAGGAATTACAATGAAGTGTCTTGTTATTGGTTGAGGTATTTTAGGGTTTTTGGATAAGAAACGTGAAAAGTAAATGGAAATAAAATTCAAATAACAAAAAGGTCTTGGCAAGGTTTGGTGGTCAAGGATCTCTATCCTAATCACTAACCACAACATGAGAATTGGCAAGGATCAACCCCATTAAGTCATCCTCTAACTAATAAAGGAGAGTTAAATGAGCTATGTCAATCCAAGTCCATAAGTCCTAGTTCTCCACCAAATCAATTAGTGAGATCTAGAGTTAATGGCTCCCAATCGTCAATCACTTGGATTTTAGTAACTCAAGAGTTCCTAAGTTACCTTCCCAAGCCAAGAGCACTAAAATTCTACTCTAAAATCCAACCAAGCATTTTATCAAACACTTGGAATGCATAAAAGAAAAGCCTAGTAAATTGATAATAAGAATAGAATCTAGCAACAATTGAATGTAGGAAATTGACAACAACAATCAAAGAAAACAAGATCTACATGAATTACCTCAAATTGCATTAAAAGAAAATAGAATGATCAAGAGTAGATCTACAAACAAAATAGAAGAAAGTAATAACAACAACGGAAGAATAATGAATGTAACAACAAGGAATTAAGAAGAAGAGGTAGAAGAGAGCATGAATTAAAACCTAGATCTAAGAACTAAACCTAATTCTAAGCCTAATTCTAGAGAGAAGTGAGAGCTTCTCTCTGTAAAACTAAAACTAAAACTAGCCTAATGTGTGTGTTATGATAGATGATCTCCTCTCCCTTCAATCCTTGGTCCTTTTGAGTGTTTTGGCACCAAAGTTGGCTTGAATTGGGCCCCATAGGCCTTGAGAATTCACTGGCCATGTTTTTATTAAAAATTATATATCAGCACCGACGCGTACGCACATTACACGCATACGCGTCCATGGACGACTTCGCAAGGTGTGCATAAGCGTCTGGTGCGCGCGCGCGTCCATGGCCGAGTTCAACTTTTTGGCTTTTCATGATCTTCTCCACTTGCATGCTTCCTTCCTTGCTCCCTTGATTCATTTCTAGCCCTTTTTCAACCTGAGATTACTAACAAACACATCAAGGCATCTTATGGAATCAAGGAGAAGTTAAAGTTATCTAATCAAAGACCAAAAAGTATGCTTTTTACACTTAGGTACAAATAAGGGAGAGATCACAAAATCATGCTAAATCATTGGCTAAATGTGAGAAATGTAACGACCCAATTTTCAGTATGCCTAGGACATACCAGAAACTGAGTGCTACCAATTTGTCATCCTAATTATTATCTATTATTTATTATATGAGCCTGATTCGTTGTTAAAAGCATAGTTAGTTAGCGAGGTACTTTTTTTTTTGGAAAACGTTTGAATTAATAAACAGAATCATTTATAATCAATTCACAAATAATAACAGATAAAATAATTATAAACAACCACACATAAATACATCTCAAGTAGCTAGCAACATTCGGTGATCCAGCCTTTATTAGAATATAGACTGTTAGTTAGAACACCCCTAGATATAGCTAGATAATAACTATATACATATACATACATACAACATCCCAGGTCCTGACCTGTTCAAGAGGTCCCTAACCTGGCACCTAGGCTAGCCTAGACTCTATACTCGCCTAGTCCCTCTAAACTACTAAAGCGAGGGAAAGTGCGTTCTAAGTCTTCAAAACTCAAGTCAGGTGGAATGTCACCAAAAGATGGAACATCATCTACTGTTCCTCTGCACGATCAGACGTTGCCATATGACGTCTCTCTGGTACCTCATTAGGTAGCGACACAACATGAGTCACGTACACAGGATTTAGGCTAAAGTGCGCATACGAACGGGGTGCAGACATTGGCTGCTCTCATAGTATATACATATAAACAGATAAAGAGATTCACCCTAGATTCAGAAGACTACCTAGAGCGGAATCCTCTTTGCGAAACGGTCATCAGTAGATTACGGAAGGGTACTCCTGCTTCCATCTGAAGGGGGAAGGGAGAGAGAAGGGGTAAGAACTGGGGAGTTCTTAGTAGGGCCGGGATTATTAGTTAAGTTCATTAATTTGTGTCGCTTAGCAGATATATAGCAGAATACCGAGAAGTAGTGAACAGAAGATACAGATAAATAGAGAAAATAGAGAAAACAGAAAGCAAAACACAAACAAAAGAATACAAGAAAACAAAACACAGACATTGTGAATAGAATACAAACAAAGAAAGCATACATTCATTCAACAATCATAAAAGAGGAAATGCACAACCAAGTATGATGCATGTCTGTCCTATGCAGGCCATGAGCTCACGTGTCGGTTTACACCCTGCAGCCCGACATTACACAGGAACTAGTCCTAGATATGGCTTATTCTCTGTAGGTGAACTTCGGCCTACAGAAATAGCACTCCCATAAGTGAACTTCGGCTTACAGAAAAAGTTTAATTACAGCACAACAACTTTCTGTAGGTGAACTTTAGCCTACAGAAATGACACCTCTGTAAGTGAACTTCGGCTTACAGGAATCACAACTCTCTGTAGGTGAACTTCGGCCTACAGGAGCAACACCCTGAGATACACAATTGATATTCACTGTAGGTGAACTTCGGCCTACAGGAATAACAACTCACTGTAGGAGAACTTGGGCCTACAGGATCTCTAGGGCCAACAGAAAAGCAGCAGATGAATATACAAATATCTCTGGAGTTGCCTTAACGCAACAAATGACCTTTCAACAGGCCCTCTGCTTGTTCACTATTCTCTTTATCATATTACTTTTTTCACTTTGTCTTTTTACACTGCTCTGATTACTCTGTTCTCTGTATCTTTTTACTTTTTTCTGATTACTCTTTCCTCTCTATCTATATTACTCTTTTTCTCTTTATCTCTTTACTTTACTCTGGTTTCCCTGTTCTCTGTGTTTCTCTACTCTGCTCTGATTTCTCTGTTTAACGTATGTATTTAAAGCTTATGTAAATTTCGGTATGAATAGTTAGTCTGTCCCAAGTATAGGTTCATTAAGTCTATACTGAAACAGTTTAACTTTTCCTATAATACCTAACCCTAGTCGCAACTCAAGGACTAACTGTGTTGCCCTAGTTCATTCACTAATCTCTGTCTGTTTTTGTCATTAAAACTTTACAGACTTTTTCTTCGACTTTTATCTTTTCTTCAACTTTTTATCTCTCTTTTATCTTTGCCTCACTAACATGTTATTACCACTCCCTAAGTGTTTTATGAAGGTAATTATGAGATTCTGCACTTAAAGTTGTCTTTCTAAAACTTTTACAGAAAACTGCCTTTTTTGTATTATTTTAATATTTTTATTAAAATATTATTTTTAATTAAATATTATTATTTAATATTTTATTATTATTTATTATTTTATTATTAAATTTTTGAAAATTACCTTGCCTTGACCTTTTAACCTTTAAAATTAACTTTTTACCACCCGTAACTTTTAATATTTCTACTTTAACCACCCTAACATTCAGAAATTACCAAATAACCCCCCCAAACACCAAATTAATTACTTCCTTGCCCTTTTATGAATCAAAAAGGTGTTCTTCATTGTTCTTCACCACACTCAAAGTGTTCTTCGTGTTCTTCATAAATTCTTCAGATTCTTTCTCTGTTTTTACCCTTTTTCAGTCTTTTCAGCAACCGATTTTTACCAAAATTCATAATAAATTAGCAGCCACTAAAACCCCATCTTTTCTACATAATTTTAACACAAATTGAACCCCAATTTAGGGCCTAGGGTTTTGTTTACCAGCTGCTCCAAGAACATGAACTTAAAGCTTGAATTTCATCAAATTTCATCAAAATTTCACCAAATTTTCACCAAGAATCAATCATATATGCAACCAATTTTTAGCACAGCCAAATTATACAACATTCACAAAACTCAAACACAAATAATCAAGATTAATTTCGTGACACCCTACCTTGATTTGCTGCTCCAAATCCGGTTACTCTTTGAAGTGTTCTTAAAGCACTTTTTCCTCCTAAAACACATCAAGAACAACTTTAAATCCACAAACTCTCAAATGACCAAATCTCCCTCATCACGTTAGAAAGAGATATATCACCTTAGACTTTCTGGAAATTAATGTTTCTTGGCCCTCAAGTCAAGTTAAGCATGATTCCTAAGGAAGAACATTAAGAAAACACATGTTTTGCATGGTTTTCCTTGAAAACCAAATTGCATGGTTTTGCATGGTTATGTAGAGGAATAAGAGAGGATCATTTTGGTGAAATCAGAGTTTTGATTTGAGTTTTGGTTCAGAAGAAATCAAGCTTTGAAGATTAAGTGTTCATGAAGTTTTCTCTCTTTTCTCTCCTTTCAATTTCAGCCAAAGGGAGTAAATGACCAGCCTTGGATTGTCTTGGGGGTGTAAGGTGAGTTGTGATTGGTTGGCTTGGAGCTGGATTAAAATAATATTAAAATATCTCTGGTGTATAACTACTAAAACTAGGTGTATCGGAACACTCGTAAAAACATCTCTAAAAATTATTTTCTGAGCTACTAGCATAAATGACACTAATAACATATTTATTATGAGAATAGAACATGTATGATGAGGCCTTAGCATTGCTAAATTCATCAAAGAGTGCTGGTGCTAAGCTACAACAGTAAACCGTAAACCCGATTAAATCGATTTTCTGTTTTTAACAAAAACAAACCAGGTAACCTTATAATATCATTCAAGCATGTTCTAATACTACTATAATGATAATATTATAATATTATATCTCTTTTCTCATGAATCGAGTCCGGTTCATCAAACAGACGCTATTTACGAAAATCAGAATCAAAACTGCCAACCGATACGGTTCAAAAACTAGGTTCTTCTCGATTGCATTATCGAGCTTGCCTCAGAGGAGGTTCTAGATTAAGGATGACATAATGATAATGAGGATTGAGATGCTTGATGATATAACAGAGGTGTTCCCTTTACTGATCTTCCGGAGAAATCCGTACTTTCAGAAAAGATCTCATGTACTCGAAAATCAGGGTTGTTACAAGAAAAGGTTAGCAAAATACTCTAAATCCAACACAAGATAAACCCTGAAAATGGGGTTTATCAACCTCCCCACACTTAAACCTTAGCATGTCCTCATGCTAAATTAAAAAGGAAATAAGGGGTATGATCTTTATTTAATGCAACTAAACTACATGAATCCTATCTAAATGCAACTACCTAGGGTGAATCCAAATGCTTAGTCAAAATAATTCAACTTCTAAGAGAATATATATGAGCATAAAAGCTAGAGTAATAGGGATCAAGTCCAAACCACAATTGCATTAAAATATCAAAAGAATTTCAAACTTGCAAGAATATATATAATAGGGGTGAATACATGTAATTGAGCTATTAAACCCTCACCGGATATGTTTGCACTCTCTTTGCTTGGTGTTTAGGGGTTGATCCACTCAATCCTCCCCTAATCATACTTTTCCAAAAATTTTTCTTCATCTAACAATCAACAATTATTCAATGTATGCATTCATTCATCATGAGGTCTTTCTCATGGGTTGTAATGTGGTTAGGGTCAAGGTAGGATCATATATGGATAAGTGGACTAGAATTTGAATCTTTGATTAGTCTAAACCTTCCCACCTAACCAATATAATGACCTATACAATTAAGTACCACCCTAACTACCCATCCTTCACTTTTTACATACTCATGCATTTTCTTTTGATTTTCCCAACACTTATGCATTGACTCTTATTGGCCTTTACTTTGGGGCATTTTGTCCCCTTTTTATTTCTTTCTTTTTCTTTGTTTCTTTCTTTTTGTTTCTTTTTCTATTTCTTTTATTTTTCTCATTTTTTTCTTTCAAACTACATACAAGAACATCAATGCATAAGGTCTATACATTTAATCAATACATGAGTATGCACCCAATTTTTCAAATACAAATACAAAATACTCTTTTATCCCAACCAATGTTCCTGATCTCCCCAAACTTGAATATAAGACACTCTCACTAGCCTAAGCTAATCAAAGATCCAAACAAGGGTCTTTATTGTTTTTCGCTTTAGTCTTGTAATGTGCTAAAATAAGAACAATTGGGTTAAGTATAGGCTCAAAATTGGTTACAAATGGGGGGGTAGAAGCTAGGCTATTTAGGTAAGTGAGCTAATTGAAATGATGGCCTCAATCATATAAATGCATGAATACAAGGAATAAATGGACATATAGAATCAAGCAAACCAAGGATCACAATCATAGGAAGAGACAATCACACACAAGAATGGAAAATAAGTGGTTATAAAATGTAACCACATCAATAGGCTCAAATCTCACATGCTTGTGTTGTTAGCTCAATGCATGCTTCACAAAGTATGAATTCAAGCGAGTTACAAAAATTTTCAATCAATGGGTTGTGCTCTATAGATGGATTCTTTTAAAAATTTTATCATTTTGACTAAGCTTATTAATGCAATGTTGTGATTGAAAATTTCCAAAAAAATTCCTTAGTTTACCCTTTTCTTTTTCAATCAAAACAAGTTTCATATGAAAAAGGGTTAACTAGGTCTTAACAATTCCGAAACAATTTCTAATCACAACCACAAGCTAAGAGAATAACTATATAAAGAAAAACCCAACTAAAGTATAAAATCCAACATCCACAATTTCTACATCCAAAATGAGAGAGTATGCAGCATAGAAGTATCCAAAATATCTAAAACAACCAATATATACAATAATGTGCAAAATAAGATAACTAGGAAAATAGCCGAAGTGTTCACCGATCTACCAACGGTGCCAACGGCAACCTCCCCACACTTAAGATCAAGCATTGTCCCTGATGCTAATCCTCAGGCTCAGGGAGAGGTACACCGGTTGGCTCTAGCTCTGGCTCTGGCTGGGGCTGGGGCTGAGGTGTCTCCTGAGATGCCTGGGTCTGTGGTGGTGCCTCCACGTGAACCTGCTCCTCCTCATGAGTATCCTCATCATGTAAATCCTCATGCTCCTCCTCATGGGTCTCCTCATCTGAACCAGAGGACTCTGGAAGAGGGGGCAGCTCAAGACCCTGGGCCACAAACATCTGGTCAATCCGGTCCAAGCGACGTAGGAGTTGGCGCTTGATGCGCTCCATGAACCGGAAAAGATGCTGAACCAGTAAGTAAGTCGGCTGAGGTGCTGGTGGTGGTGGTAAAGGAAGTGCTGCTGCTGCTGCTGATGTAGATGCTCCTGCTGGGGCTGATGATGAAGAGGGTCTAGTTCCCTCTTCTGCTGCTCTAGCCCGAGATTGGCACTGGGAATGAGGCTTTTCGTTTACCCAGGACCCCCATGGAATGATCACCGGTTCCTTCTCAGGGAGCGGTGGGGTGGTGACACGTCCTCCGGTAGCCACTGGACACCAGCCCGCTGAATCATCTGTGTGACAAGGACGGGAAATGGAAAGGTACCACTGATGTGGGTCTGCCACATAAACTGCCTGATCAGCCGGGGGAAATAGACCACCTTCTCCTCTAGCACACAGCTGATCAAGATCAACATAGCCACATGGATCTCTGAGAAGTGGGTAGTCGGCATGAGGTACTGGGCGAAAATCTGTTGCCATGTCTTGGCCTCCTTGCTCAGATAGATAAAGCGTATCCCTTGGGTGCCTTGTTTTCTGCATCCATGACACAGGGAACCTCCGGGGTAGCTACCACTGCCCTCAACGCATCAAAATTGAAGGTGATGCAGTGGAGCTCCACCTCGGCCTGCTCGAAGGCATTAGTATCACTTGCGTTGGGCCTACAAGTAAGGGCGTCCTCAATGTCCTGCTCAGTGATGGGCACCTGAATACCTCTAACCAGAACCAAGTCAAGAGTGTGGCAGAAGAAGTTGCAATAGAATTCTTTCACCCAGGACCGGTTCACCCGGCTGAGCTCTCGATCCACAAAGTCTAAACCCATACTCTCAATGCGGTTATTAATTATTTGCCTCAAATCGGATGGAAGGGCCAACTTCTTTTCAATGTTCAAGTTCTTTGTGTTGTAGCTCAGGAATCGAAGTTCACAGTAGAGATTCGGGAACTTGACTAAATCCTGAGCAGGTAAGGATTGATTTGCCCTCTCCTCATCATCAATAGGATTTTTAGAATAATCCACATAGGGAGAGAAAGTGGAATCTGGGGCCCTTTTCCTCTTTTTGGAGGTGGCCTTGCCTTTCCCTTTAGCCGACATCCTGGAAAACAGTATAGAATAGAATATAAGCAATTAAACAAGTAGCAGGAAGCAAGGGAGAGCATGTTCAGGATGTAAGATGAATGACAAGTAATCATGATGTGATCCAAAATTGTAAACTTGGAATGCAAGTAAGCACAGAAGACACATCCATAACCAAGAATCAAACATGTCAAGCAATGTAACACAATGCTCATGTATTAGGCACATTCATCATCATAACTCAAAAGAATGGTTAAAGAGTTAAGTGAAATGAGAGATGAATTCAGTAGGTTAAACAAGTTAGTGAGTTAAAAGCGAGATTGATAGTTAGTGGTATGATGGAGAATGGCCTAATTAAAAGAGAATCACAAAATGTGTACAACAATCATGCTCACACTCATGAGGGAAGTGGAGTCATTGATGATGAAATATTAAATTGCAAAAGAGGCAATTAAGTGAAAATGAGTCATCAGTCAATTCTTTGGCCATTGGGTTTACAATAATTGATGTTGCAAGTCTGAAATGCATATTGTGTAACACAAATCAAGATAAAAACGAATTTGAGTGAAAACGAGTTACACAAGTAGAATTCACCAATTGTTGCCAATGCATGAACCATTTGCAACAAAATCGCAAGTTAGATCGAATGAGGAGTAAAGCACAAGATAAAGGCATTCGACTATCTTAAAAAGTGTAAACATGGAATGGTTCAAAGGAAGTCACAGGAAATGTAGGAAATACGGAAAAACCGACCCAAGGGTACCTAAGAATTGAACTTGGTGTAACTGGTGAAAACGTAATTCCAAAGCCAACAAGTTCAATTGTAGGTGATATGTTTAAAAACAAAGCAATTTCTAGAAAATTAGGTAGCATTCCGGCAGCAATTCGGATGTTCCCGGATAGGCAAAAACGCAGGATAGGCATATGAATCCAAAAAACATGAAGCATAGCCAAATAGTAGCAAAAAGCAATATTCATGATGACCAGTGAAATGCACAAAACCAAGCAGCAGCAACAGAATCACAGAATGAGAAATGTAGCAGGAAGCAGAGTATGAAGGATGCATCATATAAAAACATGATCAATACCACTCAGCAATCAATCAACATGAGCTCAATTAGGTAAACAAATACGGCGCAATTATAAGGCCTAGAATCCTCTGTCCAGAACCTAACTACCTAACAGCAGATATCTCTATCTATCTTATCATGCAAAAATTAAATTCTAACTACTGAAAGTAAATAGCAAAATCAGTAAAAGCATAATAGAAAACAGGGCGATGGTGCAGGTTACGGAAACTTGGAAGAAGGGGTGCTGGGCAAAAATGAAGTGATGCTAGAGGAAGGAAATGGTTGGAGGAGCGCTGCTTGAGACGGAGGTGGTGCAGAGACTCGCGGCGGAGGGGGTCGCCGACGGTGAGTGGGTTGCGATAATGAGAGAGGGGAGTGAGAGAAGAGGGAGGAGTGAGAAGGAAAGAGAGAACGGGGAGGAGAGAGAGAGAGAGGAGCGACAACGGCGGCGGGGCCAGCGCGATGGTCGGAGGCGCAACGGAGATGAAGAATGGGGTAGGAGAGGGAGTCTGGAGAAGAGGGGGTTTGAAGGGTGCGTCTGCGCGAGTGTTCATCGCGCCCTAGGGTTATCCCTATTTTGGAATCGACGCAGGCGCGCACAGCGCGCATCCGCGTGCATTGATGAATTTAGGGATGGATGCGGAAGCGTCTAGTGCACTTACGCGTGACTGAGAGAATGAGTAAGGACGTGCACGTATACTGTATGCATCCATTATAAAACCACTTTTGCGCGTGCGCACCTTGTACGCTTGCGCGTCCATTGGTGCATTCCCAATCTTTGTTTCTTCATGCATTCTCCCCTTTGTATGCTTTTCTACTCATTTCTTCCATCCAATACTTGCCTTATAAACCTGAAATCACTCAAGATACACATCAAGGTATTGAATGGAATTAAAGTGAATCAAAATCACCAATTTAGGGCCTAAAAAGCATGTTTTTGCACTTAAGCACAATTCAAGGGAGAATTACAAAACCATGCCATTTTATTGAATAAATGTTGGAAAAGGTGGTAAAATCCCCTAAAATAAGCACAAGATAAATTACGAAATCGGGGTTTATCAGTCCGTCACGCGTACGTGTGGTGCACGAATTCTAATCACACTTTTCACAACTCGTACCACTAACCAGCAAGTGCATTGGGTCGTCCAAGTAATACCTTACGTGAGTAAGGGTCGAATTCTACGGAGATTGTTGGTTTGAAGCAATCTATGGTTATTTTGTAATTCTTAGTCAGGATATCAATTATGATTATCAGGTTGAATTGTGAAAAATAAAAGAGCATGAAATAATTACTTGTTATGCAGTAATGGAGAATATGTTGGAGTTTTGGAGATGCTTTGTCTTCTGAATCTCTGCTTTCCCCCTGTCTTCTTCTTCACGCACGCAAGGTTCCTCCTATGGCAAGCTGTGTGTTGGTGGATCACCGTTGTCAATGGCTACCATCCGTCCTCTCAGTGAAAATGGTCCAAGTGCGTTGTCACCGCACGGCTAATCATCTGTCGGTTCTCACTCATGCTGGAATAGGATCCATTGATCCTTTTGCGTCTGTCACTACGCCCAACCCTTATGAGTTTGAAGCTCGTCACAGTCATTCAATCCCTGAATCCTACTCAGAATACCACAGACAAGGTTTAGACTTTCCAGATTCTCAAGAATGCTGCCAATGGATTCTAGCTTATACCACGAAGACTCTGATTAAGGAATCCAAGAGATACTCATTCAATCTAATATAGAACGGAGGTGGTTGTCAGGCATGCATTCATAGGTTGAGAATAGTGATGAGTGTTACGGATCATCACATTCATCATATTGAAGTGCGAATGAACATCTTAGATAGAAACAAGCGTGTTTGAATGGAAAACAGAAATAAATGCATTAATTCATCGAGACACAGCAGAGCTCCTCACCCCCAACAATCGAGTTTAGAGACTCATGCCGTCGAAGAGTACAAAGTTCAGATCTAAAATGTCATGAGGTGCAAAATAAATCTCTAAAAGTTGTTTAAATACTAAACTAGTAACCTAGGTTTACAGAAAATGAATAAACTAAGATAATTGGTGCAGAAATCCACTTCTGGGGCCCACTTGGTGTGTGCTGGGGTTGAGACTTATGCTTCTCACGTGCCTAGGCTGTTTTTGGAGTTGAACGCCAGGTTGTAACCTGTTTCTGGCGTTCAACTCCAATTTGTAACCTGTTTCTGGAGTTTGACGCCAGACTACAACATGGAACTGGCGTTGAACGCCAATTTATGTCATCTAGCCTTAGGCAAAGTATAGACTATTATATATTGCTGGAAAGCTCTGGATGTCTACTTTCCAACGCAATTGAGAGCACGCCATTTGGACTCTTGTAGCTCCAGAAAATCTATTCCGAGTGTAGGGAGATCAGAATCCAACAGCATCTGCAGTCCTTTTTCAGCCTGAATCAGATTTTTGCTCAGCTCCCTCAATTTCAGCCAGAAAATACCTGAAATTACAAAAAAATACACAAACTCATAATAAAATCCAGAAATATGATTTTTATTTAAAAAATAATAAAAATATAATAAAAACTAACTAAATCATACTAAAAACATACTAAAAACAATGCCAAAAAGCGTATAAATTATCTGCTCATCACAACATCAAACTTAAATTGTTGCTTGTCCCCAAGCAACTAAAAATCAAATAGGATAAAAAGAAGAGAATATACAATGAATTCCAAAAACATCTATGAAGATTAGTATTAATTAGATGAGCGGGGCTATTAGCTTTTTGCTTCTAAACAGTTTTGGCATCTCACTTCATCCTTTGAAGTTCAGATAGTGTTATTGACTTTCCTAGTTTAGTATGTTGATTCCTGAACACAGCTACTTTATGAGTCTTGGCAGTGGCCCTAAGCACTTTGTTTTCCAGTATTACCACCGGATACATAAATGCCACAAACACATGACTGGGTGAACCTTTTCAGATTGTGACTCAGCTTTGCTAGAGTCCCCAATTAGAGGTGTCCAGGGTTCTTAAGCACACTCTTCTTTTTGCTTTGGATCTCGACTTTAACCGCTCAGTCTCAAGTTTTCTCTTGACACCTTCACGCCACAAGCACATGGTTAGGGACAGCTTGGTTTAGCCGCTTAGGCCAGGATTTTATTCCTTTAGGCCCTCCTATCTACTGATGCTCAAAGCCTTGGATCCCTTTTATTACCCTTGCCTTTTGGTTTTAAGGGCTATTGGCTTTTTCTGCTTACTTTTTCTTTATTTTTCTTTTTCTTTCATTTTTGCTATTTTTTTCTGTAAGCTTTTGTATTCACTGCTTTTTCTTGCTTCAAGAATCATTTTTATGATTTTTCAGATTATCAAATAACATTTCTTCTTTTCCATCATTCTTCAAGAGCCAACAATTTTAACATTCATGAATCAACAATATCAAAAATATGCACTTTTCAAGCGTTCATTCAGAAAGACAGAAGTATTGCCACCAAATCAAAATAATTAAACTGTTTTAAAATTCGAAAATCATGCACTTCTTTTTATTTTTCAATTAAAAACATTTTTCATTTAAGAAAGGTGATGGATTCATATTCATAACTTTAAGGCATAGACACTTAGACACTAATGATCATGTAACAAGACACAAACATAAACATAAAGCACAGTAAATGAAAAACAGAAAAATAAGAACAAGGAGATTAAGGAATGAGTCCACCTTAGTGAGGGTGGCGTCTTCCTCTTCTTGAAGAACCAATGGTGCTCTTGAGCTCCTCTATGTCTCTTCCTTGTCTTTGTTGCTCCTCCCTCATAGCTCTTTGATCTTCTCTAGTTTCATGGAGGATGATGGAGTGCTCTTGGTGCTCCACCATTAGTTGTCCCATGTTAGAACTTAATTCTCCTAGGGAAGTGTTGATTTGCTCCCAATAATTTTGTGGAGGGAAGTGCATCCCTTGAGCCATTAGTGGTTATGGAAAAACAAAAAAAAGCACTACTTTTTCCACACCAAACTTAAAAAATGTTTGCTCATCCTCGAGCAAAAGAAAGAAAGTAGTAGAAGAAGAAGAAAATAGATGAGATGGAGAGGTGTGAGTGGTTTGAATTTGAGTGGGTGGGTGTAGGTGGGTCGTATGATGGTTTTGGAGGAGTAATGGAGGTGATTGGTGGAGGTTAATTTAGGGAAGAGTGTTATGGAAAGGTGTTATAAGGAGAGAAGAAGAGGTGGGGATCCTGTGGGGTCCACAGATCCAGTGGGGTTAAGGACTTAACATCCCTGCTTCAATTAGGCGTGTAAAACGCCCTTGCTATGCAATCCTGGCGTTTAATGCCAGACTGCTGCCTGTTTCTGGCGTTAAACGCCCAAATGTAGCTTGTTTCTGGTGTTTAACACCAGGTAGATGCTTGCTTCTGGCGTTAAATGCCAGCTTGGTGCCTGTTTCAGGTGTTTAAATGCCAGACTGTTCCTCCTCCAGGGTGTGCTGTTTTTAATGCTATTTTTCATTATGTTTTTCATTTTTCAGTTGTTTTTGTGACTTCACATGATCATCAACCTAAGGAAAACATAAAATAGCAATAGAAAATAAAGAGATATAGTTAAATAACATTGGGTTGCCTCCCAATAAGCGCTTCTTTATTATCTTTAGCTGGACCTTGCTGAGCTTTTAATCTAGCCTTAGCCTTGAGCACTCTTGCTCAACATTGCCTTCAAGATAATGCTTGATTCTCTGTCCATTAACAATGAACTTCTTATCAGAATCAATATCTTGAAGCTCCACATAGCCATATGGTAACACACTTGTAATCACATATGGTCCCCTCCACCGGGATTTCAGTTTCCCGGGGAATAGCCTGAGCCTAGAGTTAAACAACAGAACTTTCTTTCCTGGTTCAAAGACTCTAGATGACAACTTTCTGTCATGCCATCTTTTTGCTTTCTCTTTGTAAAGCTTGCCATTTTCGAAAGCAGTGAATCTGAATTCCTCTAGCTCATTCAGCTGGAGCAATCTTTTTTCTCCAGCTAATTTGGCATCAAATTTTAGGAATCTGGTTGCCCAGTAGGCCTTATGTTCCAGTTCCACGGGCAGATGACAGGCCTTACCATACAGAAGCTGGTATGGAGAGGTCCCTATAGGAGTCTTGAATGCTGTTGTATAAGCCCACAGAGCATCATCCAATCTTCTTGCCGAATCCTTTCTACGGGTACTTACAGTCTGTTCCAGGATTCTTTTTAGTTCTCTGTTAGAAACTTCAGCTTGCCCATTTGTCTGTGGATGATATGGAGTCGCCACCTTGTGGCGAATCCCATACCGGACAATGGAAGAGTAAAGTTGTTTGTTGCAGAAGTGAGTGCCCCATCACTGATAATACTCTAGGGACACCAAACCTGCTGAATATATGTTTCTGGAGGAACTTCAGCACTGTTTTAGTATCATTGGTGGGTGTGGCAATGACCTCTACCCATTTTGATACATAGTCCACTGCCACCAGAATATAAGTGTTTGAGTATGATGGTGGGAAAGGTCCCATGAAGTCAATTCCCCATACATCAAACAACTCAATCTCCAAGATTCCTTGTTGAGGCATGGCGTAACCATGAGGCAGATTACCAGCTCTTTGGCAACTGTAATAGTTACGTACGAACTCTCGGGAATTCATATAAAGTGTAGGCCAGTAGAAGCCACATTAGAGGACCTTGGTGGCCGTTCGCTCACCTCCGAAATGGCCTCCATATTATGATCCATGGCAATGCCATAAGATCCTCTGTGCTTCTTCTCTAGGTACACACCTACAGATTATTCCGTCTGCACATCTCTTAAAGAGATAGGGTTCATCCCACAAGTAGTACTTTGCATCAGTAATTAATTTTTTCTTTTCTTGCCTGCTGTACTCCTTGAGTATGAACCTTGCAGCTTTATAGTTTGCAATGTCTGCAAACCATGGAGTTTCCTGAATGGCAAACAAATGCTCATCCGGAAAGGTCTCAGAGATCTCAATAGAGGGGGGAAACTCCCCTTCTACTGGTTCTATCCGGGACAGATGATCAGCCACTTAGTTCTCTGTCCCTTTTCTGTCTCTTATTTCTATATCAAACTCTTGCAGAAGTAACACCCATCTTATGAGCCTGGATTTTGAATCCTGTTTTATGAGTAGATATTTAAGAGCAGCATGGTCAGTGTACACAATCACTTTTGATCCTACTAAGTATGATCTAAACTTGTCAATGGCATAAACCACTGCAAGCAATTCCTTTCTGTGGTTGTGTAATTTTTCTAGGCATCATTTAAAACGCGGCTAGCATAATAAATGATATGCAGAAGCTTGTCATGCCTCTGCCCCAGTACTGCACCAATGGCGTGGTCACTGGCATCACACATTAGTTCAAATGGTAAAGTCCAGTCTGGTGTAGAAATAACTGGTGCTGTGACCATCTTAGCTTTCAGAGCCTCAAACGCCTGCAGACACTCTGTGTCAAACACAAATGGCGTGTCAGCAGCTAGCAGATTGCTCAGTGGTTTTGCAATTTTTGAAAAATCCTTTATAAACCTCCTGTAGAATCCTGCATGCCCCAGAAAGCTTTTGATTGCCTTAACATTAGTAGGTGATGGTAATTTTTCAATTACTTCCACTTTAGCTTGATCAACCTCTATTCCCTTGTTTGAAATTTTATGCCCAAGGACAATTCCTTCAGTCACCATAAAGTGACATTTTTCGCAGTTTAAAACTAGGTTGGTCTCTTGGCATCTTTTCAGAACAAGTGCTAAATGGTCAAGGTAGGAGCTGAATGAGTCTCCAAATACTGAAAAGTCATCCATGAAGACTTCCAGAAACTTCTCTACCATATCAGAGAAGATAGAAAGCATGCACCTCTGAAAGGTTGCAGGTGCATTACACAGACCAAAAGGTATTCTTCTGTAAGCAAATACTCCAGAAGGACATGTGAATGCTGTTTTCTCTTGGTCCTGAGGATCTACTGCAATCTGGTTGTAACCTGAATAGCCATCCAAAAAGCAATAACATTCATGACCTGCTAGTCTCTCTAACATCTAGTCTATGAATGGTAAAGGAAAATGATCCTTTCTGGTGGCTGTGTTGAGCCTTCTGTAGTCAATACACATGCGCCACCCTGTAACTGTTCTTGTAGGAACCAGTTCATTTTTTTCATTATGAACCACTGTCATGCCTCCCTTCTTGGGAATAACTTTAACAGGGCTTACCCAGGGGCTATCAGAAATAGGATAAATAATCCCAGCCTCCACTAATTTGGTGACCTCTTTCTGCACCACTCCCTTCATGGCTGGATTTAGCCGCCTCTGTGGTTGAACCACTGGCTTAGCATCATCCTCCAATAGGATTTTGTGCATGCATCTAGCTGGGCTTATGCCCTTAAGGTCACTTATGGACCACCCAAGAGCTGTCTTGTGTGTCCTTAGCACTTGAATTAGTGCTTTCTCTTCTAGTGGATTTAAAGTAGAGCTTATGATCACTGGAAAAGTGTCACCTTCTCCCAGAAATGCATATTTCAGGGATGGTGGTAAAGGCTTGAGCTCGGGTTTAGGAGGTTTCTCCTCTTCCTGAGGAAGTCTCAGAGACTCTTTCAATTCCTCTGAACCCTCCAAATCAGGCTGAACATCTTTAAAGATGTCTTCCAGCTCTGATTCAAGACTCTCAGCCATGTTGACCTCCTCTACTAAAGAGTCAATGAGATCAACTTTTATGTAGTCTTTTGGTGTGTCTGGATGCTGCATGGCCTTGACAGCATTCAACTTAAACTCATCCTCATTGACTCTCATGGTTACTTCCCCCTTTTGGACATCAATGAGAGTTTCCCCAGTTGCTAGGAAAGGTCTTCCTAGAATGAGAGTAGCACTCTTGTGCTCCTCCATTTCCAGCACTACAAAGTCAGTAGGAAAGGCAAATGGCCCAACCCTAACAATCATGTCCTCAATCATGCCTGATGGGTATTTAATGGAGCCATCAGCAAGTTGGAGACATATCCGGGTTGGTTTAACTTCTTCAGTTAAACCAAGCCTTCTGATAGTGGATGCAGGTATTAGGTTGATGCTTACCCCAAGATCACATAAAGCTGTCTTGGTGCAATTACCCTCTAATGTGCATGGTATCAGAAAGCTCCCGGGATCTTTAAGCTTTTCTGAAAAGCTTTTCAGAATGACTGCACTGCATTCTTCAGTGAGGAGAACTCTTTCAGTTTCTCTCGAATCCTTCTTATGACTCAAGATCTCTTTCATGAACTTGGCGTAAGAAGGTATTTGCTCAAGTGCCTCTGCAAACGGAATCTTTATTTCAAGAGTCCTGAGATAGTCTGCAAAGCGAGCAAATTGCTTATCCCGCATCCCTGCTGATTTTTGCACATGCACGCGCATGCATGCATGGCGCGCCCGCCGGTTTTGCGAACCAATTACATTGTAGCGCGCCTCTTTTTTAATTTTTTCTCACCTCTTCTTACCTTCACTCTTCATCTTCACTTCTACCCCCTCCTACCACTTCTACCACCTCTCCTCCGACCACCACCGGCGGCAACCACCACCTCCGGCGGTCCCACACCTTTCTTTCTCCTATCCTCTCTCATATTCCTCACTACCTCCTTTCTCACTTACATCCCCCATTTCTCTTCATCTTTTCAAGGTACTCTCACTTTTCTTTTTTTCATTTTCTTGTTTAGTTGTTGATGACTTGCATCATCTACCCTTTTTTCCTGCATAAAAAGGACCATAAAAGGGCATAATCTCATTAAATCATTGCAATTCATGCATCAATTGATAAACATTACAGTACATTCCTTTGAAATGAGTTTGTGCTGAATTTCAGGAGAAAAAGACATCAAAAAGGGGAAGAAAACAACAAAACAAGTTGGGCATGCAAAACGGGTGTGCCACTTAAAGGAAACGCTACAAAATTACACTAGCGTGGCACGCCAGTACTAAAGTCCAGAGAGGATCCCCAAGCATACACATGGGCGTGGCACGCCAGGAGTTGGGCGTGGCACGCTAGTACAACTTTCCAAAGAGCAACAATGAAGGCCACCAAAGGGGGCGTGGCACGCGAGGCTAGGCGTGGCACGCCAAACCCACCACATGAGCCATGGGCGTGCCACTTAGTGTCGAAGGCGTGGCATGCCAG
Source organism: Arachis ipaensis (assembly GCF_059453495.1). NCBI lineage: Eukaryota > Viridiplantae > Streptophyta > Magnoliopsida > Fabales > Fabaceae > Arachis > Arachis ipaensis. Next base: position 91,283,104 of record NC_142443.1, read on the forward strand.
CTTAAAAATCACTTGGGTGTGCCACTTCAGGAACCAGGCGTGGCACGCCAAGCTAAGAAGGACAAAAATGAATGGGCGTGCCACTTAAGCAGCTTGGCGTGGCACGCTGGTACAAAATTCCAGAGAGGAAATTGATGGTTAAAAAGGCTGGGCGTGCCACTTGAGCAGCAAGGCGTGGGACAAGCTTTCACCCTTACTTGGGTGTGACACTTGAGTATCTGGGCGTGGCATGCCAAGGTACAAAGAAGGCCAAAGCAAAGGCTGGGCTTGCCATTTGTGTCGAAGGCGTGGCACGCCAGCTCAAGATTCTTACCTGGGCGTACCACTTGAATGCTAGGCGTGGCATGCCAGCTACTGGAACCAAGGCAAATGATGGGCGTGGCACACCAATACCTGAGCGTGGCACACTGGTTATACGTTCCAGAGAGGGAGAAACAATGCCAACGATATGGGCGTGTCACTTGGTATCGAAGGCATGGCACGCCAGCTTTAAAAATCAACTGGGCATGCCACTTGAGTCCCAAGTGTGGCACGCCACCATCACCAATCACCCAAGAGAAGACCTGGGCGTGCCACGCCAAGCAGAGGAGCCAAGCATATGAAGGGCGTAGCACACCAAACCCTGGGAGTGCCACGTTAGTTCAACTTTCCAAAGAGAGAGACCAAGCAAAAATCATGGGCGTGGCACGCCAAACCTTGGGTATGCCACACTAGTTCAAATTTCCAGAGGCTAATAATGGAAGGAAAAGTCCGGGGCGTGCCACTTGGGCTCGAAGGCGTGGCACGCCACGCTAACCAAGGTTTTAAAAAGGCCTGGGCGTGCCACTTGGGCTCGAAAGTGTGGCACGCCAGGCTACCCAATGCTTAAAAGAACCCTGGGCGTGCCACTTGGGCTCGAAGGCGTGGCACGCCAGGGTGGTCAGTGAAGGGAGGCGTTGATGAGAGAACTTTTGCGTGGTCTAGAAATTTGCGGATAAATCCTCGTTGCAAGTATAGTTTCTAAACCTTCAAAAGTCCTTTCATACAAACGTTTTTGGTTGTCACAAGTAACAAACCCCTTTGAAATTGATAACCGAGTATTCAAACCTCGGGTCGTCTTCTCAAGGAATTGCAGGGAGGTATGTTCTTATTATTAGTTATGAGTTTGTAAATTGGGGGTTTTGGATCAAGGTAAAAAGTTAGTTAAGTAACAAGTAAAATAAAATAATAATAATAAAATAAACTCTTAGCAAGGTATGAGGACTAGAGGTCCTATCCCAGTTATCCTTATCAATTGTAATGAGAATTGGATTTTTCTCCCACTTTATTAACCTCTAACTATGAAGGTAAGTTAAGTGGGTGAATTAATTCTTGAAGAATTCTAATTTTCAATCAACAATGAGTTTTATAACTCAAGAGTCACCAATTATTTAACCAATGCCAAAAGGGGAGAAAAAATCTAAATTAAATTAAAAGTAAAGCAATCTTAAATCTGAAATACCTCAAATAATATTAATTAAGAAAATCATAACATGAATGTAGCATAAGCCAAATAGGCAACATAACTAATATAAGCATTAAAGTATCTGAACGTAAGAGATAAATATAAAGTAAAAGAACGTTGAACCTGGGATTGAGAGTCACTCCTAAAACTAAGAGAAATCCTAAATCATAATCCTAAGAGAGAGGAGAGAACCTCTCTCTCTAAAAACTATATCTACTCCTAAAATTATGAATAATGAGAGCCTCCTTTTGAATGGATGCAGTCCCCCACTTTATAGCATCTAATCTGTATTTTCTGGGCCGCAAACTGGGTCAGAAACAATCCAGAATTCGCTGGTTTCGGATTTTGCCACGCTGGTTTTTTGTCACTGCGACGCGGCCGCATGGATCACGTGGTCGCGTCACCTAGCCTCAAAGGAACCATAACATATTATATATCAAATCGAAGCCCCAGACGTTAGCTTTCCAACGCAACTAGAACCGCGTCGTTTGGACCTCTTTAGCTAAAGTTATAGCCATTTGAGTGCGAAGAGGTCAGACTGGACAGCTTAGCAATTTCTTCAACTTCTTGTATTCCTTCCACTTTTGCATGCTTCTTTTCTATCCTCCAAGCCATTCCTGCCCTGTAATCTCTGAAATCACTCAACACACATATCAAGGCATCTAATGGTAATAAGAGAGGATTAATATTAGCAATTATAAGTCCAAAGAAGCATGTTTTCAATCAAATCACATAATTAGGAAGGTAAATGTAAAACCATGAAAATAGTATGAATAAGTGGGTAAAGAGTAGATAAAAACCACTCAATTGAGCATAAGATAAACCATGAAATAGTGGTTTATCAACCTCCCCACACTTAAACAAAAGCATGTCCTCATGCTAAGCTTAAGAGAAACTATAAAGATGAAGAGGAATGATAGAATGTATGAAATGCAACCTATCTATATGAATGCAACTACATGCAAAATGTTTCTACCTACTTGGTTAAAAGTAAACAAATCTTTTAAGAACAAATATGAATTGGATTTCACTATTTCAAATCATGAAAATGAAGTACAAATAGACTTGTAGAAGAAAATAGCTCATGAAAGCCGGGAACAAGGAATTGAGCATCAAACCTTTACTGGTAGTGTATACACTCTAATCACTCAAGTGTTTTAGGTTCGATCTCTCAATTTTCTACTAACCTTGCTTTCTAAGGCTTGCTCTTCTTCTACCATTCAACAAAAATTTAATGCACAGATACACATATCAAGAGGTCTTTTTAAGGGTTGTAATGGGGTTAGGGTCATGGTAGGATTGTATTTGGCCAAGTGGACTAAAATCTGAATCCTTAATTAACTTAAACTTTCCACCTAACTTTAGACAATCCATGTAATCATAATACAATATCTAACAATCCATTAATCATGTTTTTCACATATTCATGCATTCTAAATTCAAGTACAGTACATATGCATTGCTTTCACTACTTACTTTGGGGCATTTTGTCCCCTTTTATTATTTGCTCTTTTTCTTTTCTTTTTCTACTTTATTTTTCTTTTTTTTTATATTATTTTTTTTTCTTTTGTTTTTCTCAATGCATATGATTAAAGTATTGAATGCATGAACATATTCTCAACATTCTTTCACATTTTCAAAAAATTCTAACATACTAAATTCTCAAACCAAATGTTTCCAAACCCACTTTTCCCACACTTAAATCATAAGCACTCTCACTAGTCTAAGCTAATTAAGGATTCAAATTAAGGACATTATTGTTTTCCGCTTAGAGTTAATGATGTGCTAAATAAAAAGAAAAAAGGGGGTACAATAGGATCAAAATTGGTTTGCAAGGGATAATGAAAGGTAAGGCCATATGGGTATGTAAGCTCAGTGAAATAAAGGCCTCAATCATATAAGTGCATGTATACATCAAATTATGGAAATATAGAATTAGGCAAGACCTAAGGAATTCGGGAGGATGCTATTGCGGGTGGGCAAGCGTTCAATATGGAGGAGGAAGCTGTGCCCCGCAGGCTAGCATTAAAAAAGGCTTTTGCTGTATATATGGCCTGCATATTACTGACTTTAGCATCAACGGAGTCTGTTTCTCCTTCTGGAGTTGCACTTAACCTTACACCGTGATAATGAGAATCAATATGAAAGTATTATTCGGCATGGGAAAGTCATTACACATGGTAAAAACAGGTATTAAAAGGTTGCTTAGAAGATGTTATAGATGTCGGAAGTGGTTGCTTACAAGATGTAAGCAGTGGTTTCTAAAAAATAGAAGATGATAATATCAGTAAGAATTTTGCAAAGTGGAAAATTAACTTCTATTTCGATTCACTTACCTTGTGGTGAATTATTTCCATCGATATTGAATATGTGGTTTCTTGGATTAAGAAGAAAATCGAAGAGCCTAATGGATTGTGAAAGAAGAGCTACTCGTTACCTATTCTGCTCCAGTGCTCTATCAAGCTTCAAGAAAACATTACTGGATAGCCTCAGTTAGGTTTCAACTTCTAAAGGAGTTCGTTCTTAATGCCAGAAGGGGAAGACTCTTCCAGCTAGCTGATTCCAAATACTTTATTAATTCATGATCCTTCGAGTCCGTTCATGGTAGACCAGAAGAGGTAGAAGCACGAACTCAAACAATCATCGGGTTTTTGAGTGGTCGCGTTTGTAGTTGAGAGAAGTTGGTGTATTTGGAATCGTACTTTCCGCGTTTATACGCGTCAGCATATCAATTTGATAAAGGGCGTGAGCACTCCACTCAAGTATGTGGAAGTGCTTTTCGGCTCATTGTGCTTGCGAGACGATCCAGGGATCGGTTATTTTCAAAGTCTGTTGGGAACACGTAAACGCCACTGTGCTATGCCGAATCAAACCCGGCCATATCAACACTGTTTCGGGCCCCACGATTCAGAGATGGAGCGGCATTCCCCCTTACCTCGAGGTAAAAGTCAAATCGGAATTGGTTAACTTGCTTGGTCGCCGACGAGGCGTGGAAACTAGCTTGCCCAAGCACTTGAAGAGAAAAACGGATCCAATTCGGAGCTGTTGATGGGGAAACGGCGGCACAAGTACTCCGATTAACAGCGGAGGAAGAGTAGAAGGGATCGCTGTTGATGGCCCGAAAGTCAAGTACCAGTTGTCGTTGGCAGTCAGCATGGGCAGTAGTGGGTAGGGAGGGCTAAGGCATAGTAAAAAGTCGCTTCAGGACCAGGTGGTGAAGTCGTTGATGGTTACGAATAATCCAACACCAGTAGAAGTCAACCCTGCCTAAGTGGTTGATCCGGTTCACTGAGGAGCATACTTAGCTTAGATTCCTATGATTAGATTAGGTATCATCTGAGCAGGCTTAGCAAAACCCTTGTCTAGCTTCTTTGATTTCTCGATCAAGAGAAAGATGACCAAGAGTAAGCGCACATTTTTTGAGAGAAAAACACACATCAAAAATAAAATATTGGTTGAAAAATGCAACCAATCTAAATAGGCTCAAAATCTCACAGGTTTTGTGTGTTCGAGCTCTAAACCATGTTCCAGTATAATATTTTTTCAAACAAGTGAAATATTAAATTTTATTCAAATTAGTGAAATGCTCTAAAAGGTTTCTTGAAAAAGAAAATATTACTTCAACCAAGTAGTAAAATATGCAAAAAATCAAACAAATATGCAATCAAACATACAAATGCAACAATGAGCAATCAAATAAAATAAAAATTTTGGTGTTGAGTCAGGAAATAACTAACCTATGGAGATCCGTATCGACCTCCCCACACTTAAAGATTGCACCGTCCTCGGTGCATGCTAAGATTTGCAGGTGGATGGGTTGTTTCAACTGACGCTTTTCTCATCAAGGAATGTGCGTAGGAACTTGTTTGTCTCTCCCATGTGAACGTCTTCCGGTTCTCTTCCTGGGGCCATCCTGAAAGAAAAGGGGAAGGAAAGTAACCCAAAGAAAAGATAGAAAACAAATAAAACATGGGTTGGTTAATGCCAAAAGTGAGGGTCTCAATTACATGGTAGCTACAACATGCAAGTGAGAAAACAATAGAAGCACATGGCATACTAGTGGTGCAAAATATTGCAACAATGAGGGAGAGAGTGTGGATAAGGAGAGATAATATAAATTCATATCAATGTAAAAGTAATACAGGTATAAAAGATTGGCATTGATTTAAATAATATTACTCAATCAGAATTAAAACAAGTCACTAAGCATCAAGAAAATACCAGAAAAGATGTAACAGTTGAATAAGAATATTTGAACACTAATAATAATTTTAGAAAAATAAAAATATGCAATGAATGAGAGTATGCAAATAAATTAAATAAACTAGAATGGGAGTGAGAGAAAATAAGAAAGGAAGAAGAAAGAAATAAGAAAAGATAAGAGAACAAGGATTCGGAGAAGAAAAGATAAGAAAATTGGCACTAATCTGGATAGGTTGTGCGACGCCGGCGACGCGGTCGCGTGGGTGACGCGGTCGCGTGGTGCGCAATAAGGTTAGGCTACGCGGACGCGTGGGGCACGCGATCGCGTGACTTGATTTGTGCTAGTGGCGCGAGTGCAGCCTCGCGGTCGCACAACTCTCTGTTCAAAACTTAGTATTGCCAAAATCCTGGGTGACGCAATCGCGTGGGGGACGCGATCGCGTGAGTGGCCATCTTGGAGATGTGACGCGGACGTGTGGGGCACGCGTTCACGTGGTGAGGCTTGGGCTTTCAGCACGATTCCAGCCCAACTCCAGCTCAACTTTCGGCCATGCACCCTTTGACGTCGAAATCCAGGTCACGCAGCCGCGTGGGGCACGCGATCGCGTGGGAGGCCAGTATTCCCCTGCGACGCGGACGCGTCAGCGATGCGGTCGCGTGGGACGAATTGTGCCACTGGCATGCCTCCAGCCTTGCTCCAGCGTGACTCTCTGTTCGTTTTTATTTTCTCTTCTCTCCTTGCGACGCGGACGCGTCGCTGATGCAGTCGCGTCGCGTGCTCGCTTCTCTTTTTTTTTTTTTATTAATCTGAAAAGATGCAGAATGCGGTGTTAATATGAATGTGATGCAAAACTCCAGCTTCAATATAACAAAATAAAATAAAATTCAAAAACAAATAAAACTAAATAAAAATGAAAAAGGACGATCATACCATGGTGGGTTGTCTCCCACCTAGCACTTTTAGTTAAAGTCCTTAAGTTGGACATTTGATGAGCTTCCTGTTATGGTGGTTTATGCTTGAACTCATCCAGGAATCTCCACCAGTGTTTGTGATTCTAGTAACCTCCGGGGTCCCAAACTAGGCATGTAAAACCCTTGAGCAGCTTCAAAAAGATTCTTAGGCTCCCGGGGTAACAAGTGTCAGAGCAGATTCCAGGATCCCAAATCTTGCTTTTACACCCATCCTTGTTGGGATCTGTATTTTTCCAGCCGGGTGAAAGGTGATCTGAATTCTCACTGTAGCGACCAAACAGCTTCCTAGACCCATTCAGTTGAGCTTTATACCAACCTTTGCGTTTGAACTTAAAGCTTCCAACCATGATGAACCTTGCTTGACAATTCTTATCACTGGCTATCTTCCTCTTACTCTTAATGTCACAAAGAGCTCTAAGTTGACCATCCGTCTCCAGTAGCCCATATTCAAGTGGGATTAGAAAGCTATGGGATATGAATTTTGCCCACTTGAATGTTGTGAAGGATGATGGTAACTTAGGGGGAGGTATTTTTAATGAAATTGCAAGCTCCACTCCCTTGTGCTCTTTTCTGATAACTACCACCTCTTTGCAAACTTCTTCAATTTCAACCTCTTCCTCTTGGTAGCTCTCTTTCAATTCAATCTCCTCTTCATTGCTTTCCAAGGGCATGGGAGGTTGTGCTTCTTCTTCTTGAATCTCCATCTCTTGATCAACCTCTTCCAAGTCTTCAACTATGATATGCTTTGGAGGTTGTACACCCTCTTCAGCATCAATTACAACCGTCTTGGAAGGAGGCTCTATGTCTTGACTTTCCCATGGAGGTTCTGCGTCTCCTAAGTCTTCAACCACTTCTTCTTCTTTTTGAACAATGACAGTTTCTTCTGCTTGTTCTAGTACGAATTCATTCTTTGTCTTGTCCACTGGGGTTTTTGGTATCTCCTTCATGCTATGCTCTTCACTAGACTGTCCACATGGGGCTGTGGCTAATCCTTGTGTATTTAAGCGTCTAGAAGCCCATTGAATTAATACTTGCCCCAGTTGTTAAACGGTTGCCTGAAATTTAATTACTGTTTCCCTTAGGCGATCCTCTGCTTCTCGGGTTGCCGGACTTGGACATGATACAAAAGAAAGTGGTGGTGGTTGGGAGTGATTGGATTGGAATTGGGGTGGTTCTATATATGGTTCATATGGCTCATAAGGTGGTTGGTATAGTGGTTGAGGGTTAGGGTCATATGGAGGTGAATGGCGGAAAAGGGCTTGTGAGTTGGGTGGTCCAAAGTTATGTTGAGCAAAGGGTTCATAGGCATATGGTGGTGGTTGTTGATAATTAAAAGAGTGCTCACCATAGCCATTGCCTTGATATGCATCACAGAATCGTTGTTGATGGTCCATTGGAGGTGGTTGTTGCCATGAGGGTTGATTAAATCCTTGTGGCTCCTCCCATCTTTGATTCTTCCAACTTTGATGCATATTTTCATTATAGTTTTCATTCCTAACAACAACATTGGAATCAAACTTGAAGCGAGAGGGGTGAGAATTCATAGTAACTAATAAAAATTTAAAAACAAAAATAAAAACAAATTGAAATTAAAAAGTTATTTAAAATTTGAATTTGAAAATTAAATTTTGAATTTGAATTTTAAATTTTTTTTTGAATTTGAATTTTTGAAATTTGAAATTTGAAAAAAATTTTTAAATTTGAATTTTAAAAAAATTTTTTTAAATTTGAATTTTGAAAATTGGTTTTTGAAATAAGATAAGATAAGATAAAAATTTTAAAAATAAAAATCAATAACCTCTTAATTTAATAAAAATAAAAATAAAAACAAATCAAAAAGCAAATATTTACAATAACCAATAATAAGGCACACGTTTGCAATTCCCCGGCAACAGCGCCATTTTGATGAGAGAACTTTTGCGTGGTCTAGAAATTTGCGGATAAATCCTCGTTGCGGATAAATCCTTGTTGCCTTCAAAAGTCCTTTCATACAAACGTTTTTGGTTGTCACAAGTAACAAACCCCTTTGAAATTGATAACCGAGTATTCAAACCTCGGGTCGTCTTCTCAAGGAATTGCAGGGAGGTATGTTCTTATTATTAGTTATGAGTTTGTAAATTGGGGGTTTTGGATCAAGGTAAAAAGTTAGTTAAGTAACAAGTAAAATAAAATAATAATAATAAAATAAACTCTTGGCAAGGTATGAGGACTAGAGGTCCTATCCCAGTTATCCTTATCAATTGTAATGAGAATTGGATTTTTCTCCCACTTTATTAACCTCTAACTATGAAGGTAAGTTAAGTGGGTGAATTAATTCTTGAAGAATTCCAATTTTCAATCAACAATGAGTTTGATAACTCAAGAGTCACCAATTATTTAACCAATAACAAAAGGGGAGAAAATATCTAAACTAAATTAAAAGCAAAGTAATCTTAAATCTGAAATACCTCAAATAATATTAATTAAGAAAATCATACATTGAATGTAGCATAAGCCAAATAGGCAACATAACTAATATAAGCATTAAAGTATCTGAACGTAAGAGATAAATATAAAGTAAAAGAACGTCCAACCTGGGATTGAGAGTCACTCCTAAAACTAAGAGAAATCCTAAATCCTAATCCTAAGAGAGAGGAGAGAACCTCTCTCTCTAAAAACTACATCTACTCCTAAAATTATGAATAATGAGAGCCTCCTTTTGAATGGATGCAGTCCCCCACTTTATAGCCTCTAATCTGTATTTTCTGGGCCGCAAACTGGGTCAGAAACAGTCCAGAATTCGCTGGTTTCGGATTTTGCCACGCTGGTTTTTCGTCACTGCGATGGGCCGCATGGATCACGCGGTCGCGTCATCTAGCGTTAGGGACACTATAGCATATTATATATCAAATCGAAGCCCCAGACGTTAGCTTTCCAACGCAACTAGAACCGCGTCGTTTGGACCTCTGTAGCTAAAGTTATAGCCGTTTGAGTGCGAAGAGGTCAGGCTGGACAGCTTAGCAATTTCTTTAACTTCTTGTATTCCTTCCACTTTTGCATGCTTCTTTTCCATACTCCAAGCCATTCCTGTCCTGTAATCTCTGAAATCACTCAACACACATATCAAGGCATCTAATGGTAATAAGAGGGGATTAATATTAGCAATTATAAGTCCAAAGAAGCATGTTTTCAATCAAAGCACATAATTAGAAAGGTAAATGTAAAACCATGCAAATAGTATGAATAAATGGGTAAAAAGTAGATAAAAACCACTCAATTGAGCACAAGATAAACCATGAAATAGTGGTTTATCAGGAGTGCAACTTGAGGAATGGGCGTGGCACGCCAAGGGATAATCAGAGCAAGGCGTGGCATGCCATTGAAGCGCCCATCACACGCCAACTGTGAGATCACGTTTTATGAGTTTCTTTTCCCTCCAAAAAAATAATTTTACTCTCACTTTTGTATTTTTCTTTATTTGCTATTGTTAGGAGTAGTATATATACCCCTTGGAAGTACTGAAAAAGGGGTTAAGCAGTTGAGCTATTAGTTGAAGCATAGTTAGATTCACTTTTTTCATCTTTTACTTTTTCTTGAGCTATGAGTAGCTAAATTCCCTCTCATTGAGAGAGGGAGCTTTGTTGTACTTGATGGATTAATGAAAGTGAATTTCTTCTTCTCTTCATCTTCTCTTTGATTTTCTAGAAGGAATTTCGTTCTTCATGCTAGTGTTCAATCACCTTGGAAAAGGGGTTGAATGAAAAACGGGTTTCATGGGAACCTTGGAAAAGGAAACATAAAATCATGCTAGAAATCACTTCTCACACTTGAAATAAAATCAATTAGACCTATGATGATGTGTGGTATAATTAGGGACCAAGCATATCTCTCTTCATGAGCAATTAGACCAAGGAATTGGCTATTGATCAAGATCTGAGAGATTGAGTCACCAAGGGATTGGGGCTCAATCAATCATGATTGCCAAGAGGTCAATGAGTTGCATGATTGAAGAGGATATGAGCTAGATTTAATCCAAAGAGAAAATATCTCCTGATCTCAATGAATTCCCCTATTCTTATCTTCCACTTTCTTTATAGCTTTCTTTACATTCTGCAATTTCCCCCATTCCCATTTACTATTAAGTCATTTAAGTTTCTGCTCTTTAATTTTGTTGCCATTTTCAATTCTGGTATTTACTGCTTTCTTTTACCTTTGAGTCATTTATATTTCTGCACATTTACAATTATGTAATCACAATCTATTCTGCTTAGCTTGACTAATTCACCAATTGATTAAAGTTGTTCAAATCTACCAATCTCTGTGGATACGATCCCACTCCACTATGGGTTATTAGTTGACGATAATTTTGGTGCGCTTACCAAAAGAACGGATTCACAAATTTTATAATGGGGTATGAATTCCGCTCATCAAGTTTTATGGCGCTGTTGCCGAGATTGGTTTGAATTTGACAATGATTAAATTGATCGGGGAGCTAGATTAAGCAATTTTATTACCTTGTTATTTTCTTTTAGCTCAATACTTTTCTGTCAACTCTGTTTCCGTATTTTTTACTTTGATTATTTTAGCTATTCATTGCTCATAATTCCACTCTTCTAACTGTTTGATTAATTGCATCAACCAAGTTAACCACTAATCTTCACTAGAGTGATTCTTTCACTTGTCGTCTACTTACGGTTTGTTGAATGTATGACAGGTAGAAAGGGAGAAACTTCAGCCTCTTTTGATAGTGAAATTGAGAGGACCTTCCTTAGATTAAGAAGGGAAGCAAGAGACAAAGGCATAGTTGGAGAGGAACTAGTGGAGGAAGATCTGAGAACCACCATGGATGACAAAGTACAAGACAATGTTAGAGGAGATGCTGGAAATTATGTTGGGCAAGAGAGGAGAGTCTTAGGCTCCTATATCAACCCAAATCTAGGAAACTGTGGCAGCAGCATCCTCAAACCAACAATCCATGCTAACAACTTTGAGTTGAAACCTCAACTCATCACACTTGTTTAGAATAATTCTTCATATGGAGGAGGAGCCCAGGAGGACCCAAATCAACATCTCAGTACATTCTTGAGGATTTGTGACACTGTAAAGTCCAATAGTGTGCACCCTGACACCTACAAGTTACTTTTGTTCCCTTTCTCACTCAGAGATAAGGCAGCAAAGTGGTTGGAAGCATTCTGATGAGCGGATAATTTATACGCTTTTTGGCATTATTTTTAATATGTTTTTAGTATATTTTAGTTAGTTTTTATTATATTTTTATTAGTTTCTAAATAAAAATCACATTTCTGGACTTTACTATGAGTTTGTGTATTTTTCTGTGATTTCAGGTATTTTCTGGCTGAAATTGAGGGACTTGAGCAAAAATCTGATTCAGATGCTGAAAAAGGACTGCAGATGCTGTTGGATTTAGAGCTCCCTGCACTCGAAGTGGATTTTCTGGAGCTACAAAAACGCAATTGGCGCACTCTTAATTGCGTTGGAAAGTAGACATTCTGGGCTTTCCAGAAATATATAATAGTCCATACTTTGCCTGAGATTTGATGGCCCAAACCGGCGTTCCAAGTTAGCATAAAAATTTTGGCGTCAAAACACCAGAACTGGCATAGAAGCTGGAGTTAAACGCCCAAACTGGCACAAAAGATGGCGTTTAACTCCAAGAAAAGTCTCTACACATGAAAGCTTCAATGCTCAGCCCAAGCACACACCAAGTGTGCCCGGAAGTGGATTTCTGCATCATTTACTCGTTTCTGTAAACCCTAGGTTACTAGTTTTCTATAAATAGGACGTTTTACTAGTGTATTTTCATCTTTCAATCTATCCTAGAATCATGTTTTGATGATTGAACCCTCTCTGGAGGCTGGCCATTCGGCCATGCCTAGACCTTTTGTTATTATGTATTTTCAACGGTGGAGTTTCTACACACCAAAGATTAAGGTGTGGAGCTCTGCTGTTCCTCATGAATTAATGCAAAGTACTATTATTTTTCTATTCAACTCAAGCCTATTTCTTCTCTAAGATATACACTCGTTCTTCAACCTGATGAATGTGATGATCCGTGACACTCATCATCATTCTCACCTATGAACGCGTGTCTGACAACCACTTCCGTTCTACTTGCAATAGCTTTAGTGCGTATCTCTTAGTCTCCTGGTTCATGATGCATGGTTGCCTTGCCTGACAACCGAGCCTTCCATTCCTTGAGATCAGAGTCTTCGTGGTATAGGCTAGAATCAATTGGCAGCATTCTTGAGATCCGGAAAGTCTAAACCTTGTCTGTGGTATTCTGAGTAGGATCTGGGAAGGGATGACTGTGACAAGCTTCAAACTCGCGAGTGTTAGGGATAGTGACAGACGCAAAAGGATCAATGGATACTATTCCAACATGATCGAGAACCAACAGCTGATTAGCCGTGCGGTGACAGCGCATTTGGACCATTTTCACTGAGAGGACGGGAGGTAGCCATTGACAACGGTGAAACCCAACATAAGCTTGCCATGGAAAGGAGTATGAATTATTGGAAGAAGGCAATAGGAAAGCAGAGGTTCAGAAGGAACAAAGCATCTTCATACGCTTATCTGAAATTCTCACCAATGAATTACATAAGTATCTCTATCTATATTTTATATTTTATTCATCTTTTAATTATCAATCCTCTATAATAACCATTTGAATCTGCCTGACTGAGATTTACAAGATGACCATAGCTTGCTTCAAGCCGACAATCTCTGTGGGATCAACCCTTACTCATGTAAGGTTTATTACTTGGACGATCCAGTGCAATTGTTGGTTAGTTGTGCGGAGTTGTGACAAAGAGTTGAGATTACAATTGTGCGTACCAAGTTGTTGGCGCCATTGATGATCACAATTTCGTGCACCACATTCCCCAAGGAGAGTCTAACCACATGGGATGATGTTGTAAATAAATTTCTAGCAGGATTCTACCCTCCAGAGAGAGTCAACAGGCTAAGAGCTGAGGTGCAAACTTTCAGACAACAAGATGGTGAAACACTCTATAAAGCCTGGGACAGGTTCAAGGACTTGACAAGGAAATGCCCACCTGATAAGTTCAATGAGTGGGTGTGATGAATCCATATTTGATGATGATTTTTGGTTAGAATTGAATGGATTTTCATCACATAAACTCATACTTATTCCCTTGAATAGCATGCTTTTGATCTCTCCTCCCAATTTGTGCTTGATCATGAAAATATGCTCTTTTATACTTAATTTAATCTATTTTATTCCATTTTCCTTCCATTCAATGCCTTGATATTTTTGGTGAAGTGCTTTCAGGTGTATAAGGTAGGAATAGATTGGAGAAAATGGAAGAAGAGCATGCAAAGTGGAGGAAGCAAGAGAAATCAAAGGAGTGAGCTCAGAGACATGTGCATGCACATAGCTACCTGTGTGTACGCACAGCCTTCCAAGCAGAGCACGTGGAGTGCATCGAGCGCGTCGCACGTCCAGCCATGCATCGAGTAGTGTGTGTGCGCACACCTTCCTGTGCGTCCGCACAGGCCTGGATTTCTTTCGAAGTGTGCGGACGCACGCGTCTGTGCGTCCGCACAGGTGGCCGCACATGACTTCATTAAAATAGCACGTGCCTCGCGATTTGAGGGCTTTGGAGGCCCGTTTATAAAGTCTTCTAGCTCATATTAGAGGGGAGAAGGAAGCCACAACATAACATATCATTTTAGAATAGTTTAGGAGTAGTGGTAGGAAGTTTTAGTTTAGTTTTTCTCTAAGTTTTTCATCATCTCTATTAGGGTTTATATTAGGGTTTTACATTCAAGTGCCATTTCCATTTTTGATCTTGGATTTTGCAAGCCCTCATTGTAAGTAATTTCTTGTTATTACTCTTTATAGTTACATTGTCATTGCTCTTTCTTCTAATTTAAGTTATAGTTCAATTTTACTTTTCTCTTGCAATTCCAATTTCTTGTTGATGAAGTTGATGTTGGATGTTGATTATATGCTCTCTTGTGTTATCCATGTTGATTGAGATCAATTGTTGCTTTAGTTTTAAGTCCTTACTCATTTTCCTCATGTTTAAGCTTTTTGCCCACCAAGTGTTTGACAAAATGCCAAACATGGTTATAGGCTAAATTTTTGGTTCTTGGCTTGGGGAAAGTGAGCAATTGGGTTCCTAGAGTTGGAATGTCCAACATTTAGTTTCAATTCTTGGGTTGTTAATTGTTCTTGTTCCTACTAACGCTAATTTGTTGCTAAGGTAATTAGCAAGCAAGTTAGGATTTGTGGGTTAAGTACACTTATGCTCATTTAACTTACCTTCCGATGTGAGGGTTGATCAAGTGAGACTAATCCATCATAATTGTCATAGTTGTGGTTCCAACAAGGAAAGGATCCTTAGCTCACTCCAAGCCAAGACTTTTTTTCTTTATGCTTTCAATCTTTTATACCTTTATATGTTGATTTCTTTCATACTTTACTTGTTTATATTACATAGTCGGTTCTTTAATTTCTTAATGCGTTCAATCATTACAATTTTGCATGTTCTTTTATTGCTTTATATGTTCATTTCTTCATTCACAACCCGTTGATCACTACAACTAGAATTGCACACTCATTGTTCTAAAGTGCTCCTAGGGAGACGACTCGGGAGTCTAATACTCTCGGTTTTAATTTGGTTTTGCTTGTGACATATCTTGTGAATTTCCAATTTGATCTGAAGGGTCAATTCGTCAGGTTGGGACTATACTTACAACGTTAAATCCATTTCCTTTAGATAACTGAGTTCCTAACCCACATGCGAATTGAACCTCCGTCGATATCAGGGTGCAACTACACATCTTCTATGAAGGGCTGTCATATGAGTCAAATCAAGCAGTAGATCATTCTTCTGGAGGCTCACTGAACGAGAAGAAAACCATTGAGGAAGCCATAGATGTCATAGAGACTGTAGCTGAGAATGAGTACTTCTATGCTTTAGAAAGAACTCAAAAGAAAGGAGTGATGGAGCTCAACTCAATGGATGCTTTGCTGGCCCAAAACAAATTGATCACTGCACAACTAGCAGTCTTGACCAAGAAGATGGAGAGTAACCAAGTCTCAGCCATCCAAGCCCAAGCCCCTCAACAAGAAGGAGATGCACTAGAAGTCGAAGGTGAATGTGAACAAGCCAATTATGTGAACAATTCTAGACCTCCATATGACCCCAACTCCAAGACGTACAATGCAGGTTAGAAGAACCACCCAAACTTTGGGTGGGGGAACCAACAAAGCCACAATCCAGATCATACAAAGCCATACCAAGCCAATCAATACCACAACCACAACCCCAACCATCAATCAAACAATAACAGACCTTACCACAATGCACAAAACACATCATATCATTCCACTCAACAAATACACATCAACCTCAACCATGCAACCATGTGAGATTAAGAGCAACTTTGAGAGAGTCGAAGCTGCAATAGCACAACTATCATCACAGCTGACAGGAACTATTTCCACTCTTTTGGAGAGGCAAACACAAGGTGACAAGAGGATAGATGCCAACCAAGAAGAGTATAGGTCAAATCTGTAGAATCAAGGCGCAGCCATTTCAAAGTTGGAAGCACAAGTGGGGATTCTATCCAAACAAATTCCTATGTCTACACATATATTTCCCAGTGATACCATGGCTAACCCAAGAGGGGAATGCAAAGACATCACACTTAGAAGCAGAAAGGTGGTGGAAGAAGCAAACCCAAGCCAGAGCAACCAACAAAAAGAAGCTGCAGAAAATCCTGAAAATAAGAAAGAAGAGGAGACCCCTACCCCATCATCACCAAATCCAATCTTGAAGCCTTATGTGCCAAAAGCACCATATCCACAAAGGCTGAGGAAAGATGGGAAGGATGGCCAGTTCTCTAGATTTTTAGAGATCTTCAAGAAGCTCCAAATCAATATACCATTTGCTGAGGCATTAGAGCAAATGCCACTCTATGCCAAATTTCTGAAGGAGCTCATGACAAGAGAAACTGGGGAGAAAAAGAGACCATAGTGCTAACTGAGGAGTGTAGTGCCATAATACAAAGGAAGCTATCCCAGAAAATGAAGGACCCAGGGAGTTTCAAAATCCCCTTGACGAATTGGATTCCTGCCGGTAAAAAAGTTTTATAAAAATAATTACGTTGTATGTATAGTTTCTAAACCAGCAAAGAATCCTTTCGTACAAAAACTTTGGTTGTCACAAGTAACAAAACCCAATAAAATTTATAACCGAAGTATTTAAACCTCGGGTCGTCTTCTCAAGGAATTGCAAGGAAGTATGATTTATTATTGGTTATGAAATTGGGTAATTTTAGGTTTTTGAAATAGGGAACAAGTAATTTAAATAGCAAGAAAAATAAATTAATAATTATAAGGAAAATTCTTGGTAAGGTATGAGAACTGGAAATCCCATCCTAGTTATCCTTATCAGGTATGATGAGAATTGGATTTTGTTCCCACTTAGTTAACCCTCACTAAATAAAGGAAAGTTAAGTGGACTAATTAATTTGATCCTCAAGTCCTAGTCAACTCCTGTGGAAAGACTAGCTTTAGAGCGATCCAAATCAATTAGTAACTCCCAAATCTCAATCAACTGCTGAGTTTGACAACTCAAGTGTTACCAATTACTTAACCAAAGCAAAAAGGAGAAAAATCTAAATTAAATTAAAAGCATCAATAACTGAATAAAACAATTATAAATCTGAAATACATCAATATGTATTAATTAAGAACATCAATCCTAACATGGAGTTCATAAACCAAATTGAAAAGATAAATATCAATTAAAGTAATAGAATAAATAAAAGTAGGAAATAAATTAAAGGAACAATGAACATGTGATTGAAGAGAAGTAATCATAAAATAAGAGAAATCCTAATTCTAAAACCTAAGAGAGAGGAGAAAGCTTCTCTCTCTAAAAACTACATCTAATCCTCAATTTGTGAATAATGAAGTTGTCTTAATTGTTCTTGTTGAATCCCCTATTCTCTAGCTTCTATTATGTGTTTCTAGGCTTAGATTTGGGCCGAAAAAGGGCCCAGAAATTGCTGGGGGTGACTTCTGCAATTTTCTACACGTGACGTTCGTCACGCGTGCGCGTGGGTCACGCGTTCGCGTGGTTTGAAGTTTTTCCTTGTCACGCGTATGCGTCAGTCACGCGTACGCGTCATTTGCGTTCTGCTCAAGGCACACGTCCGCATCGTCCACGCGTACGCGTCGCTGCCATTTTGTGCTAGGCACGCGTCCGCGTTGTCCACGCGTGCGCGTCGCTGCCTTTTTCTTCAAAACTCCATTTTTGTGCTTTCCTTCCATTTTTGTATGTTTCCTTTCTGTGCTCTATGCCATTCCTGTCCTATAAAGCCTGAAATCACTTAACACACAGATCACGGCATCGAATGATAATAAAGGATAATTAAATTAAATATTTTCAAAGTATAGGAAACATGTTTTCACATATATCATAAAATATGGAAGGAATAGTAAAACCATGCAATTTACATGAATAAGTGGGTGAAGAATTGATAAAAACACTTAATTGAGCATAAGACGAATCATAAAATATGGGTTTATCAACCTCCCCACACTTAAACATTAACATGTCCTCATGCTAAATCCAAGAGAAATAGTGAAGGTAGAATGATGGAATCTTATGCAATGCAATCTATCCTAAATAACAAGCTACCTAAATGAATCATGCAATTCTAATTATTATCCACCTATATATATATATAGAGCTTACATGTGGTTAATTTGATTCATATTTTCAAGGAATCATATATGCATAGCCAATCCTAAATCATGTTAAAGCACTTTCACAATTGAGTTGAGTTAAAGGAATTTGCAAACTTGCAAGACAATTAAATAATTAAATTTGGATATATGGAGATAAGCTGTTGAACCCTCACTGGATTTGTGTTTACTCTCTAATCACTCAGTGTTTGGGGTTAATCACTCTATTCTTTTCTATTCATACTTTCTAAAACTTTTTTCTTCATCTAACCAATCAACAAATATCCAATGCATACATACAAACATCATGAGGTCTTTTCAAGGTTGTAATGGGACCAAAGTAAAGGTGAGAATATATATAAGGCTAAGTGAGCTATAAATTGAATCCTTGAATAGTCTAAGATCTCAACTAACATATACATACTCTATATAATTTTTAAAATTTTGCCTAGCTTCCCATAATTTTCCCACTTTCTTATCACATACCCATGTACCAATTTAATTTTTTTTTATTTTACTTCCACGTGCATTGATTCCTTTACTAAACTCATTATTGGGGTAATTTTGTCCCCTTATTTATTTATTTAATTAAAAAGGATTTTTTTTGAACCATAAACACAATATTTTCAATGCACATGGTATTTTAATTATTTTAGTTTCACATGAGCATGCTCCCGAATTTCTGATTATTTTATTAACTTAATACCTTTTCTATCAACCCATGTTCCCACATTTCTCCGCACTTAGTGGATACACAATCTCTATCTTAAGCTAACCAAAGATTTTTTTTGGGATTTTTTTAATTTTGTTTTTCTGCTTAAGGCTAGTGATGTGGTTATAGAACAAAAGGGGATTAAAAGGCTCAAGGGGGCTAACAAGGGTGACATAAAAGGGTAGGCTTATTTGGGATAAGTTAGCAAAATAAATAATGGCCTCAATCACATGCAGGTATGTATCTACATTTTATATTGGACATATAGATTGAAACAATGTAAAGATTGCAAGCATAGAAAAGAAGTGTGAAACACACAGGAATAAAATTTATGGTTAAATATAACCATACAATTAAGCTCAAAAACTCACGAGTTGTGTGTTCTTTGGCTCAAAAACCATATATCAGTTATGTATATCATGCAAGTAGAAATCAAGAGTTTCCATTCAACTCAATGTGAATCTTAGAATGGCTTTTATAAAAATAAGTATTTTCTTTGAAAATGTTGTAAATTTACCAACATGTATTGCTATATATATATAAGGTGTGTGGATTGTTGTGATTCTGTTAAACTAAATTTTCTAGTTTACTCTTTTATTTTCAATTAAACCAAGTTATCATATGCTAAAAGGGTAAACTAAACTAATTAATCCATATTTTCTACATCACAACTTAATAAGCTAAAGGTGCAAACTAAACTAAATATCTAAGATATATACAAACCAAAGTGTAAAATATAACAAAGTAAACAGAAATACAGTAAAAGGAAAATGTGCAAGTACTGAAGGATAAATAAGAAAAAAATAAAATAAAATACAGAAAATAAACAAAATAGGATAAAAAGAGTTCGAAAGTGGTTCACCAAAAAGATTCGCTAGAGATGGCGGCCTCCCCACACTTAAATAATAGCATTGTCCTCGATGCTCAATCAAGCTGGGTGTGAAGAAGTGTCATCTCCGGAAGGATGTGCTGTTGGTGTCTCGGTGGTGGCCTGAGGGTCTGCAGTCTCTAGGAGTGTCGGAGGGTCTGCCTGCTGAAGCGGAGGCTCTGTCTGTAGAGGGACCTCTGGATCTGCTGGCTATATCTGTGTGGCTCCTCATGACGTGGTGCAACCTGTTCAAGTCCTGCCTGCTTGATGCCAGGGCATTTTGGCCAGTTTCACTGACCTTTTCTTTACTGTTTTTAGGGTAGTTTCATGCATTTTCTTAGAAAATAAGCTCTTTTTCGGTAGATATTCACTTACATATTGATTCAAGCATACATTGTGCACTTTACATGATTTCATGAGGATTTTGCATGAATTTAATGACAAATTGGATGTTGCATTTCTCATGACTTGGATTAGAACTTTGATGCACTTTATTGCTTGATTTCAGGACAAAAGAAGCAAGGAAGAACCACGTTAGCAGCCACGATAATCTAACTAACGTGACTTCTAACGTGGAATGGGAGCTAACTTGCAAAGTTAATGAGAAAAATAATCGCCAATAACGCCCTCGAAGCCATCATAGCCCACGTTAAGAGTAACGTTAACTTAGTTAACGTGAATTCTAACGTGGAAGAAGACAATAAGTCCAACGTTAGTGACACTCCCCTTTGTCACTAACGTTGGACCAAGCTCATAATTGGCCACGTTAGTTGCCATGTTAACTTAGTTAACGTGGCTTCTAACGTTAAGAAGCAAAAGGGAAGCCGACGTTAGTGACATTCACCTTTGTCACTAACGTTGGCCAAGCTTCCATAAGCCACGTTAACTCCCACGTTAACTTAGTTAACGTGGAAGCTAACGTGGAGAGAGCAATTGGTCGCCAACGTTAGTGACACTTACCTTTGTCACTAACGTTGGGGTGAACCACCAAGAGCCACCATGAGCAACGTTAACTCCCACGTTAACTTAGTTAACGTGGAAGCTAACATGGATAAAGAGATGATGAGCCAACGTTAGTGACACTCACCTTTGTCACTAACGTTGGAGATGGCTAGCATAACTACGTTAGAAGCCACGTTAACTTAGTTAACGTGGACTCTAACGTGAGAAAGAAGGGCACATTGGAACGTTAGTGACAAAGATAAGTGTCACTAACATTCTCAAAGGATTGGCAAGCTTACGTTAAGAGCCACGTTAACTAAGTTAACGTGGACTCTAATGTAGGGAAGGGGGAGGTTTATCAACGTTATTGGGAAAGGTAAATCCCAATAACGTGTGCGAAGGACCAAGAGGCAACGTTAGTGGTAACGTTTGTGCCACTAACGTTGAGGTTAACGTGGCTCATACTAGGGTGAGCAACGTTAGTGAAAAAGGTGATTGTCACTAACGTTCTCGAGCCCACACTTTCACTTAACGTTAACACCACTAACGTCCTGAGCTAAAAGTCCCTGCCTACTTCACACTTTCTCTCTGCAAGCAAAGCTAAGCCCAATGATGAAGATAACTACTTCAAACTCAGGATCCAAAGGCCCACACCCAAGACTTGAAGAGCCAACTAGAAGATCAGAAGAGTAGTATATATAGGAGTAGCTTTGAATTAGTTGAGAGGGCTAGAAACTTTAGGGAGCCTTTGGCCTAGAACTACTCTCTGTATTTTACTTTCTCTGCACTTCTAGTTTACTTTCAGCATGTATTCTCCATCTTTGTTTTCATTTTCCATAGCTATGAACAACTAAACCCCTTTCATTGGGTTAGGGCGCTCTGTTGTAATTTGATGGATCAATTTTAGTTTTCATTCTCCTTCTTCTATCTTTTCTCTTGATTTTACTAGAAAGCTTTCGATCTTCATCCAATTGGGTAGTTATCCTGGAAAAGAAGCTATTCATACTTGGATCTCTTCTGAACCTTGAAAGAGGAATGAAGGGATCATGCTAGAAATGCTTTCTCATGCTGGACCAAATTGGGTTTGGATGGATATGTGACTATAATCCTTCCAACACTTGATTTGGGAAATGCATGTGGTATAATCAGTGACCATACTTCATCTCTTCTCATGAGCAATTAACCAAGGAATTGGCTATTGATCAAGATTTGAGAGATTGAATTACAAGGAATTGTGATTCAATCACTTAAGATTGCCAAGGAGATCAATGAATGCATTGATTGAGGAAGAGATGAAAATAAACTTGATCCGGAGAATGCAACATCTCCTGAGCCCAATGAACTTCCCATTTCTGATCTTATCCATTCTCTTTAATTCCTGCCATTTACTTTTATGAGCAATTACCCCATTCCCATTTAAGATTCTGCAATTTACTTTCCACCATTTACATTCATCTCTTTAATTCCAGCGTTTACTGTTTCTGGTATTTACTTTCCCGCCATTTAATTTTCTGCAATTCTGATAAACCACTATTTTATGGTTTATCTTGTGCTCAATTGAGTGGATTTTATCAACTCTTTACCCACTTATTCATAATATTTGCATGGTTTTATATTTCCTTCCTAATTTTGTGCTATGATTGAAAACATGCTTCTTTGATCTTATAATTGCTTATTATTAATCCTCTCTTATTACCATTAGATGCCTTGATATGTGTGCTAAGTGCTTTCAGAGATTATAGGGCAGGAATGGCTTGGAGGATAGAAAAGAAGCATGCAAAAGTGGAAGGAATACAAGAAGTTGGAGAAATTGCTAAGCTATCCAGCCTGACCTCTTCGCACTCAAACGGCTATAACTTTAGCTACAGAGGTCCAAACAACGCGGTTCCAGTTGCATTGGAAAGCTAACGTCAAGGGCTTCGATTTGATATTTATTATGCTATAGTTCCCCTCACGCTAGGCAACGCGACCGCGTGATCCATGCGGCTATGTTGCAGTGACGAAAATCCAGCATGGTTGAATTCGAGACCAGCGAATTCTGGGCTGTTTCTGACCCAGTTCTCGGCCCAAAAAATAGAGATTAGAGGCTATAAAGTGGAGGAATACATCCATTCATGGGAGCTTTCATATTCACAATTTTAGGAGTAGATGTAGTTTTTAGAGAGAGAGGTTCTTTCCTCTCTCTTAGGATTAGGATTTAGGATTTCTCTTAGTTTTAGGAGTGACTCTCAATCCCAGGTTTAATATTCCTTTTACTTTATATTCCTCTTTTTACTTTCAGATGCTTCAATGCTTGTATTAGATATGTTGCCCAATTGGCATATGAACTTTTCATCTTAAGATTTGCATATTTTATTTAATATTATTTTAGGTATTTCAGATTTAAGATTGCTTTGCTTTATTTATATTAATGCGTTTAATTTAATTTAGATATTTTCTTCCTTTTGGCTTTGGTTAGGTAATTGGTAACACTTGAGTTGTCAAATTCTCAACTCAAATTCTGGTTCGCTCAACTAGAACATTCTTCTAATTAAAGTTGCTTGATCAATCAATCTTTGTGGGATTCGACCTCACTCTATTGTGAGTTTTTACTTGACGACGAATTTGGTACACTTGCCAAAGGAAATTTGTTGTGAGACAAGTTTTTCGCGTATCACTGCTTAGCCTCTGCACGTGTGATGAGAGGACTTTTGTGTGGTTTAGAATTCACAAATAAATCTTCGTTGCAAGTATAGTTTCTAAACCAACATTAATCCTTTCAAACAAAAATTTGTTTGTCACTAGTACAAACCCCTAAATTTATAAACCGAAGTATTAGAACCTCGGGTCGTTCTCCCTAGGAATTGCAATAAAGTGTCTTGTTATTCGTTATGAGTTATATTTGGGGTTTTTGATAAGAGGCATGAAAAGTAAATGAAAATGAAAATAAACAAACAACTAAAGAGGTCTTGGCAAGGTTTGGTGGTCAAATATCTCTATCCTAATCACTAACCACAACATGAGAATTGGCAAGGACCAACCCCACTAAGTTAACCCCTAACTAATAGTAGAGAAAATTCAAGTGAGCTATGTCAATCCAAGTCCATAAGTCCTAGTTCTACATCAAATCAATTAGTGAGATCTAGCGTTAATGGCTCCCAATCGTCAATCACTTGGACATTAGTAACTCAAGAGTTCCTAAGTTACCTTCCCAAACCAAGAGCATAAAATTATACTCTAAAATCCAACCAAGAATTTTATCAAACACTTGGAAGGCCTAAAAGGAAAGCATAGTAAAATTGCAAGGAATGTAAATCTACACTACTCAATTACAAGGAATTAAACAACAACAAATCAAATGAATAATAAAGGAACATGAAAATATAAATTGCATTAAAGAGAAATAAAAGAATAAAAGTGCATCAACAAAAAAGTAAAGGATTACAAGAATTAAATGCAAAACTAGAGAGAGGAAAGGTAGAAGAAGAAGAATTGCAAAAGAAAAAGTAAATCAAAGCATGAAATTAACCTAGATCTAAGAAATCCTAAGCTAGATCTAACCTACTCCTAATTCTAGAGAAAAGTGAGAGCTTCTCTATCTAAAACTACTCTAAACTAATCCTAATGTGTGTGAATGAGTAAAAATGAGTGAATGATTCCTTCCCCCTTCAATCCTTGGTCCTTATATGCATTTTGGCGCCAAAGTTGGTTGAAATTGGGCCCCACAGCTCTCAGAAATCGCTGGGCACATTTTCTATTTAAAAAATCACGTGCGCCCATCAGCGCGTACGCGTATAGTGCACGTACGCGCCCCTTGAAGAGTTTTCACAATCCACGCGTGCGGGTACCGTGCGCGTGCGCGTGGACGATGTTTCTCAAATCTTTGGCTTTTCATGATTTCTCCACCTTGCATGCTTCCCTCTTCACTCCTTTGATCCATTCCTAGCCCTATCAACCTGAAATCACTTAACAAACAAATCAAGGCATCTAGTGGAATCAATGGTGAGTTAAAATCAACAATTAAGGACCTAGAAAGCATGTTTTCACACTTAAGCACAAATTGGGAGACAATCATGAAACCATGCTATTTCATTGTGTAAATGTGGGTAAAAGGTGATAAAATCCTTCAAATGAAGCACAAGATAAACCCTAAATATGGGGTTTATCAACGTGCATCCTCCTCATGATCGTCCGCCTCCGCATCAGATAGCTCCAATGGTGTGTCAGGCTCGCAGGTGATGTCACTGTCGAATCGGATCATCAATTTTAAGTGCTCATAGTGTCACTTGTTGCGACGCTCCATACGATCCAAGCGTGTGAAGAGTCGGTGCACGAGGTGATAAATGGGCTCGGGAGCAGGTGAGGGTGCAGTGGTGGCTGGGGCAGTAGGTGAAGGGGCAGCAGAGGATGTAGCAGCCTCAACAGAGTCAGTGAGAAAGGGTGGTCGGTAGCCCAAAGCCTGGAACTTCCTGCTGTGAGGGATAATCTTCTTGCAGTCTGTGGCGGTTGGCTTTTCATCAGCAATCTCCCAAGGCACCTCAGCTCGGCGGCCCAACTGAGTAATCAAGTAGGGAATGGGGAGAGTGCCTCTAACATGGACCCTGGCCATGTAATACCGGATATAGCGGGAAAGATATAGGTCCTTGCCCTCCATCACACACCAGATGAGGGTAATCATGGCAGCTGGTACCTTAGTCTCATGAGTGCTCGGCATCACGTAATTACTCAGAATCTCCTGCCAAAACCGAGCCTCATTGTTCAGGTAGATAAGCTTTATGCCCTTTGGGTTTGTTGTTGTCTTACCCATGACCCAAGGGACGGTAGGATCAAGAGCTATAGTCCTCTTCACTGTGTCCCAGTCAAATCTCATGAATCTCATATCCTCTTCAGCCTTTTGGTAACCATCTGTCAAATTCCTCTCCAAGAAGAATCAGCCTCTCTGTTTAATTTGTTCTGAGGTGTATTGTTTGAGTTCTTCTAGAATTTTCAGGGTCTTTTCCAAGTATAGGTTCCTAGAAGATGCAAAGACCGGATACTTCAGTTCACAGTATCTGTTGGCAAACTTTACTGGGTCAGTGGCAGGCACCAATTGATCATCCTTTTCCTGTGGGGTAAAATTCTTTTCCCGCCAAGAATCATCACAGAGGATATCCAATATAGAAGTAAAGGATTCTCCTCTTTTCCTTTTGCCTGTGGTTGCCTTGCCCTTTCCTTTGCTTTTAGGGTCAGACATCCTGAAAAGTAGAAGTTCCAGGATACAGTTTAAGAATTAAAGCAGGAAAACAGGTAAGCAAATAGGATTTATCAATATAAGCATAGAGAGGAAAGGAGGAATAAAGTAGCAATATAAGCGTGAATTGAGTTAAATAGATGTAAAATTTTGGATTGTATGCAAGTTAAAAATTGGAGAAGAAAAATTTACAATCCAAAATGTATGATGTGTGGAATTGTTGTTAATTTGAAAAAACAGTAATCATGCCTTGAAGTGGTTTTAAAGTGTTTAGTTGAAAGCTAATAGAAAAGTTAGAAAGTTAAAGTAGTTAAGAGTTAAAAATGAAGTTAAAGTAAGTGGCATGGTGTTGTGGTTCCCAATTAACTAAAATTGCACAAATTTGAATAACAAGTAACTCAAATTCAAGTAAATCTTGCAGATTATTGATGATTAATCGTAGAAAAGAAATACAAAATTAAAGTGAAATCATCAATAATGTTATTAAATGAATAAGGGAATCAGAAAGAATAAGAAAGCTAGCCCGTGCATTCATGAATTGCCTTGGTTAAAACCATTTAATGCAAAACTTGAAAGTGCCAAAACTAATTCATGAATGGGAGATGTGTGAAACAATTTGCTAAAAAAAAATTGGACAGCATTTCGGCTAAAAATTGGACTTTCCCGGGTAATAAACAGTAGCAAAAACAGTTCATTTGATAATAAGGTAGTGCAAAAAAGAGTAACAAATAGTAATTTACAAGAAATCAGAATAAACAAACTCAATCTGCATGAAAGAATTAGTAAAGAGCAGCATATGAACAACATTATCATCACAGCAAATTCAAAATTGCAAAACAGATAAAACAGGTAACAAGAACGGCACAATTATCAGGCCTAAATCCACTAACCACATCCTAGCTACCTAACCACCTAAAATCCACTACGATCATGCATCTCTAACTATCCTAATTTGAACATAATTAAAAAATATGCTGAATTAATTAAAAACTGGGAACAGAATCGGCGTTTAGCGGAACCTGGTGGGCAGAGGACAAAATTTAGGCTCAGAGAGATGGTGGTGGTGTGGTAGTAGCGGTGGTGACACGGCGGCGTTGGGAGGCGGCACGGTGGCGGTTTGGTGGAGGCAGGGTGGTGTGGCTGTCTTGGTGAAGAAAAGGGGGGTTATGGGTGGAAAGAGAGAAAGAGGGTGAGGAGGGTGAGGGCTGTGGGGGCGTGGTAGCCGGTGGTTTCAGAGGGGGAAGAGGGAGAGTGCAGAGGGGAACAGGGGGTTTTGGGATGCGAAAGAGGTAGGGTTCCGTGTCGAAGGGGGTAACTGGAATCAAATCCACACGGACGCGTGGGTCACGCGAACGCGTGCTTAGGGCGGAAAGGCTATGATGCGAACACGTCATTGACGCGATCGCACGATTGATGGATAATGAAAGGGATGCGTACGCGTGGGGAACACGTACGCATCGCTCAGAATTGTGCTAAACGCACAATTCCAGTGTCGTTTTGGCGCAACTTTCTGTTTCCATTTAGGGGAAATGATTACTACGCGACGCGTACGCGTCGCCCACGCTATTACGTGGTGTGTGTGAAGTGAAAGTGACGTGTTCACGTCCCTGACGCAACCGCGTGGCCAAAATTGTGCCTAATGCATACCAGCCGCATGATTCCAGCCCAACTTTCTGGGCGTTGGATTGTTATGTCGATTTTGAATCGACGCCCACGCGTGGCCCATGCGCACGCGTGGCCCATGCGCACGCGTGGGGTGCATTTTTTTTATGCAGGATGCAAAATACAATGCTAATATGGATGTTATGAATAATTCAAAGTTTAATAAAATAGAATAAAATAAAACTTAAAAACAAACAAAATAAAATAAAATTAAGAGTAAATTACTAATTATGTCCCCAAATTTGTAAAACACTGACATAAATACCCCTAATATTTGTTAACGACAATCATATCCTCGAAAAAATTAAAAATGCTACAAATCTGTCCAACCGTGAAGACAACCCTTCTTCATTAAACGGAGCTTGGTGATGTGGCAAACAAAATTTTAACATGGCCTCCGTAAAGGGCTTCAATCCCTTTTCTCCCTTATATATGATTGAGAGAGAACGTTTTTCCCAATTTCAGCAAAAAGCAAAACCCTAACCATTGTCATGCATGGTGGAAGCAAAGTCATGTCTAGTTGTAATCGAAGGACACAGTCTATGAAAAATAGTAGCTCTGAAGGCCACGAAGAACATGTGAGCAAGCTATATGATGGGACATGCTTCTGCTGTCTTCAGGTGGTGGCGTTGAAGTCGAAGACGAGGAGAAACCCAGGAAGATGGTTCTTCAGGTGTCCTCTATGGAAGGTATGTATGAATTTTCTGCTTTATTTGTTCCCCCCTTGACAATTGAGCTTGATGAATGGTTTTTGTGTTGGGCAGACGAAGAACACTGGGTGCCGTTATTTTCAGTGGATGGACGAAACGAATGAGGAATCTGTTGGGGTGGAAGAATGCTCTAAGAATGGCACAGTAGTATGCAATGCATGTGGAGTCTTGAAAGGGAGGTTTACCAGTGTTGAGACTGAGATGACACACAGAGATCGAAAGATGTTGATAGAGCAGATGAAGAGAGTTGAATTGAGATCTTAATACGAATGCCACGCTGGAATTTTGTTTGCCACATCACCAAGCTCCATTTAACAGAGAAGGGTTCTCCTCACGGTTGGGCAGATTTGTAGCGTTTTTAAATTTTTCGAGGGTATGATTGTCGTTAACAAATATTAGGAGTATTTATGTCAGTGTCTTACAAATTGGGGGACATAAGTCCTTAAGTTGGACATTCTGGTGAGTTACTTGTTATGGTGGCTTGTGTTTGAATTCATCCAAATATCTCTACCACTGTTTGGAATTCCAATAGTCTCTGGGGTCCCAAACTAGGCATATAAAGACTTTGAGCAAATCAAAGGAGGTTTTTAGGCTCCAGGGGTAGTGATTGTCAGGATAAATTCCAGGGTCCCAAACCTTGCTTCTGTACCCATCTTTGTCTTGATCTACAGTTTTCCAGCCGAGTAGTACGGAATTTGAATTCTCACTAAGATGACCGAATGTCCTCCAAGACCCATTCAATCGAACTCGAAACCAATCCTTGTACTTCAAATTGAAGCGTGGAGCTTTATTGAATCTTACATACCAACTTTGAGTGCGATCCATTTTTTTCTTACTCTTAAAGCCGCAAAGAGCTCTAAGCTGGACATCTGTTTCAAGCAAACCATATTCAAGGGGAAAAGTAAAGATAAAGGCTAAGGATTTTACCCACTTGAAGTTTGTATTGGGTGGTAATGGCCTTGGGATAGGTGTTTCCAGTGGTTTTGCAAGCTCTACTCCCTTGTATTCTTTTGTGAATTACTCCACTTCTTTGAAAACTTCTTCAACTGCAACCACGTCTTGATCAAAGTCTTCGATATCTTCCTCATCACTTAAGTCATAAACTGGAGGTTGAGAAAAGTCTACCTCCGCATCATCTTCGTATTCACTTGGGGAAGATTCTTCAATCTCAGAGAATTCACTTGTGGATACAAGTTCATTACTAGGATAACTTGATTCATAGTTATCAGTACCAAGGAAACTTACTTCTTGATCTGTTCCGTTCAGCTCTTCATAAAATACATGCTTCGGGAGTTGTGCACTATCCTCCTTAGCATCGATTGCAAACTGCTTGGCGAAATTTTTCATAATTCTTAGTTCCCATAGAGGTTCAACGTCTTCTAAGTCTTCAACCAATTCTTCTTCTTCGATAATTTCAACTTCCTCCACTTGTTCCAGCACAAAGTCATGCTCCATACTGTCCACTGGAGTTTTCAGTATTTCCTTCATGCTACGTTCTTCATTAGATTGCCCACATGAAGCCATGGGGTTCCTTGAGTGTTCGAACATCGGGAAGCTAATCGATTTATCGCTTGATCCAATTGGTGAAGGGTTGCATGAAATTTATCCACTATTTTCTTGAGACGTTCCTGTGATTCTCGGGTTGATGGATATGGACATGTTGCATATAGATGTGGTGATTCTTGGGAGTAATTGGATTGGAATTAGGGTGGGTAAGGGTTAGGGGCATATGGAGGTAAGTGTGGGTAGGTGGCTTGTGAGTGTGGTGGTTCATAGCTATATTAAAGAGGTGGTTTATAGGCGTATGAAGGGACTTCTTGGTAACCACAAGGGGGTCCACCATATCTTTTATCTTCGTACACACCTTGGAATGGCTTCTGACCATAGTAAACTGGTGGGAGTTGGTTGTCACGAGAAGGTCCACCGTATCTATTATCTTGGCATGCGTTGTAGAATGATCGTTGTCCATGGTATTTTGGAAGGTGTTGTCACCGAAAGGGTTGATCAGATCCTTGTGGCGCCTTCCATCTTTGATTGTTTTGACCTTGATGCATGTTTCTGTTATAGCTTCTATTCCTTGCAACAAGATTAGAACCAAACTCAAAGCGACTGGGGTAAGAACTCATAGTAGATAATAAAAATTAAAAACAAAAAATAAAAACAAATAAACAAGCAAAATATTACAATAACCAATAATAAGGCACACAATTGCAATTCCCCGGCAACGGCGCCATTTTGACGAACTGAATTCCTGCTGGTAAAGAATTTTTATAAAAATAATCACGTTGTAAGTATAGTTTCTAAACCAGCAAAGAATCCTTTCGTACAAAAACTTTGGTTGTCACAAGTAACAAAACCCAATAAAAATTATAACCGAGGTATTTAAACCTCGGGTCGTCTTCTCAAGGAATTGCAGGGAAGTATGATTTATTATTGGTTATAAAATTGGGTATTTTTCGGTTTTTGAAATAGGGAACAAGTAATTTAAATAGCAAGAAAAATAAATTAATAATTAAAAAGAAGACTCTTGGTAAGGTGTGAGAACTGGAAATCCCATCATAGTTATCCTTATCAGGTGTGATGAGAATTGGATTTTGCTCCCACTTAGTTAACCCTCACTAAATAAAGGAAAGTCAAGTGGACTAATTAATTTGATCCTCAAGTCCTAGTCAACTCCTGTGGAAAGACTAGCTTTAGAGTGATCGAAATCAATCAGCAATTCCCAAATCTCAATCAACTGCTGAGTTTGTCAACTCAAGTGTTACCAATTACTTAACCAAAGCAAAAAGGAGAAAAATCTAAATTAAATTAAAAGCATCAATAACTGAATAAAACAATTATAAATCTGAAATACCTCAATATGTATTAATTAAGAAAATCAATCCTAACATGGAGTTCATAAACCAAATTGAAAATAAAAATATCAATTAAAGTAATAGAATAAATAAAAGTAGAAAATAAATTAAAGGAACATTGAGCCTGTGATTGAAGAGAAGTAATCATAAAATAAGAGAAATCCTAATTCTAAAACCTAAGAGAGATGAGAGAGCCTCTCTCTCTAAAAACTACATCTAATCCTCAATTTGTGAATAATGAAGTTGTCTCAATTGTTCTTGTTGATTCCCCTATTCTCTGGCTTCTATTCTATATTTCTGGGCTTGGATTTGGCCCGAAAAAGGGCCAAGAAATAACTGGGGGAGACTTTTGCAATTTTCTGCATGTGACGTTCGTCACACGTGCACGTGGGTCACACGTTTGCATGGTTTGGAGTTTTTACTTGTCATGCGTACGCGTCATTTGTGTTCTGCTCAAGGCACGCGTCCGCATTGTCCATGCGTACGTGTCGCTGCCATTTTGCGCTAGGCACGTGACGTGGCAAAAATTGGCGAGTTAAGAAATTATTAGAAGAGATACGTTGCAAGTACAGTTCTTAACCAACCAGAAATCCGCTTATCAATTTAGAAGGGTTGTCACAAAATTTAAATTAAAATACTAGGAGTATGAGTCCCAGGTCGTCTCCCAACGAGTTGCAGAGAGATGTGCTATTTTATTAATCAGATGTTTTCAAAAATGGTTTGAGTTGAATAACGGGAAATTAAATTGGAGAATTTATGTAATTTTAAATAAAAACCTTGGCTGAGAGTAGATTAGTTGGAAGTCCTATTCTTGTTGGAGTACTCTCAAGATTAATTGATAATTGAGGGTTGTTCTGTTTAGTTATCCCTTACTAGGTAAGGGAAAGTCAAACAAGTTGGAAAGCTATTTCTATTCCCAAGTCCCAATCCGCTTACTTGGAAGGATTGGTGTCAGTGACTAGAGAGTAATCCAACAATAAACCCAATTACAATTTTTCTTTTAAGCATTCCAACACAAGGTCTTCCCTTCAATCAACTCCCATCCAAGTTATGGAACTACTCGCTCATTGTGAATGTAGAATTCATAACATAGGAAAGGGAAATAAAGAAAGACATGATAAATAATAATAAAAAGACCAATTAAAAATAAAAATAGTTCTTATATTAATAAACTCTAAAAATAATCCAATAGTAATTCTGAATAAACAAAGGACATGGAAGAGTAATAGACAGGTAAAGAAAACAAGCTAGAATGACGAAGTCTTGCTGAGGTAATAACTCTTCTCAATATCCCAATGGGAAAATTAATAAAAATAAAATCCTAAGAACTATGAATGTGTAGAGAGAAAACCTAGAGGAGGAGTAAAACTAGATTTAAAACTGAGAATTGTCTGTAATGAATTGTTGTTCTTCGTTTCTCCAAGTTCTTTGGCTCTAGTCTGCTTTTTTGGGCCAAAAATTGGGTCAAAACAGGGCCCAAAATCGCCCCCAGCAAATTCTGCAGATTCTGCAGATCGCGCATGTCACGCGATCATGTCATTCATGCGGACGCGTCATTCGGCGTTTTGCCTTGCCACGCGTGCGCGTCGCCTACGCCCCCGCGTCACTTGTGCAGTTCCAATCCGCACGGTCGCGTGAGCCATGCGTCCGCGTCACTGCGATTTCCTCTATGTAGTGCGGTCGCGTCAGCTATGCGTCCGCGTCACTTCTCGCTGGTCATCTCCTCAATTTCTTGTGTTTCTTCCATTTTTGCAACCTTCCTTTCCAATCTCCAAGTCATTCATGCCCTATAAAGCTTGAAACACTTAACACATAGATCACGGCATCTAATGGAATGAAGGAGAATTAAAATACATAATTAAAAGTCTTTAGAAAGCAAATATTCAATCATGTAATAATTTTAAGAAGGAAATATAAATGCATGCCAATCATATGAATAAGTGGGTAAAGAATTGATAAAACCATACAATTAAGCACAATATAAACCATAAAATAGTGGTTTAGCAACCTCCCCACACTTAAACATTAGCATGTCCTCATGCTTAGTTGAAAGATATAAAATAAATGAGTAGGAACATGTAAAACTCATGTAATGCAGTGCAACCTATATATATGAATGCAACTATATGATTCTTATCTACTTGATCAAAAGTAAATAGGTTCTTCAAGACAATTACAAATCAAACTCCACTAATTCAATTCTTATACAGTAAGAACAGATAAAAAAATGCAAGAAGGTAGCTCATGAAAGCAAGGAACATAGAATTTTAAGCATTGAACCCTCACTGATGATGTATGTACACTCTAATCTCTCTAGTGTATAGGGCAATCACTCTATCCTTCTCTAATCATGCTTTCTAATTTTTTTGTTCTTCACCTAACTAATCAACAACAATTAATATATCAATGCAAATATCATGAGGTCTTTTCAAGGTTGTAATGAGGCCAAGGTAAGGGTAAGGGTACATATATGGCTAAGTAAGCTTATAAATCGAATCTTTAATTAGCCCAAGCTTTAACCCAACATATATATGTTCTATATAACTTAAAATTCACACCTAGCTACCCAAAATTTCTCTTTCACATTCCATACTCATGTATCAACTTTTTATTTTAATTTTATCATACATGCATTGATCTTTGAATTCTTAACTTAACATTGGGGTAATTTTGTCCCCTTATTTATTTATTGAATATTTTTGGATTTTTTTTCAACATAAACATAAAAAATAAACATAGCTAATCAATGCACATAAATATATTTATTCTTATAGTTTCACATGAGTAGGTACCCAAATTCCCATTATATTATCATGACACATTCCCTTATTATCTTTTGTTCCCACAATTTCCCATACTTAATTAACACACATAATTCTATCTTAACCTAACTAAAGATTCAATTGGGGTATAAAATTGTTTTTCCGCTTAAGGCTAGTAATGTGGTAAAATACATAACAAATGGGATTTAAAGGCTCAAAGTGGTTAACAAAGGTAATTGAAAGGGTAGGCTTAATTTGGATAAGTGAGTTTAAACAAGTAATGGCCTCAATCATATGCAAACATATAAATATATTTAACATTGGACATATAGGATGAAACAAAATGTAGATTACAATCATATAGAAGTAAACACACAAGAATAAAATAATTATGGTTAAATAATATAACCATGCGTTTGGGCTCAAATCTTGTAGGTTGTGTGTTCTTTAGCCAAAAAATCATGTTCCAAATACAACTTCAAGCAAATTTTAACATAAAAGTTTTGATTAAAATTAGTGAAATTTTGTTCTAAAGATAGGGTCTTAGAAGAAACTTATTGTCTTTTCAATCAAGTAGAACATGCATGCAACTAATCTATTACTATGAAATTTATCCTA
Organism: Arachis ipaensis; assembly: GCF_059453495.1. Lineage (NCBI taxonomy): Eukaryota > Viridiplantae > Streptophyta > Magnoliopsida > Fabales > Fabaceae > Arachis > Arachis ipaensis. The sequence continues at coordinate 91,317,825 of NC_142443.1, forward strand.
TTCTACAAAAGAAAAACTAACTAAATATCCTAATATATTGGTGTTAGGGAAGAGAAATTACCTCCGGAAGTCACGTACTGATCGACCTCCCCACACTTAAGGCTTTGCACCGTCCTCGGTGCCATCTGTCAGGAACAAAGGTGGGCTGGTGGCAGTATCTCCACAGTCGGGACCGTCATGGCTCCCTGTGCTAGTAAAGGAAGTGGAGTCTGGGGTGTTTGACTCCTTGAATTTTCCAATAATCAGCTCCTTAAGGTATGTGAATTGGCGCTTGTTACGGCGCTCTCTTAGCTTTGCTTTCTGTTCCTGCCAATCCAACTTTTCAAGTATCTGATAGAGCAGTTGGGTTGTTGTAGGTCCTTGTGGTATGGAAGGAGGAATGTCCTCAACCGGTTCTGTAGGCTGGCTAGTAGTGGCTGCTGGAAGTCTAATATATTTCCTATTTGGGACGTACTGATCATCCCATGGAAGCATGGCTTTGGTGTCCCCAGCTCTGTAGGAGATCTGAGACCAAGACGGGAAAAGGTAAGTTGCCCGCAATCTGTACGTGTCCCATGGCATTCCGGATGTGTCTTGGTTGGTTCAGAGGCTGGTCTGTAAGGATGCACCATAGTAGAACGGCCATGTCTGCAGTGAAGGAGGACTCATGGGTGCTCGGAAAGACATAATGGGACATAATCTGTGCCCATACTTGAGCCTCCAAGGTAAGTGCTGAAGCCGATATTCCCTTAGGATGGTAATGGTGGTATCGGTAGATCCATCTGCTTCCAAGTAGTGCGATAACTCTGAGAACAACGTCCCAGTCAAATTGGTACATCTGGCGCTTGAGTGAGGCTTCTTGAAAGGCGTCCAATCCTTCTGGAGCAGGGAGAAGATCTAGAGCTCGTTGAATGGCCTCTTCTGTAATGGGGACTTGCTTTTGACGTACATAGATAGACTACAGGGTTGGCAGGTGGAAATTATAGTAGAACTCAACTACCCAAGAAAGATTAACCTACCTTGGCTGTCTCTGGAGGAAACCCCATTGTCTTCGTTCAATTTGCGGCTCAACAAAGGTAGCAATATTGGGCAGGAGGATAAGAAGGTATTCGTTGTTGTAGCTCTGTACTGCCAGGATAGGGAACATCTGCTCACAGTAGCGATTGAGAAATCGCGCAGTGTCCTTTGCTGGGAAGGCTTTTTCTTTTTCATCAACCTTTATAATCCTCTTGATTCTTTTTGTTGAGGGTTTGACTGCAGTTGAAGAAGGCTCTGCCACTAATGCTCTTTTTGTTCCTCTTCTTGCTGGTAGTTTGGGAGTAGCTTTCTCTTTTCCTTTCTTGGTGGCCATCCTGAAAAGGAAAAAATAAAGTAACATGAATTCAAAGGGGCAGAGCAAGGAAGAGGATGGTATAAGTGATAATCAATGCACGGTAAAGAGGATGTCGTTAACACATGGTCATGAGTACATGTGAAAAGTTTCACCAATGGAAATATAGAGAGTGCATTTGATGACAATTAAATGCAAGGTGTTTATTGGCATGCAGGCAAAGGCATGAGTAGCATAGATCAAGAATTTAATTTGTTAAATATGTTATTACTCGCAACAAACTAACCATCACGCTTATATTGACAATTAAATTAAATTAATAAAATAGTAAAGGGAATTTATGAAAAGCAAGCATTGAATAGTAGAATAGAATAATGTAGAAAATGCATAATGCCATATGGGCTTTTTTCACAAACACGTAGCATGCATGATGAATAAACTATTGAAAATAATAATTTGAACATGCAAGCAACCCTTTAAAAAGTAATATATAATTGCCAAATAATTTTACAACAATCCACAAGGATATATTGAGAAATAATGACTTAATTAAATTTCTAACACCAATCAAAAGAAAAAGAAAGAAAAAGAGAAACGTGGATAATGCAAGTAAAAAGAAAAGAAAAGAAGAAAACATAAATTAAGAAGAAGAATAGAAAAGTAACAAGAGAAGAAGAAAAGAAAAACCTTGATAATGGGGATGAGAGACAGGGAGAAGAAGGTGAGAAAGAAGGAAGAAGGAAGAAGGAAGAAATAAGGAGGGAAAAGAGAAAATAGGATTTGGGGAGAAGAAATATAAGATATTTGGCAAATCAGGGTAAGCTATGCGGCGCAAGCGACGCGGACGCATGGGTGATGCGTTCGCGCGAATTGCGCTTATTCGGATTGACGCGGTCACGTCAGTCACGAGGTCGCGTGACACGTTTTATGCTACTGGCGTGAGGGCAGCCTCGCGCTCGCACAGGTCTCTGTTCGAAAGCTTATTTTGCAAAAATATGGGTGACGCGATCGCGTGGGTCACGTGACCACGTGAGTGGCCAATATTGGGATATCATGCGGACGCATGGAGCACGCGTTCGCGTAAGGGCTGTGCATCTAGCGCTAGTCCAGCACCACTCCAGCATAACTTTCGGCTATGCACCATTTTCATGTCGATTTTCAGGTCATGCGGCTGTGTGGGTGATGCGGTCGCGTGGGAGGCAAATTTTCTACCTGACGCGGACGTGTGGTGCGATTTGTGCCAAAGGTGCGCCTCCAGCCATGCTCTAGCATGACTTTCTATTCACTTTCTTATTCATTCTGAGCCACCTGCGACGCAGACGCATCATTGATGCGGTCGCGTCGCGTGAATTTTTTTTTTTCGAAATAAAAATATGCAAATGCAGATGCAAGCTAAATGTGCGAATAAGGAGAAGAGTTATTGAAAAAAAAAAACTGCGAATAAAGAAAAGAACGATCATACCCTGGTGGGTTGTCTCCCACCTAGCACTTTGCTTTAACGTCCGTAAGTTGGACGCCCTACTAGCTCAGTCTTCGGCTTTGTGTGGATCTTCCAAGAGGAAGATCTCGAGCTCCTTGTTTTTCTTCAACTTCTCGCCATGGTACAGCTTTAAACGATGTCCATTAACTTTGATGAGTTCAGAGCTTAAAGGATGACTTTGGTGAAAAACTCCGTACGGCTCGGCCTTCTCTACTCTATATGGACCTTCCCATCTTGATCTCAACTTGCCTGGCATGAGCCTCAGTCGAAATTTATAAAGGAAGACTAAGTCCCTAGGTTGGAACTCTCTCCTCTTGATGTGCTTATCATGTACAGCCTTCATCTTCTCCTTGTACAGCCTTGAGTTCTCATAAGCTTCCAGGCGAAGGCTTTCTAATTCTTGCAGTTGCAACTTCCTCTCAGCTCCGGCAGTTTCAAATCCCATATTGCATTCCTTTACTGCCCAAAAGGATTTGTGCTCTACTTCAACTGGGAGATGACAGGCTTTTCCATAGACTAAGCGAAAGGGACTCATCCCAATGGGTGTCTTATATGCTGTTCTGTATGCCCAAAGTGCATCTTGTAGCCTGGTGCTCCAGTCTCTCCTATGAGGTTTGACTATCTTCTGTAATATACACTTTATCTCTCTGTTTGACACCTCGGCTTGCCCATTAGTCTGAGGATGGTAGGCGGTTGCAACTTTATGAATTATCCCATGCTTCTTCATTAATCCTGTTAGTCTCCTGTTATAAAAATGGGTGCCTTGATCGCTCACGATTGCTCGTGGGGATCCAAAGCGACAAATAATGTGGTTTCTAACAAAGGAAAAAACAGTGTTAGCATCATCAGTGCGGGTAGGAATCGCTTCCACCCATTTGGAAACGTAATCCACAGCTAACAATATATAAAAGTAACCATTAGAATTTGGAAATGGGCCCATGAAGTCAATGCCCCAAACATCAAAAACTTCACAGAAAAGCATAATTTGTTGAGGCATCTCATCTCTCATGGATATATTACCAAATTTTTGGCATGGGAAACAAGATTTACAAAATTCAGCAGCGTCTCTAAAAAGAGTAGGCCACCAGAATCCACATTCTAAGATTTTTCTAGCTGTTCTTTGAGGGCCAAAATGTCCTCCACTCTCAGATGAGTGGCAGGCCTCTAAGATGGACTGGAATTCTAATTGAGGCACACACCGTCTAATTACCTGGTCAGTGCCACATCTCCATAAATATGAGTCATCCCATATATAATATTTAGACTTACTTTTCAGCTTGTCTCTTTGATGCTTAGTAAAGTTTGGAGGAAAAGTGCAGCTAACTAGATAATTAGCTACAGGTGCATACCAAGGGACTACCTCAGATACTGCTTGCAGGTTATCAAATGGGAAATTATCAGCTATAGGAGTGGAGTCATGCTTAATGTGCTCAAGGCGACTTAAGTGGTCTGCCATTAGATTCTGGTTACCACTCTTATCCTTAATTTCTAAATCAAATTCTTGTAGTAGCAGTATCCAACGTATAAGCCTTGGTTTAGATTCCTTTTTAGCCAATAAATACTTTAGAGCTGCGTAGTCTGAGTACACTACTACTTTCGTACCAAGTAAATAGGCTTGGAATTTATCTAGAGCAAAAACAATAGCAAGAAGCTCTTTCTCAGTAGTAGTATAATTAGACTGAGCGGCATCTAAAGTTTTAGACGCATAAGCAATTACAAAGGGGTCCTTACTTTCACGCTGAGCCAGTGCTGTACCTACTGCATGGTTGGAGGCATCGCACATTATTTCAAATGGCTGGCTCCAGTCTGGTCCTCTCACAATTGGAGATTGAGTCAGGGCGGTCTTCAGCTTATCAAACGCTTGTTTACAATCCTCACTGAACTCGAACTCAATATCTTTCTGCAATAGTCTGGATAAAGGGAAGAGCTACTTTACTAAAGTCCTTAATGAATCTCCTGTAAAAACCTGCATGGCCAAGAAACGAACGGACTTCCCTCACAGAGGAGGGGTAAGGTAAACTAGAAATAACATCCACCTTTGCTGGATCTACAGAATTTCCAGTATTAGACACAACATGTCCTAGTACAATCCCTTGTTTAACCATAAAGTGACATTTTTCAAAATTCAATACAAGGTTTGTATTGACACATCTATCTAATACTCTAGATAAACTATCTAAGAAAAGATTGAAGGAATCACCATATACACTAAAGTCATCCATGAAAACCTCCATACAGTCCTCAATAAGATCAGAGAAAAGACTCATCATGCACCTTTTGAAAGTAGCTGGTGCATTGCATAAGCCAAAGGGCATTCTCTTATAAGCATAAGTCCCAAAAGAACATGTAAAAGTGGTCTTTTCCTGATCTTCAGGAGCTATATGAATCTGGAAATAGCCTGTGTAACGATCTAAGAAACAACAATGTGATTTACCTGACAAGCGATCCAGCATTTGATCAATGAATGGAAGAGAATAGTGATCCTTACGAGTGGCCTGGTTTAGGTGTCTGTAGTCAATGCAGACCCTCCAGGCGTTTTGAACTCTAGTTGCCATGTGCTCTCCATGCTCATTCTTCACTGTAGTGACTCCAGACTTCTTGGGCACCACTTGTACTGGGCTTACCCATTCACTGTCTGAGATGGGGTAGATGATATCTGCCTCCAGTAGTCTGGTCACTTCCTTCTTGACAACCTCTAAGATAGTGGGGTTCAGTCTTCTCTGGGGTTGACGGACAGGTCTTGCTCCCTCTTCTAAAAATATTCTGTGCTCACAGACCTGAGGGTTGATGCCTACTATGTCTGCCAAACTCCAACCAATTGCCTTCTTGTACCTCCTCAGCACACTAAGTAGCTGCTCTTCTTGTTGAGAAGTGAGTTCCCTTACAATGATAACTGGAAACTTCTGCTTGTCCTCAAGGTAAGCATATTTGAGGTGTGGAGGGAGGGGTTTCAATTCTAACTTCTGCTCATGGTTATGCTCTGGGTTGTCTGGAGCTGGTAACAATGGTAAAGCACTGTCATTGTTCTCAGAAAGTGTCCCCACACTCGGACCTTGTCCTATGTACTTCTCTTCAAATTCCTCCTGGTGAATTTCAGCCACGGTTTCATCTATGATGTCACACTAGAGGATAGAATGATCCTCCGGAGGATGCTTCATAGCTCCATTCAGATTGAAGATTACTACTCGGCCATCTATTTCAAAAGAGTATGTTCCTGAAAAAGCATCTAATTTGAACTTTGAGGTCTTAAGGAATGGTCTTCCTAGTAGGAATGATGATGGCTAATCTGAGTCATTTTAGGGCATCTCCAGGATATAAAAGTCAATGGGAAATGTGAGACCCTTAATGCCCACTAATACATCTTCGGCTATTCCAACCACCGTAATAATGCTTTTATCTGCTAACACAAAACGAGCTGCCGACCTTTTTAAAGAAGGGAGCCTCAAGGTATCATATATGGACAAAGGTATTATACTAACACATGCTCCTAAATCACACATGCAGTCAGAAAATATCACACCACCAATAATACAATTAACCATACATGGACCTGGATCACTACACTTTTCAGGTATACCTCCCATTAAAGCAGATTTAGAACTACCTAAAGGAATAGTTTCTAATTCATTAATTTTGTCTTTATGTATACATAAATCTTTTAGAAACTTTGCGTACTTAAGTACCTGCTGAATAACATCAAAAAGGGGGACAGTTACCTCAACCCTTTTGAATATCTCTACCATTTTGGGGTCAGGTTCCAACTGCTTCCTGGCCTTCCTTGCAATTTGTGGAAATGGAATATGAATGGCGTCCTTCACAGCTTCAGCGTCCTCTGGTGCTTCTTCCTGTGATTGAGCTTCTTCTTCTTCAACCATGTCCTGTATGTCCTCTTCCTCTTCAACATCTTTTACTTCCACTACCTCTTCAGCTGAGGCGTGTTCTGGTGGGTTTGGTTCCTCCTGATTCCTCTCTTGCAGTGTAGTTCCAGACCTTAGGGTGATGGCATTGATGGCACCCTTCGGATTGGGCAAGGGTTGAGAAGGAATTCCACTGGAGTTTGCCTGTTGAGTGTTTGAAGTATTGGGTGGTGCCAGCTGAGAGATGAGAGCTTGTATGGTGGATGCTAGGCCATTAAGTGAACTTTTCATGTTCCTTTGTCCTTGTGCAATGGATTGAATGGCCTCTTCACTCGGAGAGGAATTAGATTGAGTGATCTACAAAACTTATTGTTGGTTGTGCTGTGGCCCTTGGGACTGCCTCAGGTGAGGTGCTCTGTAAGGCTCGTTCTGGTTCTGCTGCCTGTTGTTGTTATTTTTCCACCTCTGATATCCTTGATTGTCTCTGCCTCCTCTGTTATTGTTGTCCCTCCAATTCTGGTCAGAATTATCTCTCCATCCTTGGTTGGAATTGTCCTGCCATCTATGATTGTAACTGCCACCTTGATTGTACCCTTGGTTGGGGCGGTCATAGAAGTTATGAGTGGCTGCCACGGTGTTGTCTTCCTATTGGAGCTGCGGGCATTCATCAGTATAATGGCTGTAATCAGCACATATTCCGCACACTCTCTGTGGGACTAGCTGTTGGCTTTGATGCGTTTGTTGTTGACTTAACTGCATCTGCTTCAGTAAGGTGGTCATTTCACTTATACTCTGAGCCAGAGCAGTAGTCTCCTTGCTAGAAGATACCTCTGTAACATCTTTTGACTGGCCTTGTTTCTGCCTGTGATTTCTTGTAGATTCAGCTAAGTCGCTGATCAATTGTCATGCCTCATCAGTGGTCTTGTACTTTTTCATAGACCCATTGCTAGCACTTTCCAATGTAGTCTTATCTTGGGGCCTCATACCCTGTGTTACGTAGCCGAGCAACACTATCTTGTCAATTATATGGTGGGGGCATGCTTCCAGAAGATTGTTGAAGCGCTCTCAGTATTCATAGAGAGTCTCGGATTCATCTTGAACAATCATGGAAAGGTCTTTCCTCAGTTTATCAGTAACTTCAGCTGGAAAGAATTTTTCCAAAAATTCTCTTCTAAGTGTATCCCAGTCGGATACAGTTGCTGCGGGTTGAGTGTAGTACCACTCTCTCTCCTTTCCCTCAAGAGAGAATGGAAAGGCTTTTAACAAAATTGAAGTTTCATATGCACCATCACGCCTGACAGTAGAACAGGCTGCTTGGAAATCTCTCAGGTGCTTGATAGGCTCTTGAGCAGGTAAGCCATGAAACTTAGGCATCAAGTTTAGCAGTGTAGTCTTTATTTCAAAGTCTGTAGCCACCGCTGGGTGATGCGCTTGAAACGATTGCATGGAAAAATCAGGGGCTCCAGCCTCCTGGATAGTAATTCTACTAGGTGCTGCCATGTCACCTGCACGTAAATCAACTGAATCAGCAGAAAGGGAGCCTGTGTAACGACCCAACTTCCAGTACGTCATGATCGTACCGAAAGTAAGGCATTACCAACCTGCTTTCCTTTATTAACTATTTACTATCGAGCCTTTAGTTCAATATCGCATTTTAGTTTTATAGAAAATTCCAGAAAAATTTTGTTTTTATTATTTAAAATCATATAGCAAACATCACCAAGTAATAATAATCACATAATTATTAATAATAATATCTGTCATACAAAAGATTTCAAATAAAACTCAGATACAAATCCTATCCATATGTATAAAAATAAAAATCTTAAGCAATAAGAGCGAGGGAACTCTATGAAAGCAAATTAACTCATACACTTAACTCATAAATATAGTCCAACAATCGTCCGCAGCTTCAAACTGAGTCTTCGAACTTGTGTCACTGAAAGGGTGGAAGATTTTGGGGTGAGAAATAACCACACGTTCTCAGTAGGGAATGGGAATGCCGTAAAAGTAATGATTAACATGCAAATAATTAACTCCAGTTTCCAATGTAGTTTTCTTTATCAAACCTTTTCAAAATTTCTTAAGACTTACTTGAAACCGTTTAAAACCCTTTCTTTAAATCATATTACTTAAATAAAGTCTCAACCGCATTAGCAATTCTTCAGCTACAAATAGCATTCCTCAACCATCACAATAACTAAGTAAATCAGCAACATAAATAATATACCCAAACCTCACTTCACAAATACCATTCCTCAATACTTCACTAAGTTCAAAGCATCAACAAAAATATCTAATCAAACACACAAGCAAGTCACCAGGACAAGCAGCACAATCATAAAGAAACAAGACAAGCAACACGATCAAATGCATATGCACAAACAATATGATGCATGTCTGTCCTAAGCAGGCCATGAGCTCACGTGTCGGTTGGCTGCCCGCAATCCCGACATTTACCCGGTCACGAGTAATCCCGATTTTCCGGATACGATTTTCCGTTCCTAAATAAATGCGCATATAATAATAGCTGCTCATCTGAGACAGCCTCTGCTTACTGCAGGAAAATATATATACTCTGCTCTGCTCTGGCGAAGCGGAAAATAGCTGTAAGTAACTTAGTTTTCCTACAGAAGCTCTGGGTTGCATTAAGCGACTAATATATATTAAATATAGCTCTAGGTTGCATCAAGCAACTAATATATATATATATATAAATATAGCTCTGGGTTGCATCAAGCAACTAATATATATATATATATATATATATATATATCTCTTTATCATATTACTCTTCTCTTTATATCTCTTTACTCTGTTCTAGTTTCTCTTTTCTCTGTATCTCTTTACTCTGCTCTGGTTACTCTGTTCTCTGTGTTTCTCTCTTCTGTTCTGATATCTTTGCTTAACATATGTATTTAAAGCTTATGTAAATTTCGGTATGAATAGTGAGCCTGTTCCAAGTATAGGTTCATTAAGTCTATACTGAAATAGTTTAACTTTTCATATTATACCTAACCATAGTCGCAACTCAAGTACTAACTAAGTTGCCCTAGTTCGTTCGCTAGTCTCTGTCTGTTTTTCTGTTATTAAAACTTTACAGACTTTTCTTTGGTAAATCAAACTCAAAATATTATAATTCCTTTCTTAACTAAATAAAACTCAAGTAATATAATTTTCCAAATTCAAAGCTTCTAAAATAACTTTTCAAGTGAAACCTCATATTTTCATAAAATTTCGGCAACACCTCCCCTAAAACTCGGACCTAGCCACCCTTACGGGTTCCCTCTTTCTCAATATCTCATCAAACCTTTCTCAACAATTGCCACAACAATAAATTCTCAAAAACATTTGATAATAGTATAGAAAATATATTTCTCAAGTTCCATATCCAAGTAATCACCAAAACAACATTGGCAGTCTAATTTCAGTTTTATTTTAAAAATATCAAACAAATTCGGAATTATGCAAACCTTATGTCCACAGGTCCGTCTCAGATTAAGCTTTCTATTAAACCAAAAATCACAATTTTTCGCTGGCTCTAGCTTCGAGAATATAAGTAAAACCGTGACTGCTCTATAGTGCCTTAAAACCAGAAGACAGCAGCAGCGGACAACAGTCGAAATTTCATATAAAATCCAAATTAAATCATACAACCTTAAAAATTAATGTGGTTAAACATAACTTATCCAAATTTATTTCTTAATTGGTTCCAGGGTCATACCAGTTTTAATGAAGGAGTTACGTAGCTTGGAAGTTAAGTAATTTTCTGCTGAAATCTGTTTTACAAATCATTGAACACAACCTCTTCCAAGTCCCATAACTCACTGATTAAAACATGGAAAACCCTGAAATTTAAATCATATATACTAACCATACTCAACTTTCACCTCCAATTGGTTGCATCTCAATATAATTCCAGAATTAAAAATTATAAAGGCTCAAAGTTACTGACTTAGAAAACAAAACCTGATTTTTACTGCATAATACATCTTACTTTAAAAATTCATATCATTAAAACCACAAATTCACCAGATTTGGCATTCCTAATTCAAAAATTTACCATAAATCATAAACTTAATGAAAAAGCCTCAAATTCACCAGTCCAGCATCCTATATCCCAAAGCTTAATCCAGATTTGGTCCCACGTAATTCCGATCATCACAGAATTAGTTATAGATTTTCAAAGTCTCCGGCTTCATTTAAAAGTAATGCAGAAAATCAAGTTTTAAATTTTAACTTTGAAAAATCTTAACTAGTTCTATAGTTAATTGAAACTTCCCAAAATTGAATCCCAACAACAACTTTAATTACAGTTTACTCAGCCTTTACTCTCATATCATTTCGATTATCGTTGAATAACTGATTCACTTCCAAAGTCATCTTTTAATCTCAAAAATCAGATTTTCAGCAACTAGTTCAACATTTTAAGATTCAATCTTCCAATTATTCCTTAAGCCCAACTTTAATTAATCACTAACTAAACCCATTACAATAAACCAACTCAACAGCAATAGTTTCAATTTGACCCATCAAGATACCGAAATCACAATAATCTCTCATCAAACAATTTATAATTCAATCTCACAAAATCAACAAATTCAACCAAAGTTCCAATAAAAAATCTCAATCATTCCAATCATAATTTCAACCACACAACTCAACTAATTCAGTATAATCACATAGAGTCAGAACTTTTCAACAATTCCATCCATATCAGAGAAAACAATATCAATTACAACTTCAAACACTCACAACAAAGCCCAAAGACATTCACAGCCTTAACCTGAATTCAATAATCCAATTGAAGCACTAATACATCATCAAACTTACTCCAAATTTTACAACCTCAACCATCATCACAATAATCCCAAACCAAACACAAATCTAACTCAGCTCATCAAGTATCATTACGACAACTTTTCAGTAGTTAACTCTTCAAATTTCAATTTAACAAGTATTATCAAATGAACCACCATTCACAGCCACATTTCAACCAATTCAGCAATATCACATAAAATCAGAATTGTCAACAAATCCATTAAAATCAGTCATAGCATTAACCAAATTTAACCTTGTCAAATTAATTGTTCACAACAGCATCTAATTCCAGTCACAGCTCAGAATAATCACAACTAACTAACTAATTTCAAATGCATTTCAAGTCAATCATGTCAATTAAGAAATTCTAAACCATTGTTAACCATTTGCACTTATCCAAATAACTTTGTAGGCATTCTAAATTAAAAACGTTAAATCCCCTACCTCAAAGTGTCGAAATCCATAGAAATTGCGAATGCTGCACTCATGAACAACAACCTTAATAGCAGCCATATCATCTCAAAGTAGTAGCAGCAACAGTTTGGCATCTCCGATCAACGGCAGCAGCATTATTTTTGATTCATTCTTCACTCTCACAGTAGTAGCCACGGTGGCAACAAAATAGAGAGTTCAAATTCAATGGAGTCGGAAATGGAAATGAGTTCAATAGAATTGGAACTACAGATAGCTTACAATAAAATAACAGAGCAGCAACAACAGGGTTTCCGGGCAGCTCCAGTGGCGGTAATGGCTGAGCCAACGTAAACAGTAGCAGAAACAGTGGCTGAGCAAAGGACAATGGTTCCAACCTTCATGAACTCTCTCTCTCACCGCATATGAGCTTTCTGACGGCAACAGCTTCTGATCACAGCACGACAACCTGGCGCAGTGAAGATCCTTTCTTCCTCTACTTTGTGTATATTCCGTGATGTTGGTGATGGTAGCATCCAGCTAACCATCCTCTTCCAGCGGCGGCTCCTTCGACGGCACTAAGGCACGACGGCGATGGAAGGCATGGCGGCACAACTTCACGCAGTGGGTCGCACTCCTCCTTGCGTCACTGACTCGCGTCCTCCTTCCTGAACGTCGCGCGTTCTCTCTCTCCGCTGGTCCTCGATGGCGACGGCTCCAAGGGAGATGACGAGCAAGGACAACAGTGGCTCCTCATGGTGGTCGCTCTTCTTTCGGCGACGTCAGTGGCGGAACGGGCTTGGTGGGAGGCAAAGCGACGATTGGGCAGTGGCAATCGGCGTGGCTTCGACGGCGATGCTCCTCGCGGCTCCACAAACGGCGACTACGACTCTGATGGTGACAGAACGCGCGGCAGCGCGAGCGGAGTTGAACGGTGGCAGTGCGACGGTCACGGCGGCGGCGGGGCAGCAGCTCTTCCCTCTCTCTTTTCTCTACTCTTCATGCTCTTTCTCTCTGCGTTTCTTTCTTCTTTTGTGTATGTGTGGTGTTTAGGAAGAAAGGGGGGTGGAGGCTGCGTTCAGAGGTTGAGGAAAGGGAAACATTATGGTTAGGATTTCTAGGATTTGGGAATTAGGGTTTTTGATTCAATTTGGGAATTTAGGTTTAGGAATTAGGGATTTTATAAAAGAATAAGGATAGGTATGAAAAGATATTTTGATAAAATTGGAGGGTAGGATAATTTTAAAATCAAACATACTCCGTTAAAAATATCTAAGAACATTGTTTATCAACATATTGCTAAGTTCAATCAATTATTTCTAATTAAAAATACTAATCATATTTTTATAAAATATAGTTTTAAACTCAATATTCATTATTCAAATCAAATGGTATAATTTTTCATTATTTTTCTATCACCGGAACATTAATTTCAAATTATAAAATAACTAATAATAAAAATTGTACAAAAATATTAATTGACTTAAACTTAAAGTATTTATAAATATCAATTTAATCATTTCTAATAAAATAATTTCTAGGAATTCAAATTAATAACATAATTCATTCAAAATAGAATTTATTTAAATTAAATTATACAATTCTTCTATTTTTTTCAATTATCAAAATTATAATTTCAATTATACCAAATATCTAATAAAGATTATATAAAAATTCTAATTAATTTAAACTTCAATTATCATGAAAATGTATTTAATTACCTTTGGTAAAATAATTTTCTTAAAATAAAGTTATCAACAAATATAATAAATCACAAATAACTAATTATTTAATTTTCAAAAACTAGGGTTGTTACAGCCTGTTTTTTCCTCAAGTGACGTTTCAGATCCGCCCTCAGAGAGGACTAACTGACGTCGAATACTGGCAAGCTTGGATCAGGAAGTGAACGCGTCATTTAACGAAAGAAACTTGAAGCTCATAGTAGCAAAATAAAATAAAATGCAAATAAATAAATTCCAATTAATAACTTTAGCACTCTATTGCAACTCCCCGGTAAAGGCGCCAAAAATTGATGTGGCAAAAATTGTAGAGTTAAGAAATTATTAGAAGAGATATGTTGCAAGTATAGTTCTTAACCAACTAGAAATCCGCTTATTAATTTAGAAGGGTTGTCACAAAATTTAAATTAAAATACTGGGAGTATGAGTCCCAGGTCGTCTCCCAACGAGTTGCAGAGAGATGTGCTATTTTATTAATCAGATGTTTTCAAAAATAGTTTGAGTTGAATAACGGGAAATTAAATTGGAGAATTTATTTAATTTTAAATAAAAACCTTGGCTGAGAGTAGATTAGTTGGAAGCCCTATTCTTGTTGGAGTACTCTCAAGATTAATTGATAATTGAGGGTTGTTCTGTTTAGTTATCCCTTACTAGGTAAGGGAAAGTCAAACAAGTTGGAAAGTTATTTCTATTCACAAGTCCCAATCCGCTTACTTGGAAGGATTGGTGTTAGTGACTAGAGAGCAATCCAACAACAAACCCAATTACAATTTTTCTTTTAAGCATTCCAACACAAGGTCTTCCCTTCAATCAACTCCCATCCAAGTTATGGAACTACTCGCTCATTGTGAATGTAGAATTCATAACATAGGAAAGGGAAATAAAGAAAGACATGATAAATAATAATAAAAAGACCAATTAAAAATAAAAATAGTTCTTATATTAATAAACTCTAAAAATAATCCAATAGTAATTCTGAATAAACAAAGGACGTGGAAGAGTAATAGACAGGTAAAGAAAACAAGCTAGAATGACGAAGTCTTACTGAGGTAATAACTCTTCTCAATATCCCAATGGGAAAAATAATAAAAATAAAATCCTAAGAACTGTGAATGTGTAGAGAGAAAACTTAGAGGAGGAGTAAAACTAGATCTAAAACTGAGAATTGTCTGTAATGAATTGTTGTTCTTCATTTTTCCATGTTCCTTGGCTCTAGTCTGCTTTTCTGGGCCAAAAATTGGGCCAAAACAGGGCCCAAAATTGCCCCCAGCGAATTCTGCAGATTCTGCAGATCGCGCATGTCACACGATCGCATCATTCATGCGGACGTGTCATTCGGCGTTTTGCCTTGCCACGCGTGCGCGTCGTCCACGCCTCCGCGTCACTTGTGCAGTTCCAATCCGTGCGGTCGCGTGAGCCATGCATCCGCGTCACTGCGATTTCCTCTATGTCGCGCGGTCGCGTGAGCCATGTGTCCGCGTCACTTCTCGCTGGTCATCTCCTCAATTTCTTGTGTTCCTTCCATTTTTGCAAGCTTCCTTTCCAATCTCCAACTCATTCATGCCCTCTAAAGCCTGAAACACTTAACACACAGATCACGGCATCTAATGGAATGAAGGAGAATTAAAATACATAATTAAAAGTCTTTAGGAAGAAAATATTCAATCATGTAATAATTTTAGGAAGCAAATATAAATGCATGCCAATCATATGAATAAGTGGGTAAAGAATTGATAAAACCATACAATTAAGCACAATATAAACCATAAAATAGTGGTTTATCAGCACGCGTCCGCGTCGTCCACGCGTGCGCATCGCTGCCTTTTTCTTCAAAACTACATTTTTGTATGTTTCCTTTCTGTCCTCTAAGCCATTCCTACCCTATAAAGCCTGAAATCACTTAACACATAGATCACGACATCGAATGGTAATAAAGGATAATTAAATTTAATATTTTCAAAGTATAGGAAACATGTTTTCACATATATCATAAAATAAGGAAGGAATAGTAAAACCATGCAATTTACATGAATAAGTGGGTGAAGAATTGATAAAAACACTTAATTGAGCACAAGATGAATCATAAAATATGGGTTTATCACCCCTGCATCATAGGGGATATTAACATTGAAAAGGCCTTGTGTGACTTAGGAGCTAGCGTCAATCTCATGTCCCTGACCATGATGAAGAGGATGAAGATTGAGGAAGCCAAGCCAACAAGAATGGCACTCCAATTAGCTGATAGAACCTTCAAGTTCCCACATGGAGTAGTGGAAGACTTGTTGGTGAAAGTGGGAGAATTTATTTTCCCAGCTGACTTTGTTGTGTTGGATATGGAACAACCCCAAGGAACCATGGAGAATTCAATCATGTTGAACCCCAAAGACAGTAAAGAAGTAGAGGCACCAAAACTCGAGTTGAAGACCTTACCACCAAGCTTGAAATATGTATATCTGGGTGACAACAACACCTACCTGGTGATCATCAATTCATGTTTGAGTGAGGAGCAGGAGGAAGAACTTATCCAAGTGCTGAAACAGCACAAGGACGCCATAGGCTAGACACTTGCAGACTTAAAAGGAATCAGCCCTTCAATGTGCATGCATAAGATACTACTTGAAGAAGGTGCTAAGCCCTTGAGACGGTAACAAAGAAGGCTGAATCCAACCATGAATAAAGTGGTCCAAAAAGAAGTATTAAAGTTGTGGCAAGCAGGGGTGATCTACTCCATCTCAGACAGCCCTTGGGTAAACCCAGTGCATGTAGTCCCAAAGAAAAGAGGGGTCACTGTTGTACCGAATGAGAAGAATGAGCTGATACCTACAAGAACGGTGACCATTGATTATAGGAGGCATAATGAGGCCACCAGGAAGGATCACTTCCCCCTACCTTTCATGGATTAGATGCTTGAAAGATTGGTTGGACATGAGTATTACTGCTTCTTGGACGGTTATTCGGGCTATAAGAAGAAAACTTCGTTTACTTGCCCATATGGTATTTTTGCTTATAGAAGAATGCCCTTTGGATTGTGCAATGCACCTGCAACATTCCAAAGGTGCATGCTTTCCATATTTTCAAACATGATTGAAAGATTCATTGATGTGTTTATGGATGACTTTTCTGTATTTAATAACTCATATTCTAATTGCTTACACCACTTAGCCTTGGTGCTAAAGGGATGCCAAGAGACCAACCTTGTTTTGAACTGGGAGAAATGCCATTTCATGGTTACAGAGGGGGTGGCCCTTGGTCATGAGATCTCCAAAAGGGGCATAGAGGTGGACAAGGCTAAGGTGGAGGTGATTGAAAAGCTACCCCCACCTTGCAATGTCAAGGCAATTAAAAGTTTTCTAGGACATGCTGACTTCTATAGGAGATTCATTAGAGACTTTTCCAAGGTTGCCAAACCTTTGAGCAACCTACTAGTCTCTAATGTACCTTTTGTTTTTTATGATGAATTCATGATATCTTTTAAGGAACTTAAAAACAAACTCTCCTCTGCACCTATCATAGCACCACCATGCTGGGATTACCTTTTGAGCTGATGTGTGATGCATCAGATTTTGCTGTGGGTGCTGTTTTAGGACAGAGAAGGGATAAATTGGTACATGTCATTTATTATGCTAGCAAGGTTCTTAATGAGAATCAAAGGAATTACTTGCCATTGTCTTTGCTTTTGATAAATTTAGATCATATCTTATTGGTTCTAAAGTAATTGTATTCACTGATCATGCATCACTCAAATACTTGCTCACCAAACAAGATTCCAAGCCCAAACTAATAAGATGGATTCTGCTGCTCGAAGAGTTTGACATTGAAATTAAAGATAGGAGTGGAGCAGAGAACAAAGTGGCTGACCACCTCTCAAGAATACCACAAGAAGAAGTTGGGGCACACCAAGTTACAGTAAATGAAAGCTTCCCTGATGAGCAGTTGATAATAATACAAGAGGCCCCTTGGTTTGCTGACATAACCAACATCAAGGCTATTGGGGAACCACCAACTAACATCAACAAGCATATGAGGAATAAGCTAGGCAAGGACGCTAAACACTATATTTGGGATGAACCCAATTTATTCAAAAAGTGTGCTGATGGAATCTTGAGAAGGTGTATTTCCAATGAGGAAGGGCAAGAAGTGTTTTGGCAATGTCATGGATCTGCATATGGAGACCATTTTAGTAGGGATAGAACTGTAGCCAAGGTGCTACAATGTGGATTCTACTGGCCAACCATCTTCAAGGATGCAAAAGAATTGGTGACAAGATGTGATGAATGTCAAAGGGCTGGCAATTTCTCCAAGAGAAATGAGATGCCACAGAGGTTCATAATGGAGTTAGAATTGTTTGATGTATGGGGAATTAATTTTGTGGGACCCTTCCCATCCTCATACTCAAACAGTTATATATTGGTGGCTGTGGATTATGTATCAAAGTGGGTAGAAGCCATAGCCACTCCAACAAATGATAACAAAGTTATAATGAGCTTTTTGAGAAAGAACATCTTCAGCAGATTTGGGGTGCCTAGAGCCCTCATCAGTGATGGAGGGACACACTTCTACAACAGGCAACTTGAAGCACTCTTTTCCAAGTATGGAGTCATGCACAAGGTGGAAACCCCATATCACCCACAGACCAACGGGCAAGCAGAGATCTCAAACAGAGAGCTTAAAAGAATTCTTGAAAAAACTGTTGGAAGCTCAAGAAAGGATTGGTCTAAGAAGCTGGATGATGCATTACGGGCCTACAGGACAGCCTTCAAAACACCTATTGGAATGTCTCTATACCAATTGGTGTTTGGTAAGGCTTGTCACTTACCAGTTGAGTTTGAACATAGAGCATTTTGGGTTCTAAAAATGTTGAACTTTGATGAACAAGCTACTAGAGAAAGGAGGCTTATGCAGCTAAATGAGCTGGAGGAGTTTAGGAATAAGGCATATGAGAGTACAAAGATCTACAAAGAGAATGCAAAAAGGTGGCATGATCAGAAGATAGCAAGGAGGGAGTGAAGAGAGGAAGATTGACTGTTTAGAATTCAGAATAAATTCTCGTTGTAAGTATAGTTTCTAAACCAAGCAATCAACCTTTCTTACAAAAGTTTTGGTTGTCACAAGTAACAAACCCCTAAATAAATTGATAACCAAAGTATTTAAACCTCGGGTCGTCTTCTCAAGGAACTGCAGGGAAGTATGTTCTTATTATTGGTTATGAGTTTTGTAAATTGGAGTTTTGAAAGTAAGGAACAAGTAATTTAAATGTCAAATAAAATAAATAAATAACTGTAAAACAAACTTTTGGTAAGGTATGAGAATTTGGAAGTCCTATCCTAGTTATCCTTATCAATGGTGATGAGAATTGAGTTTTAATCCCACTTAGTTAGCCTTTACTAAAGTAAAGGAAGGTCAAGTGACTAATTAGTTTGATCCTCAGGTCCTAGTTAATTCCTAAGAAAGAACTAGAGTTATTAGAGTTTAATTCAATTAGCAAAAACAACAATTATCAATCACGTTGAGTTTGACAACTCATGAGTTACCAATTACTTAACCAAAGCCAAAAGGGGGAAAGTAAACTTACTCGAATAAAAATGTCTTCAGATTGGAAGCAACAGTAACATAAATAAAAGAAAGCAATCATAAACTGAAATACTTCAAATAAGATTAATTAAGAGAGTCATATGTAACTTGGAAGAGTTCATAAATTAAATTGTCAAAGTAATTAAAAAGGGAACATTGAACCTGATAAAGAGTTGGAATACTCACTTGAAATAATAAGAAATCCTAATCCTAAAACCTAAGAGAGAGGAGAGAACCTCTCCTTCTAAAAACTACATCTAAACTATGAAAATGGAATAATTGGAGCTCTCCTTTCGAATGGATGCATTCTCCCACTTTATAACCTCTAATATGTGCCTTCTGGACTTGGATCTGGGCCAAAAAGGGCTTCAGAAATCGCTGGGAGCGTTTTCTGTAATTTTTGGTGTGTGGCGTCTGTCACGCGTCCGCGTGGGTCACGTGGTCGCGTCATCTGGAGTTTTCCTTGTCACGCGTTCGCCTCGGTCATGCGTCTACGTCATCTGTGTTCTGCTTAAGGCGCGTGTCCGCGTCAGTCACACGTTCGCGTCGCTGTCTTTTCGTGCTGGGCACGCGGTCGCGTCGTCCATGCGTTCGCATCGCTGCCAGTTTCTTTAAAAACTCCATTTTGTGCTTTCCTTCTATTTTTGTATGTTTCCTTTCCATCCTTTAAGTCATTCCTGCCTTAGAAGATCTGAAACTTCTCAACACACAAATCACGGTATCAAATGGTAATAAAGGGTAGTTAAAATAAATAATTTTTAAAGCATAGGAAACATGTATTTCACATATATCACATAATAAGGAAGGGAAAGTAAAACCATGCAATTTACATGAATAAGTGAGTGAAGGATTGAATAAATCACCTAAATTGAGCACAATACATATCATAAAATATGGGTTTATCAGGGAGTTCACTGAAGGGCAAAAGGTGCTACTGTATAATTCGAGACTCAAGTTCTTCCCTGGGAAGCTTAAGTCTCGATGGTCAGGCCCCTTCACCATCCTCAATGTATCCCCCTATGGCCATGTAGAGCTCATGGATGACAAAACACAAAGGACCTTCACTGTGAATGGCCATAGACTCAAGCATTACCTAGGGACTCACTGAATGAGAAGAGAGTGAGCTATAACCTCAGCTAACAAAGGAAGAATGTCAAGCTAATGACGATAAAAAAGCGCTAGTTGGGAGGCACCCCAACACTTTATATCCTTTTGATTTATTGCTTTCTTATAAGTAGTTAAAATTTGCCTATTTAGATAGTTTGAGTTTGAGTTGAAAATTTATGTTTTCTTGCCTTCTGTAGATAGTGGATTAAGAATTTTATTTTCTGTTTTGGTAGTTAGAAGACCCGTATATTTTGTTTTCTTTTAGTCCAAAAATGCAATTTGATGAATACCTGTACTAATGACGAGCTATTGGGCTGAGAGCTAGCTAAAAAGCTATGTTTGGTGTGGCCACCAATTTACTTAATCTAGGCTTACCACCTTTGAACAAATCATATCTGAAGGTAAGCCCAGAGATTAAGTTTGGTGTGGCCACCAATTTACTTAATCTAGGCTTACTAATCTTGAACAAATTATGATTAAAGGTAAGCCCAGAGATTAAGTTTGGTGTGGCCACCACCATACACCACCATCTAGCAAAGCCCAATACTACTAAATCTAAAAGCATTTAATATATTGGGGAGAGCATAAACGTGAAACGTGGTTTAAATGTGTTCAATATAGGATGAAAGCAAAAGTATATGAAAAGATTGGAATTATTCTGCTTTTATGAACACATTAAAAACCCAATGATAAACCCAATTTATCATGATGCAATAGGATTAAGTTTGGTGTCCCTAAAGGACACCCATCAGTTGCGAATTCAGCCATCCATATCAAAGAGGAATGTGGAGGATTCTTTTGTCATTACTAATGAGATTTCAGTTTTATTTTTAGGAGAGAGAATGGGACCCACATGATTGATAGCATATAAAGCAAAGAGGTCAAAGTGTACTTGCACTTTGGAACTCAAAACATGCAGGGAGAGAAGTGGGATAAGTATTGGCGCCTCTTCCCACGCTAGGCGCCACTCCCCAAGTGGGAAAACATTGAATTCCTTTACTTCCCACCATTCGAACCCCACTTTACACACCTATATAAACCCCTACTTTTCCCAGCTCTCCCCACACTTCAAACCCCATCCTACAGACGAAAAGACTCCACAAAGGCTTTCTTCTTTTTCCCTTACCTATCTTTCACTACCCCCCTACCTTTTTCTTGATCGGGACGATCAAGCTCTAAGTTTGGTGTTGGAGCAAAACATTGTTTTGCTTGCTCTCTTTTCAAACCTTCCCCATCACCATCTCCAAACCTTTAAGCACACCATCAACCCAATGGCACCACCAAAAACTTCAACAGCACCAAAGAAAAAGAAAGACTAAGGAACCAACTTCTAGATCCTCAAGCTTAGTTTTCAATGAGTACAAGTTTCTTTCCTCATTTAACCAAAACCAGTTTTATGGTTGGGTGAGTGAGAGGGGGATCATCCCAGAGGTCAGTTTTCAGCTGGGGAGGAATGAGCACCCTGAGATCAACAGGGAGATAAACAATAGAGGCTGGGCACTCTTGTGCAACCCACCAAGGAAGGTAGTGGAAAGCTTGGTGAGAGAGTTCTATGCTAATGCCGTGCCTCAGCCAGGACAACCCTATGGCTATCTGTATATATGCAAGAGGGAAGTCCATTGATTACAACCACACTAACATAGAGAGGACGCTGATGGTGAAGCAGACAACCTCCACCCGGAGCTATGAGGAGAGAATGAAGCAATAAGAACCAGGATTTGATGAAATCCTAAATAAAATCTGTGTTTTGAATGTGCAGTGGATAAATGACAAGGATGGGAGGCCCAACCAACTGAGAAGAAGAGACTTGAACCCCCAAGCTAGAGGGTGGCTGGATTTTGTGAGGAGATCCCTAATCCCTACATCCAAAACTTCGAAGGTGACCAAAGAGAGAGCTGTGCTCATATACAGCATTATGAAAGGTGAGAATGTCAATGTTGGGTAATTGATTGCCAACAACATCAACAAAATTCTGAAAAGCACCAAAGATAGCTCAAGGTTGGCATTCCCCAGCATCATCCAAAGGCTGTGTGATGAAGCAGGGGTGGAGAGGATAATTGATGAAGTGCTAGTGGAGCAAGAAAAGCCCATAACTGCCAAAAAGATGGCCAAAGTGGTGGCTATCAACCCACTTCAAAAGGCCAGGGAGCATAGAGCTTATGCTCATGAGCCACATAAGCAACAACAACAAGAGGAAGAAGAAGCAGAGGGGCAACCACCTTTTCTAGAACTCCAACCACCACTGATGACATGTCACCATGTCATGTTTTTCTATGCTTTTTCATACAAGAAATTAATGATTTGTGTTTAAATATTGAATGCTTTTGTGCTTAAATGGTATATTTTCTTGATCTTTTGATTTTATAAATTTTGTAGGAAATAAGAAGAAAAAGAAGCACAAAATAAGCTAAAAAGGAGAAAAAAAGAGCTTTGGGGAACACTTTGAAGTTGGAGTACACTTTGGAGCCTTAGGCCACGCTTCTAAAGCGTGGCCCATGACCAAATTAAAGGAAAATAGGGAATCAGCATACAATGCTGCGCTCACTTAGTGAGCTGAGCGCTACAAGAGTGAAAAATGTGCTTGGAGTCAAGAAATTTCGCTAAGTTAAAATCTGGGCGTTCACAGCATGACCATGCCTTCTTCAAAGGGCTATAACTTGAGCTACAGATGTCTGATTGATGTGCTTCCAGTTGCGTTGGAAAGCTGACATTCAGAGCTTTCCAACAATGTATGGAAATCCATATTTGGCGTGAAATTGAAGCACGAACGAATTGCATCTTTAAGGGCTAAAAACAAGCAAAAAAATCAGCCAATGCTTCCACCAAGGCTCGAAGCTGGAACCTCACTCCAAGGCAAAGTAGCGCTCGCTTAGAGAGTGCTGTGCTCTCGATAATGCTCACTTTGTGAGCTGAGCTTCGTCTTTCCTTTCCTTGTTTCTTGGCCTCATATTGGGCTCAGCTCATAAAGTGAGCTGAGCGCTACCCATGGGCATCACACAAGCAATTTTGACACGGGCAGGGAGTGGAGCGCGCAAATTTGACACGGTCTAGGGGCACAAGGCACGCAACAATCTTGCACCAAGGCACCAATGCTCGGCTCACAAAGTGAGCTGAGCATCCCCCTGGAAGCAAATTTCACATGGGCCAAAATTCAACCAAAATTTCATTTAAATTCAATTCCTCTCCAAATTGAATCAAGGCCAACGAAACCCATTTCTCCTAAACTCCAAAGCAAGCAAAGCCCACATCATCACTCAATGGCACAAGGATTAGATAGATTAGGAATTTCATTTAATTGTAATTTATTTTTCATTTTATTTTTCATTTTCATTTTGTAAAGCCTATATAAAGGCATCATTTTCATCTTTGTAGAGAAGACCCCATGAGAGCTCCATTGGAGGGTATAGGGGCTGGCTCCATTTGAGAACTCTCTCCTTAGTTTTCATTTTTGCTTTGAATTTTGGGTGGAGAATTGAAGAAATTCTGTTTCAATCTCACCTTGAATTCTCTCTTGTTCTTTTACTGCATAATTCAAATTTCATTTGCTGTTTTAAATCTTCTTCTTCTGCAATCTGTTCTTTTACTTTTCTGCAATTATTCTCTTGTTGGATCAAGGAAGGACTTGAGATCTAGACTTGTTTTCTTGTCTCTTTGATTTCCTGAGATCTTCAACCACTTTTAAATTGCTGCAAATTAAGCATTGCTTTCTGTTTTTTTAATTCTTCAAGCACTTTTGTTTAAAATCTGCTGCATTTGATTTCACATTCTGGTTCTCGGATTGATTGCTCTCTGATCTCCTTGTTCCCGATTTACTTTCCTGCACTTTTGTTCCTCTGCACTTTACAGTTGAGTTGTTGTGATCTTGATTTATTCTTCCTGCAATTTAAATTTCCAGTTGCTTGATCTATTGCTTTCTTTAATTTTCAGCACCCACTCCCCTTTATATTTCATGCAATTTACATTTCTTGTCATTTAAGATTCTTGCAATTTACATTTCTTGCTCTTTAAGTTTTCTGCCCATTTACTTTCTGCAATTTATAATTCCTTGTCATTTACTTTCTGTTGCTTAAAGTTTCACCCAATTTCACTTAAATGTTAGCTTGACTAAACTAATCACCCACTAAAGTTGCTTGATCCATCAATCCCTGTGGGATTGACCTCACTCTAAGTGAGTTTTACTACTTGATGCGACCCGGTACACTTGCCGGTTAGTTTTGTGTGTCTGGGATTCGTTTTCCGAAAATACACATCAACCACCATATCAGCAATACCAACCATTTCCAGAGGGATTCAATTGGGAACAATTGCAAGGAGATGTACACCAAATGAAGGAAGACCTATACCATCTAAGGGAGGATGTCAACCAATTCAAGGATAATCAACAACAACAATAGAACCAAGTGAATCAGAGCATACAACAACTCCAAGGGAGTTGGAAGCACATGAGGAAGGAGCAGCAGGAACAGTGTGAATCAGAGCATACAACAACTCCAAGGGAGTTGGGAGCACATGAGAAAAGAGCAGCAGGAACAGTTTGATTGGGGAGAGGTGCAAAGTGTACTTGATAAAATCGTAGAGCAAGGTAAATGGCAACAGAGGTATGATGCTAGAACCATTTCAAGGAGGCAATATGATATCAACGCACAAGCGAAACTGAATCACTTGTGTAAATGCTGTGGCCTCTCTAAACCCAGGATACCCAACATTCATGCAAGGGATGGAGGATTTAAGTGCAAGACAAGAAGAAATTCTGGCCAAGCATAAGAAGGATGAAAGAAACTACATGAGAAGGCTAGGATTTTGGAAGCCTAAGGACAAGAAAGCACAAGAAAGTAGTAAGCAATAAAGACCCAAGGCTCTGAGCATCAACTACTAGGAAGGAAAGAAGCATTAAGAAGCTCCCAAGAGTTAGAGAACCTAGTAGATTCTTGTGGTGAAGATGTGTCAAGAAGAGGCCTGGGCAAGTAAATTCTTAGGGGTGTTTCAACACCTAGTACCCTAAAGCCATCTGGTTTGGGAGTGCTAATTGAAAGCCAAATTAAAGGGTTGTCTTGAGACAAAACACTTAGAAGCATGGCCAATAAATAGAAAAGAAAGAACAACCAAAAAGAAAATGAAATAACTCTTGCAACTTCAAGGTGACAATCAATAAAAGAGGACCCCTAAAGCTTATACTTGAAGGAACCCTCAAGGATCTATGAACCTTTGTGACATTGAAATAAAATTATTCATGCATGTGTTAAGCACTTAGTCCTAATCTTAGTCATGTTTGCATCTATTCAAGGTCAAAGTCTCAAGTCATAAAAAGGGGCTACTCACACTAGTTTGCTTGGGACAAGCAAAGCTTAATTTTGGTGTTGTGATGACTTGCATCATCTACCCTTTTTTCCTGCATAAAAAGGACCATAAAAGGGCATAATCTCATTAAATCATTGCAATTCAGGCATCAATTGATAAACATTACAGTACATTGCTTTGAAATGAGTTTGTGCTGAATTTCAGGAGAAAAAGACATCAAAAAGGGGAAGAAAACAACAAAACAAGCTGGGTGTGCGAAACGGGCGTGCCACTTAAAGCAAACACCACAAAATTGCACTGGCATGGGACGCCAGGAGCTGGGCGTGGCACGTCAGTACTAAAGTCCAGAGAGGATCCCCCAAGCATACACATGGGCGTGCCACGCCAGGAGTTGGGCATGGCACGCCAGTACAACTTTCCAGAGAGCAACAATGAAGGCCACCAAAGGGGGCGTGGCACGCGAGGCTGGGTGTGGCACGCCAAACCCACCACATGAGCCATGGGCGTGCCACTTAGTGTCAAAGGCGTGGCACGCCAGCTTAAAAATAACTTGGGCGTGCCACTTGAGGAACCAGGCGTGGCACGCCAAGCTAAGAAGGACAGAAATGAATGGGCGTGCCACTTGAGCAGCTTGGCGTGGCATGCTGGTACAAAATTCCAGAGAGAAAGTTGAAGGTTAAAAAGGCTGGGCGTGCCACTTGAGCAGCAATGCGTGGCACACCAAGCTTCCACCCTTACTTGGGCATGCCACTTGAGCATCTGGGCGTGGCACACCAAGGTACAAAGAAGGCCAAAGCAAAGGTTGGGCGTCGTACTTGGTGTCGAAGGCGTGGCACGCCAGCTCAAGATCCTTACCTGGGCGTGCAACTTGAATGCTAGGCATAGCACGCCAGCTACTGGAACCAAGGCAAATGTTGAGCGTGGCACACCAACACCTGGGCGTGGGACGCTAGTTATACTATCCAGAGAAGGAGAAACAAGGCCAACCATATGGGCGTGCCACTTGGTATCGAAGGCGTGGCACGCCAGCTTTAAAAATCAACTGGGCGTGCCACTTGAGTTCCAGGCATGGCACGCCACCATCACTAATCACCTAAGAGAAGACCTAGGCGTGCCACTTGAGTTCTGGGCGTGGCACGCCAAGCAGAGGAGCCAAGCATATGAAGGGCGTGGCACGCCAGACCCTGGGCGTGTCACGTTAGTTCAACTTTCCAGAGACAGAGACCAAGCACAAAGCATGGGCATGGCACACCAAACCTTAGGCGTGCCATGCTAGTTCAAATTTTCAGAGGCTAATGATGAGAGGAAAAGGCCGGGGCTTGCCACTTGGGCTCGAAAGCGTGGCTCACCAGGCTAACCAAGGCTTTAAAAATGCCTGGGCGTGCCACTTGGGCTCGAAGGCATGAAACGCCAGGCTACCCAAGGCTTAAAAGAAACCTGGGCGTGCCACTTGGGCTCGAAGGCGTGGCACGCCAGGGTGGTCAGTGAAGGGAGGCATGCAACTTGAGGAATAGGCGTGGCACGCCAAGGCAGAATCAGAGTAGGGCGTGGCACACCACTGAAGCGCCCATCACACGCCAGCTGTGAGATCATGTTTTATGAGTTTCTTTTCCCTCCAAAATATAATTTTACTTTCACTTTTGTATTTTTCTTTATTTGCTATTGCTAGGAGTAGTATATATATCCATTGGAAGTACTGAAAAAGGGATTAAGCAGTTGAGCTATTAGTTGAAGCATAGTTAGATTCACTTTTTCCATCTTTTACTTTTTCTTGAGCTATGATTTGCTAAATTCCCTCTCATTGAGAGAGGGAGCTCTATTGTACTTGATGGATTAATGATAGTGAATTTCTTCTTCTCTTCATCTTCTCTTTGATTTGCTAGAAGGAATTTCGTTCTTCATGCTAGTGTTTAATCACTTTGGAAAAGGGGTTGAATGCAAAATGGGTTTCATGGGAACCTTGGAAAAGGAAACATGAAATCATGCTAGAAATCCCTTCTCACACTTGAGTAGGATCTAGGTTTTGGTGTTTGGATATGGTGACATAAAATCCTGCCTCTACTTGGACCTATGATGATGTGTGGTATAATCAGGAACCAAGCATATCTCTCTTCATGAGCAATTAGACCATGTAATTGGCTATTGATCAAGATCTGAGAGAGTGAGTCACCAAGGAATTAGGGCTCAATCAATCATGATTGCCAAGAGGTCAATGAGTTGCATGATTGAAGAAGATATGAGCTGGATTTGATCCCAAGAGACAACATCTCCTGATCTCAATGAATTCCCCTATTCTTATCTTCGACTTTCTTTATAGCTTTCTTTACATTCTATAATTTCCCCCACTCCCATTTACTATTAAGTCATTTAAGTTTCTGCTCTTTAATTTTGTTGCCATTTTCAATTCTTCTGTTTACTGCTTTCTTTTACCTTTGAGTCATTTATATTTCTGCACATTAATAATTCTGTAATCACAATCTATTCTGCTTAGCTTGACTAATTCACCAATTGATTAAAGTTGCTCAAATCTACCAATCTCTGTGGATACGATCCCACTCCACTGTGGGTTATTACTTGACGATAATTTTGGTGCGCTTGCCAAAAGAACGGATTCACAAATTTTATAATGGGGTGTGAATTCTACTCATCAGTTCTCTCTTTACTTTCTTCCTTTCACTAGTTGCATTCCCTTACTCTTCCTCTTAGTTAGTTCTCATTCATGTTTTGTTTGTTTGTTGGATTTTCTTTCTTTCTTTTTATTTTTTCTTTTGGTTGTTAAAAATGAGGATTACTCTTGCATTGATGAGTTGGATTTCCTTAATTGCTTTCCCTTGCAATGTGTGGTATGCTATGATGATTGATGATGCTTTATGGGATGTTACATTGTCACCCTTCTCTAATTTATGTCATAATAAGGGATGCACACCAAGTGTTTGATGGAAGGCATACATGACTTTTTGAGTTAAATTTGGCTTAGTGTCTTCCACTTAGTGCTCTTTCTCATTCACTTGCTTGTTCATATGAGCATTGAGCTTAGTACTCTTCTTGCTTCATTTCCACATGCTCATCCCTTAACACTTACTTCTTGTTATTGATGCTGAGAGTGTATGCTTCTCATGCTTCTTGTTTGCATGCCTATACCACTCCTACATCCCATGCTAGTGATTGGCCATGATTTTCATTGTTGGCTTAGTTACATGTTGTAGCTGTCATGTATCTAAGTCACTTATTCTCTTACGCTTTATCACTTGCATGATTATTATTTTTTGGTGCTTCTTTAAGTTTAATTTTGCCACCTTTCCCTCTTTTCTAGGATGGTTATTAAGAAAGACAAGGGAAAGGTATCCAAGAAGGCACCCCCACGGTTTGCTAGCAAAGCACACCAAGTGCCTAGCGCCAAGCCCCTCCTCAATAAGACAAGGAGCGTTGCTAACATTGATGTTTTGGAAAAGGACAACCCGGCAAGGGATCCGAACAAGTTTCCCAACCGCAATTGCGAACTTGTCTACCCCTTGATCAAAGAAAGGAACTATCATGCGGAGCCTCTTCTAGCCCCTCCGGTTCATATCATTTCCCTTGTGATGCCCTGCATCGAGTGGCGGCAATGGGAGTTCCTATTGAGGAAGCCACGGGAAGCAAACTTGTCCTGGGTGGTATTTGTGCGTCGAAGACAAGTTCCCGTCACAGAGGAGGCCATTCAAAGTGTGCTTAAAACCGGACCGTTAGCGGAAGTAATTGATGCATATCAAGAGA
Organism: Arachis ipaensis; assembly: GCF_059453495.1. Classification (NCBI taxonomy): domain Eukaryota; kingdom Viridiplantae; phylum Streptophyta; class Magnoliopsida; order Fabales; family Fabaceae; genus Arachis; species Arachis ipaensis. Next base: position 91,347,171 of record NC_142443.1, read on the forward strand.
TTTTGTCGGCACGATGCGAATATGAGTTTGATTAGGATGCCATCCTCAAGGTCATTGCTATACCCGAATCATTCTGGATTCGAAGGAGGATGAGACCTCGGCCCAAGGGCATCACCGCACGTTTTATCACCAGGGAGGCTCAGCCGTGGGCCCAAATTCTAGCCTATTATGTGCTCCCAAGTACCCATGGCTCATCTATCACTGCCGAGTTAGCCTTGTTGGTTTGGTGTGTCCTCACAGAGAGGCCGGTGCATATTCCCCGTCTCATTCGCCAAGCTATGGGCCGCATACACGCTAAGGGGAACCTACCCTTTCCCGCTCTAGTGACCGACTTAGTTGCCGCAGCCGGTGTTCCCCGAGAGACCAAGGATCAGAGGGCCATGATCCCGATAGATGGTGATGTTGTTCCAAACGGGAGATATCTCTACCCTCCGGCAGACACAGAGGATCTGAACTTAGCCATCCCCATGAGCATTCCCACCACCTCAACCGTACCACCAAAATCATCCTTGCAACGCATAGAGGACCTCCACAAGAAGCTCGATCGTTATGAGCGGCGTAACCAACACCGATACACTTTTATCAAGAAGCTTCTAAGTTGCTTAGCACCACCTATGGAAGAACCGGATATTTCCACGTCCACTGGCACCGATAATGAAGATAGCGATAATGGAGAAGATGATGGATGTGGTGCACGAAATTGTGATTCACACTTTTCAGAACTCCGCACAACTAACCAGCAAGTGCACTGGGTTGTCCAAGTAATACCTTACGTGAGTAAGGGTCGATCCCACGGAGATTGTCGGCTTGAAGCAAGCTATGGTCATCTTGTAAATCTCAGTCAGGCGGATTTAAATGGTTATGAGGTTTTGATAATTAAAGGATAAATAAAACATAAAATAAAATAAAGATACTTATGTGTATCATTGGTGGGAATTTCAAGTGTGGGAAAACGGGGGGGGGGAGGGTGGACATAGGTTGAGGTAAGAGCATGTTGTTGTTTTTGTTAAAAAATATTGGGAAGTGGATACATACTCATGTATTGATTAAGAGTATAGACCTTATGCATTGATGTTCTTGTATATAGTTTGGAATAAAAATGAGAAAAAAACAAAAGGAAAAAAATATATAAAACAAAAGAAAACAAAAAGAAAGAGAAAATAAAAGAAAAAAAGATAACTAATAAAAGGGGACAAATGCCCCAAAGTTCGACCTAAAAACAAATTAATGCATATGTATAATGATCAAAATTAAATGCATGAGTAAGTGAAAGAGTGAGGAATGGGTAGTTAGGTTAGTACATAATTGTATAGGATGTTATATAGGTTAGGTGGGGAGCTTAAGTTAATCAAAGGATTCAATTTTTAGCCCACTTAGCCAAATATATAACCCTACCTTAACCCTAACCCCGTTACAACCTAAGGAAAGACCTCATGATATATGTATGAATGCATAGAACAATTGTTGATTGTTAGAGGAAGAACAAATTTTGGAAGAGCATGAAGTAGGGGAGAATTGAGTGATCAACCCTATACACCGAGCGAATAGAGTGCAAACACTTCCGGTGAGGGGTTCAAAGCTCAATTCCTTGTTCCCGGCTCTTGCGAGCGTTCTTCATGCAATCTATGCATATTTCACTTTGATGAATAAAATTGGTAGAGTTCATGCATCGCCATCCTCTTGCCCTATGTGCATATATACATGTGTTCTAGGAAGATTGAATTGCTCTTGACGAAGTAGATAATAGCATACACCCTAGTTGAATTCATGTAAGTAGATAGCATCCCACGAGTCTCACTCTCTTGTGATCCTTTGATCTTTTGATTTCCTTTAGCATGAGGACATGCTATACCTTAAGTGTGGGGAGGCAAAACATGCTTTCCTTTCCCCATTTTGCTTCATAGATGAAAACATGCTTCTTTTGCATCAAAATTGATATACTGTAATCCTCCTCTATTACCATTCGATGCCGTGATCGGTTTATTAAGTGGTTTCAGAAGTTATAGGACAAAAATCGCCAAGAGGAGTGAAGGAAACATGCATGAATAGAAGGAGCATGGAATAAATTAGAGTTTCGGAATTTGGACATGGGCGTGCACGCACACCGTACGCGTACGCGCGGATGTGCACCCCCAGAGCCGGCATAGTGGAGCCGAACGAGAAGCCGGCGCGTTTATATGGCTGGGCCAGAAATCCTTGGACGCGCGCGTGCACTGTGTGCCTGCGCGCACACTCGCAAAAAGCCCTAGGGGCGCGTACGCGTACTGTGCGCGTACACGCCGATGGGCGCATGTGATTTTTTAAGAAGAAAATATGACCAACAATTTCAGGCAGTTGCAGGCCCTATTTTGGGGCAGAATTCTAGAGGAAAAGCTTAAGAAGACCAAGGATTAGGGGGGTTGGGAAAATTAGTCATAATTCTAGATATTTTGGGTAGTTAGTTACATTTTGCTTTTAGAGAGAGAAACTCCAACTTCTCTCTAGGATTTTACTCTCTCCATTGCAATTCTCCTTTGATTTCTTGGTGAGATCCATTGCTAATTCACTTTTACTTTGATACAAGTTGTAGATCTATTCTTCTTCTACTCTCAATTAATGTTCTTTTGATTCTATCTGTTGGATCTAGATTTGTGACTTTGTTACTTATAAACTTTGGTTAATGAATTGAAGAATTTCATTCAATTGCTTGATTGCTGATGATTACTTGGATTAGATAGCTTTAATTCAATTCTTTTCTCTCAATTACATCATGTCTTCTATGATTGCCTACCAATTATTTGTGATAATGACAACCCTAGCTATGGAGTAGATTTCTCTTACTTGGCTTAGGGGTTGAGTTGTTGGAGACACTTGAGTAGTGGATATCAATTGTTGATTAGGAATTGAGAATTGCTAATTAACTTGGAGTACACTAAAGCTAGACTTCCTTAGCATGAGACTAGGACTTGTGACTCAAGTTAGTTACTCTCACTTGAAGCAATAATCAATTCTTATCACAATTGGAGGAAGCTATAATGATGGAACTTCCAATGCTCACCCTTAGCCAAAGCTTTTATCTCAATTAATTGTTAGTTACTTTTGTTAGCTTGAATTCTTGTATCAACTCTCAAAACCACAAAAGACTTCCTAATAAATGATGTGCATTCTAAGTCAAATCCTAGAGAGAACGACCCGGGATCAATACTCTCGGTCATAGATTTTAGAATTGTTTGATTCGATATTTGCGTGTCAGTTATACTATACTCACGATTGGATTCATTGCTAATTTCTAATCTGGCAAAAGAATATTCCGTTCATCAAAATGCGGCTGTTGCCGGGGACTTGCTTATGTGTGCCATTTAATTGGTTACTGTAAATATCTTAATATGTGGATACTTGCATTTCTCTCTTGATTGTTTGTTTGCTTGATTGTTAGTTAGGATTAATCTTTGCTTAAGTACTACTTGATGTCATGAGCTTCTTATCTCCTTCATTGTATGACGCATTCACTACCGAATCCGATCTTAGCACCATTTGATTCGGAAATCGAAAGAACTTTGCTTCATATTAGGCAAGTTCGGAGGTGGTTAGACTTTGAGGAAGGTGAAAAGGTTTTTACCAATTCACAAACCATATCACCGTCATCCAACGAAGGCGCTAATTACTCTTCCGTTGATACTACTAATAGTTCTTCATTTGATCTAGGCGTTGACAATATAGCCGCTCAAAGGAGAGTTACTCTCAAGGAAGCGGGTGTACCGGACTTTGTTCTCCAACCTCTTCATGTACTTCATCCCAAATTGAATGCAAACTTCAAACTCAAACCCGCTCTCATCAATCTTCTACCAAAGTTCCATGGACTTCCCGCACAAGATCTAATTAGACACCTCAAGGACTTCCATGGTGTATGCTCGACCACTAGGCGGGAAGGATCCGATGAAGTGGCCATATGGTTGTTTGCCTTCCCTTTCTCTCTTGACGGAAGAGCCAAGGAGTGGTTTTATACCTTACCTAGTGATGTTGTCTCCGATTGGGACTTGCTTAGAATAGAATTCCTTGATAAATTCATGCCCGTAGAAATGACGGACAAGCTAATGAAGGATATCTCTTCTATTGTACATGGCGAGATGGAAACCCTATATGAATATTGGGAACGGTTTCACAAACTTCTTGACTCATGTCCCAACCACATGATTGACACTCAAGTATTGCTTAGCTATGTGTGCCAAGGCAAGAAGGAGAAAGATAAGAATCTATTGGATGCCTCAAGCAACGGTTCTTTTTCAAAGTATAGGACGGCGGAAGAGGCACGGCAACTCATTACCGACTTGGCCGAGTGTACTTAACATGCTAGACGGAGAATCAACCGCCCAAAGGCCATGAATGAAGTCTGTTCTAGTGGTGAGACTGCCACCCTTACCAAAACCTTGTGTGAGATGACAAGCCTTCTAAAGCAACTCCAAGTGAATCAACCACAGCCTCCACCCTCTCCTCAACACCAACAAAGCCAACAATTGATCCCCAAAAAGTATGTGGTATTTGCTCATGCTACTCCCACTACACGGATGAATGTCCGAGTCTCAAGAAGATAACACTCTAGCGGCTACCCACAACTTTTATGATCGCTCCTACTATGATCGCCTTAATCAAGGTTACCACTCATAAGGAAGCAATTTCAACCAAGGGTACCCCCAACAAGGAGGCAATTATAACCAAGGGAGTAACAACTCTAATCAAGGTTGGAGGGATAGTTTCAACCAAGGTTGGCGGGACAATTATCAACAAGGAGGAAGGGACAATGGAGGCAACCAAAGATAGAACACCAACAATCCACAAAACCGATACTCACAAAACCCTCCAAAGCAACAACTTAACTAAGGAAGGAACTACCAAACCTACATACAAACTCATAGACAACCACTTCCACCCAACCAATCACAAGCACCACAAATCACCTATCCTTCCACTTCTTCAAATCAAGATGAGACACTTCGGTCCATACTCCAAGGGCAAAAGGAACTCCAAAATACACTCAACTCAAGTCTTAATAGTCTCACTTCCACCCTCCAAGCCCTCATTGCTCGCATGGATCCACCTTCTACCTCCACTCTTCAAGCTCCAAACTCTAGTGCCATACCTTCTCAACCTCTACCCAACCCCAAGGGTGGCATCAACGCCATAACCTTGAGGTCCGAAACTCAATTGAAAAAAAGAGACTCAAAGGCACCTAGTCCAATGATAGTTACTTAAGAGGAGAATGGAGTTGAGATAGAAGAAATTGAAGAGGAGGAGGAAGCACATGTGATAGTTGAAGATGAAGACCCTCAACCAAGGAGTGAAGTCCCTAGAAAGTGGGTCAACCAATTCCATTTCCTACATTAGCAAGAAAGGCTAAGAAGCATGTAGAACTTGACCCAAAAATAGTAGAGATGTTCAAGAAAGTGGAGGTAACTATCCCTCTCTTTGATGCTATACATCAAGTGCCTAAATATGAGAAATTTCTTAAGGACTTGTGTATGAACAAAGATAGAATCTATGAGTTAGAAACCATTCCGTTGGGAGTTCTATTTCGGCTTTGATGGGAGCCACCCTGAAAAAGTGTGTTGATACGGGCCCTTGCTTAGTCTCTTGTGTCGTTGATGGAGTCTAATTCATTGATTGTATGTATGACCTTGGTGCATGCGTTACCATTATGCCTCTTTCCATTTATCATATGTTGAAGCTCCCACCGTTGAAGCGGTCGGCAGCTAGGTTTTTCTTGGCAGACAGGAGCATAATAATCGTGACAGGTATTGCGAAAGATGTGTTGGTCTACATAAAGGGTTTGATATTCCCAATTGATTTCCATATCCTTGAGATGCCACCAAGTGAATCCGAAAGGACATCATCTATCCTACTTGGGAGGCCATTTTTGAGGACCTCTAGATTAAAGTTGGATGCATATTTGGGAACCTACTCATTTGAGATAGATGGGAGAGTTGTAAGTCTTAGCTTAGAAGAAGCAATGAGGCACCCACCGGAGAACCATTCCATATTCCGGTGTGATTTAATTGACAACATTGTGGTCGAAGTGCATTATGCAAAGCTAGATGAGAAACATATGATTGAAGAAAATGGTGGAGACCCAAGTGAAGAAGTTCAAGTGTCAAGTCAAGAGCAAAAGCTAGAATTGAAGCCACTACCGCCCCACCTAAAGTACTCATACCTTGATGAAGCCCACAAGTTTTCGTTGATTATAGCAAGGGAACTAAATCCTCAACAAAAAGAGAAGTTGCTATGTGTTTTGAGGAAGAACAAAAGGGCAATAGGGTGGAGCTTGGCGGATCTAGTGGGGATAAGTCCCCAAGTGTGTGAGTACCGGATCCTTTTAGAAGAAGAAGCTAGACCCGTTAGACAACCTCAAAGACGATTGAATCCTACTATTTTAGAGGTTGTCAAGAAGGAGGTAACCCAGTTACTCGAGGCGGACATCATCTACCCCATTTCGGATAGTGAATGGGTGAGTCCCATTCATGTTGTGCCAAAGAAATCCGGGGTAACCACAATCAAGAATGAAAGCAGGGAGTTCATAGCAACACGGGTGCAAAACTCTTAGCGAGTATGCATAGACTACCGAAGGTTGAACTTGGCCACTAGAAAAGATCATTTTCCACTTCTGTTTATCGATCAAATGCTCGATCAATTATCTGGTAAATCCCGTTATTGCTTTCTAGATGGCTATTCGGGGTACCTCCAAGTACACATTGCTCTAGAGGACCAAGAAAAAATAACATTTACTTGCCCTTTTGGAACTTATGCCTACAAGCGTATGCAATTCAGCTTATGCAATGTACCGGCACCTTTCCAAAGGTGCATGATGAGCATATTTATGGATTTTCTAGAGTAATGCATGGAGGTATTCATGGATGACTTCACGGTATATGGTGATTCTTTTGATCATTGCTTAGATAACCTTAAAAAATTTTGGAAAGATGTACTAAAGCCAACATTGTCTTGAATTTTGAGAAGTGTCATTTCATGGTTAGGCAAGGCATTGTTTTAGGACATATTATTTCAAAAGATGGTATTTCTGTAGACCCAGCAAAGATTAATGTTATATCTAGCTTGCCTTACCCCTCTTCCGAGAGGGAAGTCCGTTCTTTCCTTGGACATGCAGGATTTTATCGAAGATTCATAAAGGACTTTAGTAAGGTAGCATTGCCTCTATCAAGATTATTGCAAAAGGACATTGAGTTTGATCTAAGCAAGAAATGCATGGAGGCTTTTGACAAGCTCAAGGTAGCATTGACCCAGGCTCCCATCGTGCGAGGGCCGGATTGGAGTCGGCCATTCGAAATAATGTGTGATGCTTCAAATTTTGCGGTGAGAGCTGCGTTAACACAACGCGAGGGTAAGAATCCATATGTCATAGCCTATGCATCAAAAACACTAGATGGAGCCCAATCCAACTACACTACCACCGAAAAAGAACTATTGGCAATAGTTTTCGCCTTGGACAAGTTCTGAGCATATCTACTTGGTTCAAAGGTGGTAGTGTACTCGGATCATGTGGCATTAAATTATTTGTTGGCTAAGAAGGAATCCAAACCGAGATTGATTAGATGGGTTTTATTGATGCAAGAATTTGACTTGGAAATTAAAGATAGGAGTGGTTCGCAAAACCTAGTGGCGGATCACTTAAGTCGCCTTGAAAACACCAAAGGCGATACCACTCTTATTAATGATTCTTTTCCCTTTGAGGGCTTACATGCAATCTCCGAAGCTATTCTTTGGTATGCACCAACTGCGAATTACTTGGTGTCTGGCACTTTTACTCCTAATCTCTCCAAACATCAAAGGGATAAGCTAAAAAGTGAATCCAAATACAATGTGTGGGATGACTGATTGAGCACGGATACCGTCGATAAGGAATTTCATAAGATTTTTTGCGTTGCAAGTATAGTCCTCAACCGACAAATAGTCCGCGAATCAAATTTAGAAGGAATTGGTTGTCACAAGTTCAACCCCAATAAAAGTAACTGAAGTATTCAAACCTCGAGTCGTCTCACAAGGAATGGGCAAACATGTGCTTCAACATTGGTTAGAAATTCGGGGTTGTAAGTCATGAGCAAGAAATTAAACTAGGAATCCTAACAAGCAAGTAATCTTGAAATGCAAGAAACTAATTCAATTGATTAAAGCAAGATGTAAATAATTCCAAACTAATAAAGTAACATCCAATGTAATTCTATTCTAAACTAAACAAGTAACTATAACTAAGACAAAGCAATTAAGATTTTTGGGTTTTCAAATATGAATGATAAAAGCAACTCTTGGCTAGACATGAGAATTGGGGTCACTATCCTTGTCTAATAACCATATCTTGACAATTATGAGGAACCAAACTCATTAAGTCTACTTCTATACTTGAAGTATGTTAAATGGTTTAGTCAACATCAGCCCATAAGGTCGAACCTAACTACTAATTAACTTAGTAGTAGTCTAGTGTCAATGGCTATCAAATTGACCACTAAGGGTTCCCAAATCATCAAATCCATTAAACCCAATGACTCAAGTTTACCTAATTCCCTTAGCTTAGGCCAAGAGTAAAGAGAACTACTCCATAATCAAAGGAAACATTTCATCAAACACATGGTAAGCATTAATAAAAGACCTATTCAAATTGCAATTAAATTGGAACTAACAAGTAACCACTAGCAATTATCAACATACAATCACTCAAACAACACAATTAATCATGGAAATCATCAATGTAACATTAGCAATTCAAGATTCACAAGATTCATGAAATGGGTATAAGATGACAATTGACTAGAAATCATAAATCTAACACAAGATCTAAACAAAAGATATGCTAAGGAATTCAAATTAAGCAATCAAAAATAGTAATTAACAAGATCCAATTCAGAATTCAATAAGGGAAGATCAAATTAAAGCTAGATCTAGAGAGGAACAAGGGTTTCTCTCTCTAGAAGAACAAGAACTAAAAACTAGCTAAAAATTGTGTCTAAGTGTGAATGAATGATCCCCCCCTTTCCCCCTAGCATCCTTGGATCTTTTCCATGCAGAACCAGCTTGAATTTGGGCCTCTTGAGCCTCAAAAATTGCCAGGCATGATTTCTTTTAATGAGGTCATGTGCAGCTTATCGCGCGTGCGTGCGCGTTGGTGGGATTTCTCTGATCCGCGCGGATGCGTCAATTTACGTGCGTCGCTTCCAGCTATCCACATCCACGCGTGCGCTTGAAGTGCGCGTGCATGCCCATGCTGAAGTTTCCAAAATACAAATCTTCATGTTCCTTCCTCTTGTGCGTACTTTCTTTCTCTCTTCTAGGCCATTCTTGTCCTAAAAATTCTGAAATCACTCAACAAATACGTCACGGCATCGAATGGTAATAAAAGACGATCAAAATATAGCAATTTTAAGGCAAAAGAAGCATGTTTTTCATCATGGAGCAATAATAGGAAGAGAACACAAAACCATGCATTTCTTGTGAATAAGTGTGAAAAATATTGACAAAACCCCCCAAATCGCTCGAGTGTATAGGGTTCGTCACTCAATCTACTCCTAATCATGCTTTCCAAGATTTGTCCTTCGTCTAACAATCAACAATTACTTAATGCATGCTCTCAAGTATCATGAGGTCTTATTCATGGGTTGTAATGGGGCTAAGGTGAAGGTATGGATGTATATGGTCAAATGAGCTTAAAAATTTGAATCCTTGATTAACCTAAGATCCCACTAGACACACAGAACAACCTATACAACTATAATACGATACCTAGCTACCCATAGGTTTCACTTTTTCTTTTGCATACTCATGCATTCTTTTCAATTCACATCCCATATGCATTGTTATTATTACTCTGTCTTGGGGCATTTTTGTCCCCTTTCATTGATTTTTCTTTTTCTATTTTTGTTTCTTCTATATATATTTTTTTTCTATTTCTTTTTCTTACATACTCATATATACACATAAAAATTTTTTTTGGTCCCCTTTTTCTTGGGGTTTCATATACAAAAGTTTCAATGCATATGGTTCAATCATTCAATACATGAGTATGTTCCCAAATCCCAGAATTTTTAATTATAATTACAATACACCTCTTTACATCTACCCAAGTTCCCAAGTACACCCTCCCTTTTGAATGATACACACCTCCACTTACCTAAGCTAATCAAGGATCCAAATTTAGGGACATTCATTATTTTTCACTTAGGGTTGTTGATGTGCTCTATTTAAGAACAAAAAGGGTTTAACATGGGCTCAAAATTAGTTAGCAATGGTAGATAAAAGGGTTAAGGCCGTTTGGGAAAAGTGACTATTGAAATGATGGCCTCAATCATGTAAATGCATTCATACACAAGGTAATGGACATATAGAATCAGACAAAGCAAGGATTACAATCATAAAGAAAGAATAATGCACACAAGAATGAAAATAAGTGGTTATATGATGTAACCACGCAATTGGGCTCAAAACTCACATGCTTGCGTTCTTAGCTCAAAAACCATGTTCCAAAATAAATTCTTCAAGCAAGTTCAACACAAAAATTTTTCAAATTGGTAGGGTACCCTAAAAACAGTTTCTTGGAAAAGAAATCATCACCTTCACCAAGTAGTCCTAACATAAAAAGAAGTTATGAAAAATATGTACAAATTCTAACTAGCATGCAACCTACCATGGAACACAACAACTAACAAATAAAGAAATTGGTGTTGAAAAAGGAGGTTGTTACCCATGGAGATCGGTTGGACGACCTCCCCACACTTAGAAATTTGCACCGTCCTCGGTGCATGCAAAGAAGAGCAAGGTGGACGGGTAGCTACAATTGATGTGCTCCTTCAAAATGTTGTGCGGGTGAATGAACGAACTGACTTTTTCTAGTTTAGAATTTTTATTAAAAATAGTCGCATTGTAAGTATAGTTTCTAAACCAACAGAGAATCCTTTCGTATAAAAATTTGGTTGTCACAAGTAACAAAACCCAATAAAATTTATAACCGAAGTATTCAAACCTCGGATCGTCTTCTCAAGGAATTGCAGGGAGGTATGATTTATTATTGGTTATGTAAAAAGATATATTTTTGGGTTTTTTAAAATAAGAAACAAGTAATTTAAATGACAAGAAAAATAAATTAATAATTATAAAAATCTCTTGCAAGGTATAAGAACTGAAAATCCTATCCTAGTTATCCTTATCAACTGTGATGAGAATTGGATTTTGCTCCCACTTAGTTAACCCTTACTAAATAAAGGAAAGTCAAGTGGACCAATCAATTTGATCCTCATGTCCTAGTCAACTCTTGTAGAAAGACTAGCTTTAGAGCAATCCAAATCAATCAACAATTCCCAATCTCAATCTACTGCTGAGTTTGATAACTCAAGTGTTACCAATTATTTAACCAAAGCAAAAAGGGAAAATAAATCATAAATAAAATAAAACAATCATAAATCTGAAATACCTCAAAATATATTAAATAGAACATTCAAATCTTAACATGGAAAAGTTCAAAACCAAATTGGCAATACAAGTAAAAGCATTAGAATGAATAAAAGTAGAAAATAAATTAAAGGAACTTTGAACCTGTGATTGTAAAAGCAATCCTAAAATAAGAGAAATCCAAATCCTAAATCCTAAGAGAGAGGAGAGAACCTCTCTCTCTCTAAACTACATCTAAAACCTAAAAATTGTGAATATGAATGTTGTATATCTTGTATGATGATTGAATGAATGGATCGATTTTCCCACTTTATAGCCTCTAATCTGTGTTTTCTAGGCCAAAAATTGGGTCAAAAATAGCCCAGAAATCGCCCCCAGTGATTTTTGGTATATCCAGGTCGTTGCAAAGTCACGCGGAAGCGTCGTCCACGCGTTCGCGTGGATTGAGTTTTTGCCAGGTCACACGTCCGCATGATCCACGCGTGCGTGTCACCTGGATTCAAAGAAGCCATACTAAGTTATATATCGTTGTGAAGCTCCGGATGTTAGCTTTCCAACGCAACTGGAACCGCGTCATTTGGACCTCTGTAGCTCATGTTATAGTCGATTTAGTACCAAGAAGTCACGCTGGACAGCTTTAGCAGTTCCTTCAGTTTCTTGTATTCCTTCCACTTTTGCATGCTTCCTTTCCATCCTCTAAGCCATTCCTACCCTATAAACCCTGAAATCACTTAATGCACATATCACGAAATTGAATGGTAATAAAAGAGGATAAAATAGCAAATTAAGATCAAAGAAACATGTTTTCAATCATAGCACAAAATCAGGAAGGAAAACATAAAACATGCGAATTGTATGAATAAGTGAGTAAAGAATTGATATAAACCACACAATTGAGCATAAGATAAACCATAAAATAGTGGTTTATCAATCTCCCCACACTTAAACATTAGCATGTCCTCATGCTAAGCTCAAGAGAAGCTATAAAGGATGAAGAGGAATGGTAGAATGTATGAAATGCAACCTATCTATGTGAATGCAACTATATGATTCTTGCCCACTTGGTTAAAAGTAAATAAGTTCTTTAGGACAAACATAAATCAAATTTAACTAATTCAAATTATACAGTAAAAACAGGTAAAATTGTAAGAAGACAGCTCATGAAAGCAGGGAACATAAAATTAAGCATTGAAATCTCACTGGTAGTGTATATGCACTCTAATCTCTCAAGTGTATAAGGTAATTCACTCTAGTCTTCCCTACTCATGCTTTCTAAACTTTGTTCTTTACCTAACCATATTTAATGTACCAATGCAAACATCATGAGGTCTTTTCAAGGTTGTAATGGGGCTAAGGTAAGGGTGAGGATAAATGTATGGCCAAGTGAGCTATAATATGAATCTTTGATTAATCTAAGTTCTCATCTAACACACATATACTCTATGTAACTCTAAATTCATGTCTAGCTACCCATAATTCCCACTTTTTCATCTCATATTCATGCATCAACCTTTCTTTTAATTTTTATCACATATACATTGATCTTTTCCTTAACTTAACTTAGCATTGGGGTAATTTTGTCCCCTTGTTTATTTAAATATTTTTTGAATATTTTTGGATTTTTCTTACTAGGAAAATAAACATAGCTTATCAATGCACATGGATTTTTAATTTTTCTAGTTCACATGAGTAGGTACCCAATTTCCCATTATTTTATCATGACACATTCCCTTATTAACCCTTGTTCCCACAATCTTCCCATACTCAATTAACACACAATTTCTATCTTAAGCTAACCAAAGATTCAATTGGGATATTTAATTATTTTTCTGCTTAAGGCTAGTAATGTGGTAAAATATAGAACAAATGGGATTTAAAAGGCTCAAAGTGGCTAACAAAGGTAATTTAAAGGTAGGCTTATTTGGGATAAGTGAGCTAAACAAGTAATGGCCTCAATCATATGCATGCATATAACACATTAAACATTGGACATATAGGATGGAACAAAATAAAGATTACAATCATAGAGAAGTAAACACACAAGAATAAAATTTTTATGGTCAAATAATATAACCATGTCATTAAGCTCAAAATCTCACGGATTATGTGTTCTTAGCTTTTAACTATGTTCCAAATACAGCTTCAAACAATTTTAACACAAAAGTTTTGATTTAAATTAGTGAAATTTTTCAAAAAGAATAGGGTCTTAGAAGAAACTTATTATTTTTCAATCAAGTAGAACATGCATGCAATTAACCTATTACTATGCAATCTATCCTATTCTATAAAAGAAAAACTAACTAAATATCCTATTTTTTTGATGTTTAGGGAAGAGAAATTACCTCCAGAAGTCAGATACTGACCGACCTCCCCACACTTAAAGCTTTGCACCATCCTCGGTGCCATCTATTAGGAACAAAGGGAGGATGTAGCAGTATCTCCACAATCGGGACCGTCATGGCTCCCTGTGCTGGTAAATGAAGTGGAGTCCAGGGTGTCTGGGTTTTATTCAGGTGGGTGGTTATCAACAATCAGCTCCATTTGTTTTGCCTACTAGTCTAGCTGGCCCAATCTCTGAAGTATCTAAAGGAGCAGCTAATTTGTTGAAGGTGCTTGTCCTTTTCGCTCTTCTCCATGCCGGTGACTTGTTAGAGGCTCTCTCTGTACCCTTTCCTGTTGGCCATCCTGAAAAGGGAGAAGGAGGAAGTAACTTGTAAAGCCAAGGGTTAAAGCAAGCAAGAGGACATAGTACAAGTGATAATCAATGCCAAGGTAAAGAGGGATGTCGTGAACACATGGTCGCGACTACATGTGATCAGTTCATCAAAGGAAATATAGCAAGGGCATATTATGGTAAGTATATGCAAGATGTTTATTAGCATGCCAGCAAAGGCATGAGTAGCATAGATCAAGCATAAAAAAATGTATTATCACTCGTAACAAACTAATCACATTTGTATTGACAATTAATTTCAATGAATAAAAAGATTTGCAAGGGTTTTGTGAAAAATAGGCAGTGGAGTAGAAGAATAGGGTAATTAAAAATGCACAATGCCATACGGGCTTTTCACAAACACTTGGTATGCATGTAAAATATGTTAGGGTAAGTATTAAATATGAACATGCAAGAAACTCAAAAAAAATAATCAAAATTAATTGTCAAATAACACCTAAAAATCCACAAGAAATTATAGAAGAAAACAATCACGTCAATTAAATTTCTAACACCAATGAAAAGAATAATAAAAAGAAAAAGAAAAAGAAAGAAAAAAGAAAACTTATATAATGAAAGTAAAAAAGAAAAAAGAAAAAAAAAACATTAATAAAAATAATAATGGAAAAGTAATAAGGGAAGGAAGAAAGGGGAAAAAAGAAATAAGAAGGGAGAAGAAAAATTAGGATTTGGGGAAAGAAAAGATACGCATGTGACGTGGACGCATGGGTGACGTGGTCGCATGGTGTGCGATATTTTTTAAGGGACGCAGACGCGTGAGGCACGCGGTCGCGTGGTATAATTTGTGCTATTAGCGCGAGTGCAGCCTGGCGTTCGCACAACTCTCTGTCTCAAACTTATTTTGCCAGAATTTAGGGTGACGCGTTCGCGTGGTTGACGCGATCGCGTGAATGGCCTGATTTTGTAAAACGACGCGGCCGCATCGGGAACGTGGTCGCGTGGTAGGGCTGTGTTTCTAGCATCATTCCAGCCCATCTCTATCATAACTCTCTGCCATACACCTCTTTATGTCGATTTTTCGGGGCCACGCGTTCGCGTGGGTGACGTGGACGCGTGGGAGGCTCTTTTTCAAAATGACGCGGATGCGTCATCGACGTAGTCGTGTGGGCATGGTTGTGTGGTGCGCAGAAATCGTGATCGTTCATTCCTTGGAAACGGCGCTGAAAACTTAATACGCACGTCCATAATCTTAGTTCTTTGTCAGAACTTCGCACAACTAACCAGCAAGTGCACTGGGTCATCCAAGTAATAAACCTTACGTGAGTAAGGGTTGATCCCACGGAGATTGTCGGCTTGAAGCAAGCTATGGTCACCTTGTAAATCTCAGTCAGGCGGATTCAAATGGTTATGGTGAATTGATAATTAAAATATAAAATAGGATAGAGATACTTATGCAATTCATTGGTGAGAATTTCAGATAAGCGTATGGAGATGCTTTTGTTCCTTTTGAATCTCCGCTTTCCTACTGTCTTCATCCAATCCTTCATACTCCTTTCTATGGCAAGCTTTATGTAGGGCATCACCATTGTCAATGGCTACTATCTGTCCTCTCAGCAAAAATGGTCCAAAATACGCTGTAACCGCACAGCTAATCATCTTTCGGTTCTCGATCATACTGGAATAGGATTCAGTAATCCTTTTGCGTCTGTCACTACGCCCAGCACTCGCGAGTTTGAAGCTCGTCACAGCCATCCCTTCCCAGATCCTACTCGGAATACCACGGACAAGGTTTAGACTTTCCGGATCTCAAGAATGGCCACCAATAATTCTAGCCTATACCACGAAGACTCTAATCGTAGATCAGAAGGCTAAGAGATACACATTCAAGCTTGTTTGCATGTAGAACGGAAGTGTTTGTCAGGCACGCGTTCATAAGTGAGAATGATGATGAGCGTCACATAATCATCACATTCATCATGTTCTTGTGTGCGAATGAATATCTTAGAGATGAAATAGGCTTGAATTGAAAAGAAAAACAGTAGTACTTTGCATTAATTCATGAGGAACAGTAGAGCTCCACACCTTAATCTATGGTGTGTAGAAACTCTACCGTTGAAAATACATAAGAACAAGGTCCGGGCATGGCCGAATGGCCAGCCTCCAAAAAGTTCTAAGATAGCATAAGACTGGTCAAAGATAGATGTAAATACAATAGTAAAAAGTCCTATTTATACTAAACTAGTTACTAGGGTTTACAGAAATGAGTAAACGATGCAGAAATCCACTTCCGGGGCCCACTTGGTGTGTGCTTGGGCTGAGCATTGAAGCTTTCACGTGTAGAGGTCTTCCTTGGAGTTAAACGCCAGTTTGTAACCTATTTCTGGTGTTTAACTCTGCTTTGCAACCTGTTTCTGGCGTTTAACTCCAGAACAAGGCAGAGAGCTGACATTGAACGCCAGTTTGTGTCATCTAAACTCGGGCAAAGTATGGACTATTATCTATTGCTGGAAAGCCCTGGATGTCTACTTTCCAACGGAATTGAGAGCGTGCCATTTGGACTCCTGTAGCTCCAGAAAATCTACTTTGAGTGTAGGGAGGTCAGAATCCAACATTATTTGCAGTCCTTCTTCAACCTCTGAATCTGATTTTTGCTCAAGTCCCTCAATTTCAGCCAGAAATTACCTAATATAACAGAAAAATACACAAACTCATAGTAAAGTCCAAAATTGTATTTTTTATTTAAAAACTAATAAAAATATATTAAAAACAAACTGAATCATACTAAAAACTATGTAAAAACACTGCCAAAAAGCGTATAAATTATCCGCTCATCACAACACCAAACTTAAATTCTTGCTTGTCCCTAAGCAACTGAAAATCAAATAGGATAAAAAGAAGAGAATATACTATAAATTCCAAAATATCAATGAAACTTAGCTCCAATCAGATGAGCGGGACTAGTAGCTTTTTGCCTCTTGAATAGTTTTGGCATCTCACTTTATCCATTGAAGTTCAGAATGATTGGCATCTATAGGAACTTAGATTTTAGATAGTGTTATTGATTCTCCTAGTTCAGTATGTTGATTCTTGAATACAGCTACTTTATGAGTCTTGGCCGTGGCCCTAAGCACTCTGTTTTCCAGTATTACCACCGGATACATACATGCTACAGACACATAACTGGGTGAACCTTTTCAGATTGTGACTCAGCTTTGCTAAAGTCCCCAATTAGAGGTGTCCAGGGTTCTTAAGCACACTCTTTTTTTTTTTGCTTTGGACTTTGACTTTAACCGCTCAGTCTCAAGTTTTCACTTGACACCTTCACGCCACAAGCACATGGTTAGGGACAGCTTGGTTTAGCCGCCTAGACCAGGATTTTATTCCGTTAGGCCCTCCTATCCACTGATGCTCAAAGTCTTGGATCCTTTCTATTACCCTTGCCTTTTGGTTTTAAGGGCTATTTGCTTTTTGCTCTTGCCTTTTGGTTTAAAGAGCTTTTGGCTTTTTCTACTTGCATTTTCTTTTTCTTTCTCTTTTTTTTGTCATTTTTCTTTTCTCTTTTTTTTCTTATTTTTTTTCACATGCTTTTGGCTTTTTTTTTCTTATGATTTTTCAGATTATCAATAATATTTCTCCTTTTTCATCATTCTTTCAAGAGCCAACATATTTAACATTCATAAACCACAATATCAAAAGACATATGCACTGTTCAAGCATTCATTCAGAAAACAAAAAGTATTGTCACCACATCAAAATAATTAAACTAGTTTCAAGGATGAATTCGTAACTCTGTACTTCTTGTTCTTTTGTTTTTAGAACAGTTTTCAATTAAGAGAGGTGATGGATTCATAGGACATTCATAGCTTTAAGACATAGACACTTAAACACTAATGATAATATAGTAAAGACACAAACATAAATAAAACATAAGGCTCAAAAACCAAAAAATAGGAAAATAAGAACAAGGAGATTAAAGGACGGGTCCACCATAGTGAGGGTGGCGTCTTCCTCTTCTTGAAGAACCAATGGTGCTCTTGAGCTCCTCTATGTCTCTTCCTTGTCTTTGTTGCTCCTCCCTCATAGCTCTTTGATCTTCTCTAATCTCATGGAGGATGATGGAGTGCTCTTGGTGCTCCATCCTTAGTTGTCCCATGTTAGAGCTTAATTCTCCTAGGGAAGTGTTGATTTGCTCCCAATAGTTTTGTGGAGGGAAGTGGATCCCTTGAGGTATCTCAGGGATTTCATAGTGAGGAATTTCCTCATGCTCTTGTTGAGGTCCATGATCTCTTGTTTGCTCCATCCTCTTCTTAGTGATGGGCTTGTCCTCTTTAATGAGGATGTCTCCCTCTATGTCAATTTCAGCCGAATTACAGAGGTGACAAATGAGGTGAAGAAAGGCTAAACTTGCCAAAGTGGAAGACTTATCAGCCACCTTATAGAGTTCTTGAGGTATAATCTCATGAACTTTCACTTCCTCCCTAATCATGATACTATGGATCATGATGGCCCGGTCTATAGTAACTTCAGACCGGTTGCTAGTAGGAATGATTGAGCGTTGAATAAACTCCAACCATCCTCTAGCTACAGACTTAAGGTCCAGTCTTCTCAATTGAACCGGCTTGCCTCTTGAGTCAAATTTCTATTGAGCTCCTTCCACACATATGTTCATGAGGACTTGGTCCAATCTTTGATCAAAGTTGACCCTTCTAGTGTAGGGGCATGCATTTTCTTCCATCATTGGCAAGTTGAACACCATCCTTACATTTTCCGAACTGAAATCTAAGTATTTCCCCCGAACCATGGTAAGCTAAAGCTTTGGATTCGGGTTCACACTTTGATCATGGTTCCTAGTGATCCATGCGTTTGCATAGAACTCTTGAACCATTAAGATTTCGACTTGTTGAATGGGGTTGGTGAGAACTTCCTAACCTCTTCATTGGATCTCATGTCGGATCTCCGGATACTCATTCTTCTTGAGCTTGAAAGGAACCTCAGGGATCACTTTCTTCTTGGCCACAACTTCATAGAAGTGGTCTTGATAGACCTTTGAGATGAATCTCTCCATCTCCCATGACTCAGAGGTGGAAGCAATTGCCTTCCCTTTTCTCTTTCTTGAGGTTTCTCTGGCCTTAGGTGCCATTAATGGTTATGGAAAAATAAAAAGCAATACTTTTACCACACCAAACTTAAAATGTTTGCTCGTTCCTGAGCAAAAGAAGAAAGAAAGAAGGAGAAGAAGAAGAAAAATGGAGGAGAGGGAGAGAGGTGTGTATTCGGCCAAGGGGAAGAAGAGAGGGTTGTGGTGTGTGAAAATGAAGAAGGAAAGTGGGGTTTATATAGGAGTGGGGAGAGGTTTAGGGTTCGGCCATCAGGGTTAGGTTTGGGAGGGAAAGAATATGAATTTTGGAGGTAGGTGGGATGTTTGGGGAAGAGGGGATGGATGTGAGTGGTGAAGAGTTGATGGGGAAGAGTGATTGAGGTGATTGGTGAAGGGTATTTGTGGAAGAGAGTTATGAAAAGGTGTGAAGAGGAGAGAAGAAAAGGTGGGGATCCTGTGGGGTCCACAGATCCAGTGGGGTCAAGGACTTAACATCCCTGCTCCAATTAGGCGTGTAAAATGCCCTTAGTATGCATGTCTGGCGTTAAACGCCAGCTTGCTGCTTGTTTCTGGCGTTTAACGCCACTTCCATGCTCTGTTCTGGCGTTAAATGCCAGTCTGGTGCTTGTTTCTGGCGTTTAACGCCAGCTTGATGCTTCTTTCTGGCGTTAAATGCCAGTTTGATGCTTCTTATTGGCGTTTAAACGCCAGTAAGTTCTTCCTCCAGGGTGAGCTATTTTTAAAGCTGTTTTTTATTCTATTTTTGATTTTTCAGTAGTTTTTGTAACTCCACATGATCATCAACCTAAAAAAAACATAAAATAACAGTAGAAAATAAATAGATATAATTAAATAACATTGGGTTGCCTCCCAATAAGTGCTTCTTTAATGTCAATAGCTTGACAGTGAGCTCTCATGGAGCCTCACAGATGTGCAGAGCAATGTTGGGAGCTTCCAACACCAAACTTAGAGTTTGAATGTGGGGGTTCAACACCAAACTTAGAGTTTGGTTGTGGCCTCCCAACACCAAACTTAAAGTTTGACTGTAGGGGCTTTGGTTTGACTTTGCAGTGAGAGAAGCTTTTCATGCTTACTCTCCATGGTTACAGAAGGAGATCCTTGAGTTTTAAACACAAGGTTGTCCTCTTTCAGTTGAAGGACCAATTCTCCTCTGTCCACATCAATCACAGCTCTTGCTGTGGCTAGGAAGGGTCTTCCAAGGATGATGGATTCATCCTCATCCTTCCAAGTGTCTAGGATTATGAAATCAGCAGGGATGTAAAGGCCTTCAACCTTTACTAGCACGTACTCTACTAGTCCATAAGCCTGTTTTCTTGAGTTGTCTGCCATTTTTAATGAGATTCTGGCAGCTTGTACCTCAAAGATCCCAAGTTTCTCCATTACAGAGAGTGGCATTAAGTTTATTCCTGACCCCAGGTCACATAGAGCCTTCTCAAAAGTCATGGTACCAATGTTACAGGGAATTAAGAATTTACCAGGATCCTGTTTCTTTTGAGGTAATTTCTGCCTATCCAATGCATTTAGTTCATTGGTGAGCAAGGGAGGTTCATCTTTCCAAGTCTCATTACCAAATAATTTGGCATTCAGCTTCATGATTGTACCAAGGTACTTAGCAACTTGCTCTTCAGTAATGTTTTCATCCTCTTCAGAGGATGAATACTCATCAGAGCTCATGAAGGGCAGAAGAAGGTACAATAGAATCTCCATGGTCTCTAGATGAGCCTCAGATTCCTTTGGTTCCTCAAAGGGAAACTCTTTATTGGTCGCTGAGCATCACAGGAGGTCTTCCTCACTAGGATTCACGTCCTCCTCCACCTCTTTGGGTTCGGCCACACCAAATAGGGTAATGACCTTGCACTCTCTTTTTGGATTCTCTTCTGTATTGCCTGGGAGAGTACTAGGTGGAGTTCCAGTGACCCTTTTACTCAGCTGGCCTACTTGTGCCTCTAAATTTCTAATGGAGGACCTTGTTTCATTCATGAAACTTAAAGTGGCCTTAGATAGATCGGAGACTATATTTGCTAAGCTAGATGGATTCTGCTCAGAATTCTCTGTTTGTTGCTGAGTGGATGATGGAAAAGGCTTGCTATTGCTAAACCTATTTCTTCCACCATTATTAAAGCCTTGTTGAGGCTTTTGTTGATCCTTCCATGAGAAATTTGGATGATTTCTCCATGAGGGATTATAGGTTTTTCCATAGGATTCCCCCATGTAATTCACCTCTGCTATTGTAGGGTTCTCAGGATGATAAGCTTCTTCCTCAGAAGATGTCTCTTGAGTACTATTGGATGCAGCTTGAAATCCATTCAGACTTTGAGAAATCATATTGACTTGCTGAGTTAATATTTTATTCTGAGCCAATATGGCATTCAGAGTATCAATTTCAAGAACTCCCTTCCTCTGAGGCATCCCATTACTCACAGGATTCCTTTCAGAAGTGTACATAAACTGGTTATTTGCAACCATGTCAATGAGTTCCTGAGCTTCTGCAAGCGTTTTCTTTAGGTGAATGGATCTACCTGCAGAATGGTCCAATGACATCTTTGATAATTCAGACAGACCATCATAGAATATATCCAGGATGGTCCATTCTAAAAGCATATCAGAAAGACACTTTTTGGTCAGTTGCTTGTATCTCTCCCAAGCTTCATAGAGGGATTCACCTTCTTTCTGTTTGAAGTTTTGAACATCCACTCTAAGCTTGCTAAGCTTTTGAGGAGGAAAGAACTTGGCTAAGAAAGCCGTGACCAGCTTATCCCAAGAGTTCAGGCTATCCTTAGGTTGAGAATCTAACCATATTCTAGCTCTATCTCTTACAGCAAACCAGAAAAGCATGAGCCTGTAGACCTCGGAGTCAACCCCATTGGTCTTAACAGTGTCACAGATCTGTAAGAATTCAGTTAAGAACTGAAAAGGATCTTCTGATGGAAGTCCATGAAACTTGTAATTCTGTTGCATCAGAGAAACTAATTGAGGCTTTAGCTCAAAATTATTTGCTCCAATGGCAGGGATTGAGATGCTTCTTCCATGTAAATTGGAATTTGGTGCAGTAAAGTCACCAAGCATCTTCCTTGCATTGTTATTATTTTCAGCCATGTCTCCTTCTTTTTCGAAAATTTCTGTCAGATTTTCTCCAGAGAATTGTGCTTTAGCTTCCCTTAGTTTCCTCTTCATTGTCCTTTCAGGTTCTGGATCAGCTTCAACAAGAATGTTTTTATCCTTGTTCCTGCTCATATGAAAAAGAAGAGAACAAAAAATAATAGGGATCCTCTTTGCCACAGTAGAGAGGTTCCTTTATGTGAGTAGAAGAGAAGGAAAAGAATTCGAACACAGAAGGAAGGAGAGGGTTCGAATTTTTTTAAGAAGAAGAGAAGTGTTAGTAGATAAATAAATAATTAGGAGGAAGTGAGAGAGAAGAATTTTCGAAAATAATTGAAAAGAAAAGAAAAATATTTTTGTTTTTTATTTAAAATTAAAATTAAAATTCGAAAATTTAAAAAAAAAGGAAAAATGAAATTAAATTAAAGAGGAAGGTGATTTTCGAAAATTAGAGAGAGAATTTGTTAGGTAGTTTTGAAAAAGATATGATTGAAATAGTAAACTTTTTAAAATCAAACAAAAAGTCAAGTAGTTAATTGAAAAAGATTTGAAAGTCAATTTTTGAAAAGATAAGAAGTTAGAAAAGACGTTAGAAAAGATTTTGAAATTGAGTTTGAAAAAGATGTGATTAAAACTTATTTTGAAAAAGATTTGAAAAGAAAATTTAAAAAGATTTTATTTTGAAAGTTAAAGTTGATTACTTGACTAACTAGAAACAAAAAGATATGATTTTAAAATTTAAAGATTGAACCTTTCTTAATAGGCAAGTAACAAACTTTAAAATTTATGAATCAATCACATTAATTGTTAGCATTAATTTCGAAAATATGAAATAGAAATAAGAAAAAGATTTTCGAAAATCATTTTGAAAGTTTCAAAAATCATAAAAGAAAAATGGTTAAGATTTGATTTTTGAAAAAGATTTGATAAAGATAGAATTTTTAAATTGAAAATTTGATTTGACTCATAAGAAACAACTAGATTTTAAAAACTTTTGAAAAAGTCAACTCAAATTTTCGAATTTTATGAGATGAAAAAGGGAAAGATATTTTTTTGATTTTTGAATTTTAATGAAGAAAGAGGAAAACAACCAAAAGACTTAAAACATGAAAATTATGAATCAAAACACACAATGCATGCAAGAACACTTTGAATGTCAAGATGAACACCAAGAACAATTTGAATGTCAAGATGAACATCAAGAACTTATTTTTGAAAATTTTTAAGAAAAGAAAAACATGCAAGACACTAAACTTAGAAATTTTTAATTTTTAGACACTATGAATGCAAGAATGCATATGAAAAACATGATGCAACACACAACAAGAAAATATGAAGATCAAACAAGAGGAGTCATCAAGAACAACTTGAAGATCATGAAGAATGCAATGCATGAATTTTCGAAAAATGGAAGAAAGAGATAAACATGCAATTAACACCAAACTTATAAATTGACAATAGACTCAAACAAGAAACACAAAATTATTTTTGGTTTTATGATTTATTAATTTTTTTTGGATTTTTTGAAAATTAATTGGAAAAAGAAAATTAAGGATTTCAAAATTTCTAATGAGAATTCCAGGAATCATGCAATGTTAGTCTAAAACTCCGGTCCAGGAATTAGACATGGCTTACTAGCCAGCCAAGCTTTCATTGAAAGCTCCGGTCCAAAACACTAGATATGGCCAATGGCCAGCCAAGCTTCAGCAGAACATTACATACAACAGCTAATTTGCTGGAAAAGACAAAGAAGCTCTTCTCTTGAGATAGTTGAAACCTCGGTCCAAAAGATTAGACATGGCTTAACAACCAGCCAGGATTCAACCAATCTCATGAGATTCTAGAATTCTTTCTTAAAAATCCTGAAGAACATAGAATAATTTATTTTTAAATTTTTTTTGTATTATTTTTGAAAATTAAAAATAATAAAAACAAAATGCTTAAAATTAAAATAAAATTACCTAATCTGAGCAACAAGATGAACCGTCAGTTGTCCAAACTCGAACAATCCCCAGCAATGGCGCCAAAAACTTGGTGCGCAGAAATCGTGATCGTTCATTCCTTGGTAACGGTGCTGAAAACTTAATACGCACGTCCATAATCTTAGTTCTTTGTCACAACTTCGCACAACAAACCAACAAGTGCACTGGGTCGTCCAACTAATAAACCTTACGTGAGTAAGGGTCGATCCCACGGAGATTGTCGGCTTGAAGCAAGCTATGGTCACCTTGTAAATCTCAGTCAGGCGGATTCAAATGGTTATGGTGAATTGATAATTAAAATATAATTAAAATATAAAATAGGATAGAGATACTTATGCAATTCATTGGTGAGAATTTCAGATAAGCGTATGGAGATGCTTTTGTTCCTTCTGAATCTCCGCTTTCCTACTGTCTTCATCCAATCCTTCATACTCCTTTCTATGGCAAGCTTTATGTAGGGCATCACCGTTGTCAATGGCTACTTCCCGCCCTCTCAGCGAAAATGGTCCAAAATGCCCTATCACTGCACGGCTAATCATCTGTCGGTTCTCGATCATACTGGAATAGGATTTAGTAATCCTTTTGCGTCTGTCACTAGGCCCAGCACTCGCGAGTTTCAAGTTCATCACAGCCATCCCTTCCCAGATCCTACTCAGAATACCACAGACAAGGTTTAGACTTTCCGGATCTCAAGAATGGCCGCCAATAATTCTAGCCTATACCACGAAGACTCTGATCATAGATCAGAAGGCTAAGAGATACACATTCAAGCTTGTTTGCATGTAAAACGGAAGTGTTTGTTAGGCACGCATTCATAAGTGAGAATGATGATGAGTGTCACATAATCATCACATTCGTCATGTTCTTGTGTGCAAATGAATATCTTAGAGAAGAAATAGGCTTGAATTGAATAGAAAAGCAGTAGTACTTTGCATTAATTCATGAGGAACAGTAGAGCTCCACACCTTAATCTATGGTGTGTAGAAACTCTACCATTGAAAATACATAAGAACAAGGTCCAGGCATGGCCGAATGGCCAGGCTCCATAAAGGTCTAAGATAGCATAAGATTGATCAAAGATAGATGTAAATACAATAGTAAAAAGTCCTCTTTATACTAAACTAGTTACTAGGGTTTACAGAAATGAGTAAATGATGCAAAAATCCACTTCTGGGGCCCACTTGGTGTGTGCTTGGGCTGAGCATTGAAGCTTTCATGTGTAAAGGTCTTCCTTGGAGTTAAACACCAGTTTGTAACATGTTTCTGGCGTTTAACTCTGCTTTGCAACCTGTTTCTGGCGTTTAACTCCAGAATATGGCAGAGAGCTGACGTTGAACGCCGGTTTACGTCATCTAAACTCGGGCAAAGTATGGACTATTATATATTCTTGGAAAGCCCTACATGTCTACTTTCCAACTCAATTGAGAGCGCGCCATTTGGACTTCTGTAGCTCTAGAAAATCCACTTTGAGTGCAGGGAGGTCAGAATCTAACAACATCTGCAGTCCTTCCTCAACCTCTGAATATGATTTTTGCTCAAGTCCCTCAATTTCAGCCAGAAATTACCTGAAATCACAGAAAACACACACAAACTCATAGTAAAGTCCAGAAATGTGATTTTTATTAAAAACTAATAAAAATATATTAAAAACTAACTAAATCATACTAAAAACTATGTAAAAACACTACCAAAAAGCGTATAAATTATCCGCTCATCATTGTGCGTAAGGCACGCCTCCAGCCATGCTTTCGCATGACTTTCTGTTCAATTTTATTTTCTTCCCAACGCAACTATGACGCGGACGCGTCGCGTGCATGTTTTTTTTTTTTTTATGAAAAATGCAGAATGCAATATGCAGATGCTAATGCAAACATTATGAATGACACTAATAAAATTAAAATAAAATAAACTAGGAATAAAAGGAAGGTTTATACCATGGTGGGTTGTCTCCCACCTAGCACTTTTGGTTAAAGTCCTTAAGTTGGACATTTAATGAGCTCCCTGTTATGGCGTCTTGTGCTTGACTTTGTCCAGGAATCTCCACCAATGTTTGTGATTCCATTGGCCTCCGGGATTCGAAACTAGGCGTATAAAGCCTTCAAGAAAGTCAATGCAAGTGACAAGGCCCCAAGAGTGTTAATTGCTAGACTGAATTCTGGGGTCCCAAACCTTGCTTTTGTTCCAGTTGATGAAGGGTTGCATGAAATTGATCTACTGTTTCCTTGAGACGCTCCCGTGATTCTTGGGTCGATGGATATGGACATGGTGCATAGGGGAGTGGTGGTTCTTAGGAGTAATTGGATTGGAATTAGGGTGGATATGGGTTAGGGTCATATGGAGGTGAGTGTTGGTAGGTGGCTTGTGAGTG
Source organism: Arachis ipaensis (assembly GCF_059453495.1). Lineage (NCBI taxonomy): Eukaryota > Viridiplantae > Streptophyta > Magnoliopsida > Fabales > Fabaceae > Arachis > Arachis ipaensis. The sequence goes on from NC_142443.1 coordinate 91,373,834, forward strand.
TGGTGGTTGAGGTGGTTCATAGGTATATGATGGGCTTGTTGGTAACTACAAGGGGGTCCACCATATCTATGATCTTGGTATGCACCTCGGAATGGCTCTTGACCGTAGTAATTTGGTAGGTGATGGTTGTCATGAAGGGGTCTACCATAACTATTGCCTCGACATGCATTATTGAATCGTCCATCTCTGATTGTTTTGACCTTGATGCATGTTCCTGTTATAATTTCCATTCCTTGCAACAACATTGGAACCAAACTCAAAGCGACGGGGGTGAGAACTCATAATAACTAATAAAAATTAAAAACAAAAATAAAAATAAATAAATAAGTAAAATAAAATATTTATAATAACCAATAATAAGGCACACGTTTGCAACTCCCCGGCAACGGTGCCATTTTGAACGAACAAACTTTTGCTAGTTTAGAATTTTTATTAAAAATAGTCGCGTTGTAAGTATAGTTTCTAAACCAACAGAGAATCCTTTCGTACAAAAATTTGGTTGTCACAAGTAACAAAACCCAATAAAATTTATAACCGAAGTATTCAAACCTTGGGTCGTCTTCTCAAGGAATTGCAGGGAGGTATGATTTATTATTGGTTATGTAAAAAGATATGTTTTTGGTTTTTTTAAAATAAGGAACAAGTAATTTAAATGACAAGAAAAATAAATTAATAATTATAAAAATCTCTTGCAAGGTATAAGAACTGGAAATCCTATCCTAGTTATCCTTATCAGGTGTGATGAGAATTGGCTTTTGCTCCCACTTAGTTAACCCTTACTAAATAAAGGAAAGTCAAGTGGACCAATCAATTTGATCCTCAAGTCCTAGTCAACTCATGTGGAAAGACTAGCTTTAGAGCAATCCAAATCAATCAGAAATTCCCAATCTCAATCTACTGCTGAGTTTGATAACTTAAGTGTTACCAATTACTTAACCAAAGCAAAAAGGGAAAATAAATCATAAATAGAATAAAACAATCATAAATCTGAAATAACTCAAAATATATTAAATAGAACATTCAAATCTTAACATGGAAAAGTTCATAAGCCAAATTGGCAATACAAGTAAAAGCATTAGAATAAATAAAAGTAGAAAATAAATTAAAGGAACTTTGAACCTGTGATTGTAGAAGCAATCCTAAAAAAGAGAAATCCTAATCCTAAATCCTAAGAGAGAGTAGAGAACCTCTCTCTCTCTAAAACTACATCTAAAACCTAAAAATTGTGAATATGAATGTTTTATATGTTGTATGATGATTGAATGAATGGATCGATTCCCCCACTTTATAGCCTCTAATCTGTGTTTTCTGGGCCGAAAACTAGGTCAAAAACAGCCCAGAAAGTCACGCGGAAGCGTCGTCTACGCGTTCGCGCGGATTGAGTTTTTGCCAGGTCACGCGTCCACATGATCCACGCGTGCGTGTTGCCTGGCTTATGGCAGCTATGGAAAATTATATATCATTGTGAAGCCCCGAATCTTAGCTTTCCAACACAACTAGAACCGCGTTATTTGGACCTCTGTAGCTCAAGTTATGGTCGATTTAGTACTAAGAGGTCAGGCTGGACAGCTTTAGCAGTTCCTTCAGTTTATTGTATTCCTTCCACTTTTGCATGCTTCCTTTCCATCCTCTAAGCCATTCCTGCCCTATAAACCCTAAAATCCCATAACGCACATATCACGGCATCGAATGGTAATAAGAGAGGATTAAACATAGCAAATTAAGATCAAAGAAATATGTTTTCAATCATAGCACAAAATCAGGAAGGAAAACATAAAACATGCGAATTGTATAAATAAGTGAGTAAAGAATTGATATAAACCACTCAATTGAGCATAAGATAAACCATAAAATATTGGTTTATCAGTGAACTTGTTTGTTGCCCCATTTAGAAGCTTTTCCTGCCCTTTCCTTCTTGGTGGCCAACCTAAAAAGAAAGAAAGAGAAAGAAAATTAAGCCTACAACAAAGATATCAAAGCAATTAGAACATAGGCCGGGGCTAATACCAAATAAGAGTAAGGTTCTCATTACATGGTAGCTACAACATGTGAGTGAGAAAACAATATAAGCTAAGGCATATTAACTAATATTTGATGCAAGAGTAAAGTCAAAGCATGAAGAGCACTCAAAAGCATCAAGTTCAACTAGAAAGAGTGGGTCATGAAAGACATGCAAGTTCATATCAATGCACAAAGAATATAAGAGTCATACAAGATTAAGTATTGATTTAGAAGTTTCATCACCAAACAATATCAAACAAGTCAAGAAGCACTAAAATAACCAAGAAATTCTCAACAATTGAGTAAGAAAATTGAACACCATTATTCAGATAAGAAGCTCAAAAAAAGAAGGTAAAAAAAAGCTATAAAAATAAAATGAAAATGCAAAGAATAAAAGTATGCGAATGCAATGGACAAAAGAAAATGGAAGATGAGAAAAAGACTCTCTTTTTTTTACCGGCGCGGACGCGTCATATACACGCTGATGCGCAGTTTGGCAGAAGGGACAAGCGACGCGGACGCGCACAGTACGCGTATGCGTGCTTGATGAAGTTGGTGACCGACGCGGACGCGTCACGTACGCTTGTGCGTCAGGTCGCGGGCATAGAGTAGGCACAACTTTGGCACAACTCTCTGGTTTTTGTACCAAGAGTGTGAGATGCACCACCGACGGGCGCACGCAGAGCACGCTTGCGCACGGATTTCTCTTTTTTTTTTTAAGCACAACATAGAGGGGGCTATTCTAACACATTCTTGGCAGGTGTTTAAGCTAGTAGTTAAGAGAACACTTCACAAATTCATGCACTATTCAAAATATAGCATTCTCTCTACTTCAACAATTCATCCATACCAAAATGATGAAATCTATCTAAATATCCTAGTTATCCAACAAGAACAATAAAACTAGCATTCATAAGCAATCAACAACATCAAGAAGTCACAAAATTCACAAGAATCTAAAGCTAAAAACAAAACGGTATACACAAGGAAGATCTTACCACAGTGGGATGCCTCCCACCAAGCACTTTTCTTTAACGTCCTTAAGTTGGACACTCAGTCGCTCAATCTTCTCCTCCTCTAGGTGCATCCGTTAGTAGGAACACCTCTAGCTCTTTTGGGAGCTTGTAGCCATGGTATTTCTTCACTCTCTGTCCATTCACCTTGAAAGTTGTTTCACTTTTAGGATCAAACAATTCCACTACTCCATAGGGCTTTATCTCCTTCACCTTGAAGGGTCCTTCCCATCTAGAACGGAGTTTACCAGGCATGAATCTAAGCCTCGAATTGTAGAGGAGAACCTCATCACCTTCTTGAAAATCATTCTTCCAGATGTGATAATCATGAAATGCTTTAGTCTTTTCCTTGTAAATCTGGGCATTCTCATACGCTTCGTTCCTCAAACACTCAAGCTCCTGTAGCTGTAATTTCCTGGCCACTCCCGCCTTGGTTGGATCCATGTTGTACTGCTTTACCGCCAAATAGGCTTTATGCTCGATTTCCACCGGAAGGTGGCATGCCTTACCATAGACGATCCGGAAGGGACTCATCCCTAATAGAGTCTTGTAGGTCGTCCTATACACCCACAGTGCATCTCCTAGCCAGAAGCTCCAATCTTTCCTTTGTGGATTTACCACTTTCTCCATGATTCTCTTAATCTCGCGGTTGGACACTTCCGCTTGCCCGTTGGTCTGTGGGTGATAAGTAGTGGCAACCTTATGAAATACCCCATAGCGCTTGAGCAGTGCCTCTACTTTCTTGTTACAAAAGTGGGATCCTTGGTCGCTCACGATTGCTCGTGGCGACCCATAATGGCATACAATGTGATTTCTAATAAAAGAAATGACGATATTAGCGTCGTCAAGGCAGGTAGGTATTGCTTCTACCCACTTTGACACGTAGTCAACCACTAACAGAATATATAGATACCCACTTGAGCTAGGAAATGGTCCCATAAAGTCAATGCCCCATACATCAAATATCTCACAGAACAACATAGGTTGCTGAGGCATCTCATTACTTTGGGACGTGTTTCCTGACTTCTGACACTGATGGCAAGACAGACAGAACCGATTAGCATCCTTGAATAAAATAAGGTTGGCCACCAGAATCCACAATGCAACACCTTTTTAGCTGTCTTTTGTGGGCCAAAGTGGCCACCACATTCGGACGAATGGCAAGCTTCAAGAATAGGTTGAATTTCAAATTCTGGCACACATCTTCAAATTACTTGGTCCACGCCCCTCTTCAATAAGTGAGGGTCATCCCAAATGTAGTATTTGGAGTCACTCCTCAACTTGTCCCTTTGGTTTTTAGAAAAGTTGGTAGGGAATATTTTTGCAACGAAGTAGTTCGCCATTGGGGCAAACCAAGGAAAGCTATCCGACACAGCATGCAAACTATCCATTGGGAATAAGTCATTAATCAGAAATGGGTCAAATTTTAAATTCTCAAGGCAGCTTAAATGATCCGCAACTAAGTTTTGAGACCCACTCCGGTCCCTAATCTCAATGTCGAATTCTTGCAAAAGCAAGATCCAATGTATGAGTCTAGGTTTTGACTCATTCTTTGTTAATAAGTACTCTAAAGCTGCATGATCCGTGTATACCACTATCTTGGATCCTAGCAAATAAGATCTGAATTTATCTAAAGCATGAATAATAGCTAGGAGTTCCTTTTCTGTAGTGGTATAGTTGGATTGTACTGCATCCAGTGTTTTAGAAGAGTAAGCAATGACATAAGGGAGTTTACCATCGCGTTGTGCAAGCGCGGCACCTACAACATGGTTTGACGCATCGCACATTATCTCGAATGGCAACGTCCAGTTGGGGCCTCGCACAATCGGTGCCGTTGTGAGAACTCTCCTTAACTCTTCAAACGCTTTCACACATGCACTGTCAAACTCAAAGTCCACATCCTTGGGGAATAGGCACGACAATCGCAAAGCAATTTTTTTGAAATCTTTGATAAAGCGCCTGTAGAATCCTGCATGTCCCAAAAATGAGCGGACCTCCCTCACAGATGAGGGTGAAGTAAAGTGGTGATAACATTGACCTTGGCTGGGTCTACAAAATGCCTTTACTAGATATCACATGTCCTAACACTATGCCTTGTCTTACCATAAAGTGACATTTTTCAAAATTTAAGACAAGGTTAGTGTCAACACATCTAGCTTAGACCTTGGCCAAGTTCTCCAAGCAACAATCAAATGAAGTTCCATAAATACTGAAGTCATCCATAAAGACTTCCAGACAATTCTCCATTAGATCGGAAAAGACACTGGTCATACACCACTGAAAGGTAGCAGGTGTATTACATAGTCCAAATGGCATCCTTTTGTAGGCAAAGGTGCCAAAAGGGCAAGTGAATGTGGTCTTTTCCTGATCTTCAGGAGCAATATGAATCTGGAAGTAACCAATGAATCCATCAAGAAAGCAATAATGGGATTTACCCGCCAAACTGTCCAACATCTGATCGATAAAGGGCAAAGGGTAGTGGTCCTTCCTTGTAGTGGCGTTCAATCTTCTATAATCGATGCACACTCGCCACGCATTTTATACTCTCTTGGTGACCACTTCACCATCATCCTTTTTAACCGCAGTGATGCCCGATTTCTTGGGAATAACTTGGACCGGGCTCACCCATTCACTGTCAGAAATTGGGTATATGATACCCGCATCAAGTAGCCTAGTGACCTCCTTCTTTACAACATCAAGGATGGTCGGGTTGAGCCTCCTTTGCGGTTTCCTAACCGGCCTAGCTCCCTCTTGGAGAAATATACGATGCATGCACTTGCGAGGGTCAATCCCCACAATATCGGCTAGGCTCCAACCAATTGCCTTCTTGTACTTTCTTAGAATATCTAGGAGCTTCTCTTCTTCTTCACTAGAAAGCTCACTAGCAATAATGACTGGAAACTTTTGGTTGTTCTCTAAGAAAGCATACTTCAAATGAGATGGAAGAGGCTTCATTTCACTTTTTGCCTCAAGCTGAGGTTCCTTTTCATCAAGCTCACGGAGTTCATTCTCAACAACTTTCTCATGTTCGCCCTCTTGGTCATTCGTCTCTTCAACAATAGGGTAGCATAACTTGTTGTGGTCTTCTTCCCACACTTCCGCTACCACTTCATCGATTAGATCACATCGGAGAACAGAATGCTCTTCGGGAGGATGCTTCATGGCTTCTTCTGAATTGAACTTGATAGTCTTGTCCCAAACCTCAAAGGAATATGTGCCGGTGAAGGCATCTAACTTGAATTTAGAGGTCTTAAGGAAGGATCTACCAAGTAGAACGGAGGATGATCTTCTATTTTCTGTTGGAGGCATTTCAAGGATGTAAAAGTCAACCGGAAAGAGCAAGTCCTTGATTGCCACAAGTACATCTTCTGCTATTCCCATCACAGTGATCACACTCTTATCGGCTAAGGCAAACTTCACCGCCGACTTCTTTAATGGAGCTAAATTCAACTGCACAAAGATAGAAAGTGGCATGATGCTTACGCAAGCTCTTAGATCACACATACAGTCATGAAAAGTGCACCCACTAATACAACAAGATACCAAACAAGGTCCAGGGTCACCACATTTCTTCGGAATAGGTTCCATCAAGGAAGAAATTGAACTACCCAAGGATAATGTCTCCAACTCTCCTATCCTATCCTTGTGAGTACACAAGTCTTTCAGAAATTTTGCATACTTCAGAATTTGTTGGATGGCATCAAGAAGTGGTATGGTTACCTCAACTTTCTTGAACACTTGAAGCATGTTCAAATCAAATTCCAGGGTGTTCTTTGCTTTCTTCACCAATGAAGGGAATTGATGAGCGGATAATTTATACGCATTTTGGCATTGTTTTTACATAGTTTTTAGTATGATTTAGCTAGTTTTTAGTATATTTTTATTAGTTTTTAAATAAAAATCACATATCTGAACTTTACTCTGAGTTTGTGTGTTTTTCTGTGATTTCAGGTATTTTCTGGCTGAAATTGAGAGACCTGAGAAAAAATCAGATTTAGAGGTTGAAGAAGGACTGTAGATGCTGTTGGATTCTAACCTCCCTGCACTCAAAGTGGATTTTCTAGAGCTACAGAACTCCAAATGGCACGCTCTCAATTGTGCTCGAAAGTAGACATCCAGGGCTTTCCAGCAATATATAATAGTTCATACTTTGATTAAGGATAGATGATGTAAACGGGCATTGAACGCCAGTTCTATGCTGCATTTTGGAGTCAAACGCCAAAAACAGGTTGCAAAGTGGAGTTAAACGCCAGAAACAGGTTACAAACTGGCGTTCAACTCCAAGAAAGACCTCTACACGTGTAAAGCTCAATGCTCAGCCCAAGCACACATCAAGTGGGCCCCGGATGTAGATTTCTGTATCAATTACTCATTTCTGTAAACCCTAGTAACTAGTTTAGTATAAATAGGACTTTTTACTATCTTTGTAAGATCTTTCATTAGTTTTTATGCTATCGTAGACTTTCATGGAGGCTGGCCATTCGGCCATGCCTGGACCACTATCACTTATGTATTTTCAAACGGTAGAGTTTCTACACACCATAGATTAAGGTGTGGAGCTCTGCTGTTCCTCATGAATTAATACAAAGTACTACTGTTTTTCTATTCAATTCAAGCTTATTCCTATTCTAAGATATCCATTCGCACCCAAGAACATGATGAATGTGATAATTATGTGACGCTCATCATCATTCTCACTTATGAACGCGTGCCTGACAAACACTTCCGTTGTACATACAAACAAGCTAGAATGAATATCTCTTAGATATCTAATACAGAGGACCGAGTCCGAAAAATTAGAATCTTCGAGGTATAAGTTAGAACCCATGGATGGCCATTCTTGAGATCCAGAAAGTCTAAACCTTGTCTGTGGTATTCCGAGTAGGATCTGGGAAGGGATGGCTGTGACGAGCTTCAAACTCGCGAGTGCTGGGCGTAGTGACAGACGCAAAAGGATAGTAAATCCGATTCCAGTATGATCGAGAACCGACAGATGATTAGCCATGCAGTGACAGCGCATTGGACCATTTCCATAGAGAGGATGGGATGTAGCCATTGACAACAGTGATGCCCTACATAAAGCTTGCCATGGAAAAGAGTAGGAATGGTTGGATGAAGACAGCAGGAAAGCAGAGGTTCAGAGGAACAAAAGCATCTCTATACGCTTATCTGAAATTCTCACTAATGAATTACATAAGTATCTCTATCCTAGTTTATGTTTTATTTATCTTTTAATTATTAAAACTCTATATCCATTTGAATCTGCCTGACTGAGATTTACAAGGTGACCATAGCTTGCTTCAAGCCGAAAATCTCCGTGGGATCGACCCTTACTCACGTAAGGTTTATTACTTGGACGACCCAGTGCACTTGCTGGTCAGTTGTGCAAAGTTGTGACAAAGAATTAAGATTATGAACGTGCGTATAAAGTTTTCAGCGCCGTTACCAAGGAATGGAACCGTCACGATTTCTGCGCACCAAGTTTTTGGCACCGTTGCCGGGGATTGTTCGAGTTTGGACAACTGACGGTTCATCTTGTTGCTCAGATTAGGTAATTTTATTTTAATTTTAAGCTTTTTATTTCTTATTTTTGAAAAATACAAAAAAAAATTCTTCTTTTTCGTTTTTCCCAATTAAATTTTCGAAAAATAAAAAAAAAATTTAATAAAATCATAAAAGAAAAAAATATTTTGTGTTTCTTGTTTGAGTCTAGAGTCAAGTTTTAAGTTTGGTGTCAATTGCATATTTTTAATTTTCTAAAAATTATTTTCGAAAATTTCATGCATTGCATTCTTCATGATCTTCAAGTTGTTCTTGGTCAGTCTTCTTGTTTGATCTTCATATTTTCTTGTTTTGTGTTTTTTCTTGTTTCTCATATGCATTCTTGAAACATTAATGTCTAAAGAATAAGAATTTTTAAGTTTGGTGTCTTGTATGTTTTCTTTTCTTGAAAATTTTTTAAAAATAAGTTTTTGGTGTTCATCTTGACATTCAAAGTGTTCTTGGTGTTCATCTTGACATTCATAGTGTTCTTGCATGCGTCACATGTTTTGATCCAAAATTCTCATGCATTGAGTCTTTTTGATGTTTTTCTCTTTGTTCATTAAAAATTCAAAAAATCATAAAAATATCTTTCCCTTTTTCACTCATAAAATTTGAAAATTTGAGTTGACTTTTTCAAAAAATTTTAAAATCAAGTTGTTTCTTATGAGTCAAATCAAATTTTCAATTTAAAAATTCTATCTTTTTCAAATCTTTTTCAAAAATCAAATTTCTTTCAAAAATCTTTTTCTTATTTCTATTTCATATTTTCAAATTTAATACTAATAATTAATGTGATTGATTCAAAAATATTAAGTTGTTACTTGCCTATTAAGAAAGGTTCAATCTTTAAACTCTAGAATCATATCTTTTTAGTTTCTTGTTAGTCAAGTAATCAACTTTAATTTTCAAAATCAAATCTTTTTAAATTTCTTTTTCAAATCTTTCTCAAAATAAATTTCAATCACATCTTTTTCAAAATCAATTTCAAAATCTTTTCTAACTTCTTTTCTAACCTCTTATCTTTTTAAATTGATTTTCAAATCTTTTTCAATCAATCTTATCTTTTTGTTTCAATCATATCTTTTTCAAAACTACCTAACTAATTCTTTCTTTAATTTTCGAAAATCCCTTCCCTCTTTTTCAAAAAAAATTCCTTTTTAATTAATTAATTGTTTTAAAAAATTAATTTAATTTGATTTCAATTTTAATTCTAATTTAATTAATTTTTGAAATTTTCTCTCTCTCATCTCCTTCTAATTATTTATTTATTTATTTATTTACTAACACTTCTCTTCATCTCAAAATTCGAACCCTCTCTTCCTCTTGGTATTCGAATTTCTCTTCTTCTATTCTTATCTTCTTCCACTCACATAAAGGAATCTCTATACTGTGACATAGAGGATTCCATATTTTCTGTTCTCTTCTTTTTCATATGAGCAGGAACAAGGATATGAACATTCTAGTTGAAGCTGATCCTGAACCTGAAAGGACTCTGAAGAGGAAGCTAAGGGAAGCTAAAGCACAACTCTCTGGAGAAAATCTGACAGAAATTTTCGAAAAAGAAGAAAACATGGCCGAAAATAATAACAATGCAAGGAAGATGCTTGGTGACTTTACTGCACCTAATTCCAATTTACATGGAAGAAGCATCTCGATCCCTGCCATTGGAGCAAACAACTTTGAGCTTAAACCTCAATTAGTTTCTCTGATGCAACAGAACTGCAAGTTTCATGGACTTCCATCCGAAGATCCTTTTCAGTTCTTAACTGAATTCTTGCAGATCTGTGATATTGTTAAGACCAATGGGGTTGATCCCGAGGTCTACATGGTTATGCTTTTCCCATTTGCTGTAAGAGACAGAGCTAGAATATGGTTGGACTCTCAACCTAAAAACAGCCTGAACTCTTGGGATAAGCTGGTCACGGTTTTCTTAGCCAAGTTCTTTCCTCCTCAAAAGCTTAGTAAGCTTAGAGTGGATGTTCAGACCTTCAAACAGGAAGAAAGTGAATCCCTCTATGAAGGTTGGGAGAGATACAAGGAACTGACCAAAAAGTGTCCTTCTAACATGCTTTCAGAATGGACCATTCTGGATATATTCTATGATGGTCTGTCTGAGTTATCAAAGATGTAACTGGACCATTCTGCAGGTGGATCCATTCACCTAAAGGATACGCCTGCAGAAGCTCAAGAACTCATTGACATGGTTGCAAATAACCAGTTCATGTACACTTCTGAAAGGAATCCTATGAATAATAGAACGCCCATGAAGAAGGGAGTTCTTGAAATTGATACTCTGAATGCCATATTGGCTCAGAATAAAATATTGACTCAGCAAGTCAATATGATCTCTCAGAGTCTGAATGGATTGAAGGAATCATCCAATAGTACTAAAGAGGCATCTTCTAAAGAAGAAGCTTATGATCCTGAGAACCCTGCAATAGCAGAGGTGAATTACATGGGGGAACCCTATGGAAACACCTATAATCCCTCATGGAGAAATCATCCAAATTTCTTGTGGAAGGATCAACAACAGCCTCAACAAGGCTTTGACAATGGTGGAAGAAACATGTTTAGTAATAGAAAGCCTTTTCCATCATCCACTCATCAAAAGACAGAGAGTCCTAAGCAGGATCCATCTAGCTTAGCAAATATAGTCTCTGATCTATCTAAGGCCACTTTAAGTTTCATGAATGAAACACAGTCCTCCATTAGGAATTTGGAGGCACAAGTGGGCCAGCTGAGTAAAAGAGTCACTGAAACTCCTCCTAGTACTCTCCCAAGCAATACAGAAGAGAATCCAAAAAGAGAGTGCAAGGCCATTGATTTAACCATCATGGCCGAACCTACAAGGGAGGGAGAGGACGTGAATCCTAGTGAGGAAGACCTCCTGGGACGTCCAGTGATCAACAAGGAGTTTCCCTCTGAGGAACCAAAGGAATCTGAGGCTCATCTAGAGACCATAGAGATTCCTTTGAACCTCCTTATGCCATTCATGAGCTCTGATGAGTATTCTTCTTCTGAAGAGAATGAAGATGTCACTGAAGAGCAAGTTGCCAAGTACCTTGGTGCAATTATGAAGCTGAATGCCAAATTATTTGGTAATGAGACTTGGGAAGATGAACCCCCATTGTTCATCAATGAACTGAGTGATCTGGATCAACTGACATTGCCTCAGAAGAAACAGGATCCTTGAAAGTTCTTAATACCTTGTACCATAGGCACCATAACCTTTGAGAAGGCTCTATGTGACCTTGGATCAGGGATAAACCTCATGCCACTCTCTATAATGGAGAAACTGGGAATCTTTGAGGTGCAAGCTGCCAGAAACTCATTAGATATGGCAGATAACTCCAGAAAACAGGCTTATGGATAAGTAGAGGACGTGCTAGTAAAGGTTGAAGGCCTTTACATCCTTGCTGATTTCATAATCCTGGATAAAGACCTTTCCTAGCCACAGCAAGAGCTGTTATTGATGTGGGCAGAGGAGAGTTAGTCCTTCAACTGAATGAGGACAACCTTGTGTTTAAAACTCAAGGATCTCCTTCTGTAACCATGGAGAGGAAGCATTAAAAGCTTCTCTCACTGTAGAGTCAACCAAAACTCCCACAGTCAAACTCTAAGTTTGGTGTTGGGAGGTTCCAACAATGCTCTGAACATCTGTGAGGCCCCATGAGAGCTCACTGTCAAGCTATTGACATTAAAGAAGCGCTTGTTGGGAGGCAACCCATTGTTATCTAATTATATTTATTTATTTTCCATTGCTATTTTATGTTTTCTTTAGGTTGATGATCATATGAAGTCACAAAAACTATTGAAAAATCAAAAACAGAGTGAAAAATAGAATGAAAAATAGCACACCCTGGAGGAGAACAGTCTGGCATTTAAACGCCAAAAACAAGCATCTGTCTGGCGTTTAACGCCAGAAATAGGCACCAAGCTGGCATTTAACGCCAGAAACAAGCATCTACTTGGCGTTAAACGCCAGAACAGAGCATGGAAATGGCATTTAACACCAGAAACAGGCAGCAGTTTGGCGTTAAATGCCAGGATTGCTTGTATAGGGCGTTTTACACGTCTAAAGGGTACAGGGATAAAAAATCCTTGACACCTCAGGATCTGTGGACCCCACAGGATCCCCTCAGGATCTGTGGACCCCACAGAATCCCTACCTAACCCTATTCTCTCCTCTTCACACCTTTTCATAACTCTCTTCCCCAAATGTCCTTCACCAATCACTTCAATCACTCTTTCCCATCACCCCTCACCACTCACATCCATCTTCTCTTCCCCATAAACCCCACCTACCTTCAAATTCAAAATATTTTCCCTCCCAAACCCAATCCAAAATGGCCGAACCCTAAACCCCTCCCCACTTCTATATAAACCCCTCATTCCTTCTTATATTTCACACAATACAACCCTCTCTTCTTCCACTTGGCCGAAACCTACTCTCTCTCCCTCTCCTCCATTTCTCTTCTTCTTCTAATTCTTTCTTTCTTCTTTTGCTCTTGGATGAGCAAACATTTTAAGTTTGGTGTGGTAAAAGCATTGCTTTTTATTTTTCTATAACCATTTATGGCACCTAAGGCCAGAGAAACCTCTAGAAAGAGAAAAGGGAAGGCAATTGCTTCCACCTCTGAGTCATGGGAGATGGAGAGATTCATCTCAAAGGTCCATCAAGACCACTTCTATGAAGTTGTGGCCAAGAAGAAAGTGATCCCTGAGGTTCCTTTCAAGCTCAAAAGGAGCTGGAATTGACATAGAGGGAGATATCCTCATTGAAGAGGATAAGCCCATCACTAAGAAAAGGATGGAGCAAACAAGAGATCATGGACTTCAACATGAGCATGAGGAGATTCCTCACCATGAAATCCCTGAGATGCCTCAAGGGACGCACTTCCCTCCAAAAAACTATTGGGAACAAATCAACATTTTCCTAGGAGAATTAAGTTCCAACATGGGACAACTAAGGGTGGAGCACCAAGAGCACTCCATCATCCTCTATGAAATTAGAGAAGATCAAAGAGCTATGAGGGAGGAGCAAGAAAGACAAGGAAGAGACATATAGGAGCTCAAGAGCACCATTGGTTCTTCAAGAAGAGGAAGACGCCACCCTCACTAAGGTGGACTCATTCCTTAATCTCCTTGTTTATTTATTTTCCTGTTTTTCGATTTCTGAGCTTTATGTTTATTTATATTTGTGTCTTATTACATGATCATTAGTGTCTAAGTGTCTATGCCTTAAAGTTATGAATATGAATCCATCACCTCTCTTGAATGAAAAATGTTTCAATTACAAAAGAACAAGAAGTACATGGTTTCGAATTCATCCTTTAAACTAGTTTAATTATTTTGATGTGGTGACAATACTTTTTGTTTTCTGAATGAATGCTTGAACAGTGCATATGTCTTTTGAAGTTGTTGTTTATGAATGTTAAATATGTTGGCTCTTGAAAGAATGATGAAAAGGAGACATGTTATTTGATAATCTGAAAAATCATAAAAATGATTCTTGAAGCAAGAAAAAGCAGTGAATACAAAAGCTTGCGAAAAAAAATGGCGAAAAAAGAGAAAGAAAAAGAAAAAGCAAGCAGAAAAAGCCAAAAGCTCTTTAAACCAAAAGGCAAGAGCAAAAAGCCAGTAGCCCTTAAAACCAAAAGGCAAGGGTAATAAAAAAGGATCCAAGGCTTTGAGCATTAGTGGATAGGAGGGCCTAAAGGAATAAAATCCTGGCCTAAGCGGCTAAACCAAGCTGTCCCTAACCATGTGCTTGTGGCGTGAAGGTGTCAAGTGAAAACTTGAGACTGAGTGGTTAAAGTCAAGGTCCAAAGCAAAAAGAAGAGTGTGCTTAAGAACCCTGGACACCTGTAATTGGGGACTTTAGCAAAGCTGAGTCACAATCTGAAAATGTTCACCAAGTTATGTGTCTGTGGCATTTATGTATCCGGTGGTAATACTGGAAAACAAAGTGCTTAGGGTCACGGCCAAGACTCATAAAGTAGCTGTGTTCATACTGAACTAGGAGAATCAATGACACTATCTAAATTCTAAGTTCCTATAGATGCCAATCATTCAGTACCTCAATGGATAAAGTGAGATGCCAAAACTATTCAAGAGGTAAAAAGCTACATGTCCTGCTCATCTGATTGGAGCTAAGTTTCATTAATATTTTGGAATTTATAATATATTCTCTTCTTTTTATCCTATTTGATTTTCAGTTGCTTGGAGACAAGCAACAATTTAAGTTTGGTGTTGTGATGAGCGGATAATTTATACGCTTTTTGGCATTACTTTTACATAGTTTTCAGTATGATTTAGTTAGTTTTTAGTATATTTTTATTAGTTTTTAAATAAAAATCACATTTCTGGACTTTACTATGAGTTTGTGTGTTTTTCTATGATTTTAGATATTTTCTGGCTGAAATTGAGGGACCTGAGCAAAAATCAGATTTAGAGGTTGAAGAAGGACTGCAGATGCTGTTGGATTTTGACCTTCTTGCACTCAAAGTGGATTTTCTAGAGCTACAGAACTCCAAATGGCGCGCTCTCAATTGCGTTGAAAAGTAGGCATCCAGGGCTTTCCAGCAATATATAATAGTCCATACTTTGATTAAGGATAGATGACATAAACTGGCATTGAACGCCAGTTCCATGCTGCATTCTGGAGTCAAACGCCAGAAACAGGTTGCAAAGTGGAGTTAAACGCCAGAAACATGTTACAAACTGGCGTTCAACTCCAAGAAAGACTCTACACGTGTAAAGCTCAATGCTCAGCCCAAGAACACACCAAGTGGGCTCCGGAAGTGGATTTCTGCATCAATTACTCATTTCTGTAAACCCTAGTAACTAGTTTAGTATAAATAGGACTTTTTACTATCTTTGTAAGATCTTTCATTAGTTTTTATGCTATCTTAGACTTTCATGGGGGCTGGCCATTCGGCCATGCCTGGACCATTATCACTTATGTATTTTCAAACGGTAGAGTTTCTACACACCATAGATTAAGGTGTGGAGCTCTGCTGTTCCTCATAAATTAATACAAAGTACTACTGTTTTTCTATTCAATTCAAGCTTAGTCCTATTCTAAGATATCCATTCGCACCCAAGAACACGATGAATGTGATGATTATGTGACGCTCATCATCATTCTCACTTATGAACGCGTGCCTGACAAACACTTCCGTTCTACATGCAAACAAGCTAAAATGAATATCTCTTAGATATCTAATACAGAGGACCAAGTCCGAGATATTAGAATCTTCGTGGTATAAGTTAGAACCCATAGATGGCCATTCTTGAGATCCGGAAAGTCTAAACCTTGTTTGTGGTATTCCGAGTAGGATCTGGGAAGGGATGGCTGTGACGAGCTTCAAACTCGCGAGTGCTAGGCGTAGTGATAGACGCAAAAGGATAGTAAATCCTATTCCAGTATGATCGAGAACCAACAGATGATTAGCCATGCAGTGACAGCGCATTGGACTATTTTCACAGAGAGGATGGGATGTAGCCATTGATAACGGTGATGCCCTACATAAAGCTTGCCATGGAAAGGAGTAGGAATGGTTGGATGAAGACAGCAGGAAAGCAGAGGTTCAGAGGAACGAAAGCATCTCTATACGCTTATCTAAAATTCTCACTAATAAATTACATAAGTATCTCTATCCTAGTTTATGTTTTATTTATCTTTTAATTATTAAAACTCTATATCCATTTGAATTCGCCTGACTGAGATTTACAAGGTGACCATAACTTGCTTCAAGCTGACAATCTCCGTGGGATCGACCCTTACTCGCGTAAGGTTTATTACTTGGACGACCCAGTGCACTTGCTGGTCAGTTGTGCAAAGTTGTGACAAAGAATTAAGATTATGAACGTGCGTATAAAGTTTTCAGCGCCGTTACCAAGGAATGGAAACATCAAGATTTCTGCGCACCAGAAATGGGATAGGAATGGACTCATCCACTATAGCTTTCCTCTTGGGTTCCTTAAGGCTTACTCCTTCTTCATCATGCCTTTTGTCTATCTTCTCCTCTTCATGTGGAGCTTCAACGACCACCTCTTCTTCATGGATGTCTTCCATGAGCCTAGGAGGTATCTCCTCCAATGTATTCCCCGACCGTAGAGTGATGGCGTTGAGACCGCCCTTGGGGTTTGGTTGGGGTTGGGAAGGAAGGCTAGAAGAGCTTGAGGGTTGGTTGGTGTTGTTGGAGGAGGACTGATAAATTCCACTTTTGTGGTTTATATTGTGTAGAATTTGGGGGTTTTTTTCAACATTTCTAACACTTATTCACAAGAAATGCATGGTTTTATATTCCCTTCCCAATATTGCTCCATGATGAAAAACCTACTCCTTTTGCCTTAAAATTGCCATTTTTTAATCCTCTTTTATTGCCATTTGATGTCATGATGTATTTGTTGAGTGATTTTAGGAATTATAGGGTAGAAATGGCCTAGAAGAGAGAAAGGAAGCATGCACAAGAGGGGGGATCATTCATTTTGACACTATTCACAATTTTTAGCTAGTTTTTGGTTCTTTGTTCTTCTAGAGAGAGAAACCCTTGTTCCTCTCTAGATCTAGCTTTAATTTGATCTTCCCTTGTTGAATTCTGAATTGGATCTTGTTAATTACTAGTTTTGATTGTTTAATTTGAATTCTTTAGTATAATTTTGCTTAGATCTTGTGTTAGTTTTATGAATTCTTGTCAATTGTCATTTTATACCCAATTCATGAATGTTGTGAATCTTGATTTGTTGATGCTACATTGATGGTTTCTATGATTAATTGTGTTGTTTTAGTGATTGTATGTTGATAATTGTTAGTGGGTACTTGTTAATTCCAATTTAAATGCAATTTGAACATGTCTTTTGTCAATGCTTACCATGTGTTTGATGAATTGTTTACCTTGATTATGGAGTAGTTCTCTTTACTCTTGGCTTAGGCTAAGGGAATCGGGTAAACTTGAGTCATTGGGTCTAATGGATTTGATGATTTGGGAACCCTTAGTGGTCAATTTGATAGCCATTGACACTAACCTACTATTAAGTCAATTAGTAGTGAGGTTAGAACTTATGGGTTGATATTGACCAAACCATTTGACGTACTTCAAGTATAGAAGTAGACTTAATGAGTTTGGTTCCTTATAATTGTCAAGATATGGTTATTAGACAAGGATGGTGACCCCAATTCCCATGCCTAGCCAAGAGTTGCTTTTATTATTCATATCTAAAAAACCAAAATTTTTGATTACTTGTCTTAGTTATAGTTACTTGTTTAGCTCAGAATAAAATCATATTGGATGTTACTTTGTTATCTTGGAATTATTCACATCTTGCTTAATTATTTGAATTAGTTTCTTGCAATTTAACATTACTTGCTTATTAAGACTCATAGTTCAATTTCTTTCTGATGACTCACAACCCCAGATTTCTAACCAATGTTGAAGCACATGTTTGCCCATTCCTTGTGAGACGACCCGGGGTTTGAATACTTCGATTATTTCTATTGGTGTTGAACTTGTGACAACCAATTTCTTTTCTAAATTTGATACTCGAGGATTGTTGTTGGTAGAGCTATACTTGCAACGCGACTTTATTGAGAAATTCTTTACCGATATAAATCCTCTACATCAAATTTTTGGCGCCGTTGCCGAGGAATGGTTGCAACATATGCCTTGATATTGGTTATGTGAATATGTGAATATTGTAGATAGTTTAATTGCTTTCAATACTTAGCTATAGTTTAGATTTCTTTTATATTTGTGCTATGACTCTCAAGTTTGATGACTCGATCTCAACCGAATTCTAGCTTAGCCGATTTTGATCCCGAGATTGAAAGAACTTTGTTACATACTCAGCAAGCTAGACGGCGGTTGGATTATACGGCTAGTACTTCGGCCTCTCTTGAGGAACACACCGAATCACTAGGTGGTACCGAGAGTGACTTGGAGTCTGCTACTTCCTATTCTTCTATTAGCACTAATAATACATTTTTGCATCCTACAGGTGAGCCACACATGGCAGAGCCATGACGGATCACTTTGCATGAGCAAGGAGCTCCGGATATCATACTTCAACCGTTGCAAGCAAGGTATCCTAACCTTGATCCAAACATTGAATTGAAGAGTAGCTTGATACATCTACTTCCTAAATATCATGGGTTGCCGAGTCAAGACCCCATTCGACATCTAAGAGATTTTCGAGTTGCTTATTCTATGGCTCGAAGGCATGGAGGCGATGAGGTGGCTATCATGGTTTTTGCCTTCCCTTTCTCTCTTGAAGGGCAAGCGAAGACATGGTTTTATTCGCTACCGGATGAGATTGTGACCAATTGGGATTTCTTGAGAAGAGAGTTTCTAGATAAATTCTTCCCACCGGAGAAGAACGATTACATCCGGAAGGAGATTTTGGGTATAATGCAAAAACTCCAAGAGAGTTTGTACGAGTATTGGTCTCGGTTCAAGAGGCTATTAGAATCTTATCCACATCATGGAATGAACACTCACTTGCTCATTAGCTACTTCACCGGAGGTCTTTGTGTGGAAGATAGAAGATTGCTCAACGCTTCTAGTGGTGGTTCCCTTTCGAAAAACAAAACGGAGGGAGAATCTTGGAATTTGATAAAGGATGTTACCGAGGCTACACAACATACAAGGGTGAGAAGTAATTCTCTCAAGGGTGTGGTAGAACCATCTCCTTCCGAATCAGGCCTAACCAAAGCACTTGGGGATATAACCACCATCCTCACGCAAATACAAAAGGATCAAAAGGAATACTACTCCATCCAAGCCGTCCAAGCCCCACCTCCAATTGCTCAACTTGAAGGCCCTCCTAGGATTTGTGCTTTGTGCTCTAGCACCACACATTACATCGATCAATGCCATCAAATTCAAGAGGAACATGCTCTTGTAGTGGCCATGTGAATTACAACAATCGTCCACCCTATCCTTCTCAAGGCCAAAACAACTACCCTCATGGTAGTAATCAACATCAAGGGTGGAGGGATAATGCACAAGAGAGAAATCAAAACCAAAGATGGAATAACTCTTCTTCTCATTACAACAACAACCAATCTTCATCCCAATACCACCATAACAACACCAACTACCAAGCCAACCAAGGCCACTCCAACCAAAACCAAAACAACTACACCAAATACCAAGTACCACACCATAGACAACAATCCAACCAAACTTCTCCATCTTCCAACAATCAAGTTGATGAGCTTAGAGCCGCCATGGAGAAACGAGACGAGAGCAACAAGGTTCAATTTGATGCCTTGGGCGCCCAATTGGCTACCCTCACCAACATGCTTTAAAAGATGGCCATGTCAAACCAACCCTCAACCCCCAACAACAACACCAACCAACCCTCAAGCTCTTCTAACCTTCGATCCCAACCCCAACCAAACCCGAAGGGCAGTCTCAATGCCATCACTCTACAGTCGGGGACTACATTGGAGGAGATACCTCCAAGGGTCATGGGAGACATTCAAGAGGAAGAAGTGATTGTTGAAGCTCCACATGAAGAAAAGGTGGTAGACAAAAGGTATGAGGAAGAAGGAGTAAGCCTCAAGGAACCCAAGAGGAAAGCTATAGTGGATGAGTCCATTCCTATTCCATTCCCATCCATGGTGAAGAAAGCAAAGAAAATACCGGAATTTGATTTGAACATGCTTCAAGTGTTTAAGAAGGTTGAGGTAACCATACCACTTCTTGATGCTATTCAACAAATTCCAAAGTATGCAAATTTTTTGAAAGACTTGTGTACACACAAAGATAGGATAGGAGAATTGGAGACATTATCCTTGGGTAGTTCAATTTCTTCCTTGATGGAACCTATTCCAAAGAAATGTGGTGACTCCGGACCTTGTTTGGTGTCTTGTTGTATTGGTGGGCACACTTTTCATGATTGTATGTGTGACCTGGGAGCTTGTGTAAGCATCATGCCGCTTTCTATCTATGTGCGGTTGAATTTAGCTCCATTAAAGAAGTCAGATCTGAGGTTTATCTTAGCCGATAAAAGTGTGATCACGGTGATGGAAATAGCAGAAGACGTACTTATGGCGATCAAGGATTTGGTTTTTCTAGTTGACTTTTACATCCTTGAAATGCCTCCAACAGAAAATAGAAGCTCATCCTCCATTTTACTTGGTAGACCCTTTCTCAAGACCTCTAAATTCAAGTTAGATGCCCTTACCGGCACACATTCCTTTGAGGTTGGAAACAAGACTTTCAAGTTCAATTTAGAAGAAACCATGAAGCATCCTCCCGAAGAGCATTCCGTGCTCCGATGTGATGTAATTGATGAAGTGGTGGCGAAAGTGCAAGAAGAAGACCACCACAAGTTGTGCTACCCTATTGTTGAGGAGACGGATGACCAAAGGGATGAACATGAGAAAGTTGTTAAGAATGAACTCCATGAGCTTGATGAAAAGGAACCTCAGCTTGAGGCAAAGAGTGAACTGAAGCCCCTTCCATCTCATTTGAAGTATGCTTTCTTAGAGGACAACCAAAAGTTTCCAGTCATTATCGCTAGTGAGCTTTCAAGTGAAGAGGAAGAAAAGCTCCTAGATGTTCTAAGAAAGTACAATAAAGCAATTGGATGGAGCCTAGCTGATATTGTGGGGATTGACCCTCGCAAGTGCATGTATCGCATATTTCTCCAAGAGGGAGCTAGACCGGTTAGGCAACCACAAAGAAGGCTCAACCCAACTATCCTCGATGTGGGGAAGAAAGAGGTCACGAGATTACTTGATGCGGGTATCATATACCCAATTTCTGACAGTGAGTGGGTGATCCCGGTCCAGGTTATTCCCAAGAAATTGGGCATCACTGCGGTTAAAAAGGATGATGGTGAAGTGGTCACCAAGAGAGTACAAAATGCGTGGCGAGTGTGCAAATATTATATTAGATTGAACGCCGCTACAAGAAAGGACCACTATCCTTTGCCCTTTATCGATCAGATGTTGGACCATTTGGCGGGTAAATCTCATTATTGTTTTCTTGATGAATTCACTAGTTACTTCCAGATTCACATTGCTCCTGAAGATCAGGAAAAGACCACATTCACTTGTCCGTTTGGCACCTTTGCCTATAAAAGGATGCCATTTGGACTATGTAACGCACCTGCTACTTTTCAGCGGTATATGACGGGTGTCTTTTCCAATCTAATGAAGAATTGTCTGGAAGTCTTTATGGATGACTTCAGTGTTTATGGTACTTCATTTCATTGTTGCTTAGAGAACTTGGCCAAGGTCTTAGCTAGATGTGTTGACAATAACCTTGTCTTGAATTTTGAAAAATGTCACTTTATGGTAAGACAAGGTATCTTGTTAAGACATGTAGTATCTCATGAAGGCATTTTTGTAGACCCGGCCAAGGTCGATGTTATCACCACTTTACCTCACCCCTCATCTGTGAGGGAGGTCCGCTTGTTTTTAGGACATGCAGGATTCTATATGTGCTTTATTAAAGATTTTAGCAAGATTGCTTTGCCATTGTCGCGCCTACTCCAAAAAGATGTGGATTTTGAGTTTGACAGCTAATGTCTGAAAGCTTTTGAAGAGCTAAGGAGAGTTCCTACCACGGCACCGATTGTACGAGGCCCCAACTGGACGTTTCCATTCGAGATAATGTGCGATGCGTCAAACCATGCTGTAGGTGCCGCGCTTGCACAGCGCGATGGTAAACTCTCTTATGTCATTGCTTAATCTTCTAAAACACTGGATACAACACGATCCAACTATACCACTACTGAAAAGAAACTCCTAGCTATTGTTTATGCTTTAGATAAATTCAGATCTTATTTGCTAGGATCAAAGATAGTGGTATACACGGATCATGCAACTTTAAAGTACTTATTGACAAAGAATGAGTCAAAGCCTAGACTCATACATTGGATCTTGCTTTTGCAAGAATTCGACATTGAGATTAGGGACTGGAGTGGATCTCAAAACTTGGTTGCAGATTATTTAAGCCGCATTGAGAATTTAAAATTTGACCTATTTCCGATCAATGACTCATTCCCATTGGATAGTTTGCATGCTGTGTCGGATAGTTTTCCTTGGTCTGCCCCAATGGCGAACTACTTGGTTGCAAAACTCCTCCCTCCCAACTTTTCTAAACACCAAAGGGATAAGTTGAGGAGTGATTCCAAATACTATATTTGGGATGACCCTAACTTGTGGAAGAGAGGAGTGGACCAAGTAATTCGAAGATGTGTCCCGGAGTCTGAAATCTAACCCATTCTTGAAGCTTGTCATTCGTCCGAATGTGGTGGCCACTTTGGCCCACAAAGGACCGCTAAAAAGGTGTTGGATTGTGGATTCTGGTGGCCAACCTTATTCAAGGATGCTAATCGGTTCTGTGTGTCTTGCCATCAGTGTCAGAAGTCGAGAAACACACCCCAAATGGATGAAATGCCTCAGCAACCTATGCTGTTCTGCGAGATATTTGATGTATAGGGCTTTGACTTTATGGAATCATTTCCCAACTCCAATGGGTATCTGTATATTCTGTTAGCGGTTGATTACGTGTCAAAGTGGGTAGAAGCAATACCTACCCACCTTGACGATGCCAATACCGTTGTTCCTTTTATTAGGAATAACATTGTATGACGTTATGGGTCGCCACGAGGAATCGTGAGCGACCAAGGATCCCACTTTTGTAACAGGAAAGTAGAGGCATTGCTCAAATGCTATGGAGTGTCGCATAAGGTTGCTACTGCTTATCATCCGCAAACCAATGGACAAGCAGAAGTGTCCAACCGGGAGATTAAGAGAATTTTGGAGAAAGTGGTCAATCCACAAAGAAAGGATTGGAGCCTCCGGTTAGGAAATGCACTATGGGCGTATAGAACGGCCTACAAGGCTCCGTTAGGGATGAGTGCCTTCCGGATCGTCTATGGCAAGCCATGCCACCTTCCGGTGGAAATTGAGCAAAGAGCCTATTGGGCGGTAAAGCAGTGTAACATAGATTTGACCAAGGTGGGTGATAAACCACTATTTTATGGTTTATCTTGTGCTCAATTGAGTGGATTTTATCAATCTTTCATACACTTATTCATACTATTTGCATGGTTTTACATTCTCCTTCCTGATTTTGTGCTATGATTGAAAACATGCTTCTTTGGCCTTATATTTGCTAATATTAATCCTCTCTTATTACCATTCGATGCCTTGATATGTGCGTTAAGTGTTTTCAGAGATTACAGGGCAGGAATGACTTGGAGGATGAAAAGGAAGCATGCAAAAGTGGAAGGAATAAGTTGAAGAAATTGCTAAGCTGTCCAGCCTGACCTCTTCGCATTCAAACAGTCATAACATGAGCTACAGAGGTCCAAAAGACAGAGTTCTAGTTGCATTGGAAAGCTAACGTCCGGAGCTTCGATTTGATATATAATATGCCATAGTTGCTCTGAAGCTAGGTGAAGCAAATGCGTGCTCCACGCGGATGCGTCGCAGTGACAAAAATCAGCGTGGCAGATTTCTTCTCCAGCGATTTCTGGGCTATTTTCGGCCTAGTTTTCGGCCCAGAAAACACATATTAGAGGCTATAAAGTGGGAGAGTCCATTCATTCATAATCATCAGCTTCATACATTCACTTTTCATATTTTAGATGTAGTTTTTAGAGAGAGAGGTTCTCTCCTCTCTCTTAGGATTTAGGATTAGGATTCCTCTTAAAGGAATTAGGATTTCTTATTATTTCAACTTTATTATTTCAACTTACAATTTTTTCCGAGTTCTAGGATTAATGTCCTTTTTATTTATTTTATCAATTTAGCTTATAAACTCTTTATGTTTGGATTAATTTCCTTTTATTAATGCAATTGAGGTATTTCAGATTTATCTTTAGCTTTTTATATTCTTGGCTTTAATTGATTAACTAGAGGCTCTTGAGTTATCAAACTTATCGTGATTGATTGTTATGTCTGCTAATTGAATTGAATTCCACTCACTCTAGTCTTTCCTTAGGAGTTGGCTAGGACTTGGGAAATCTAACTAATTAGTCCACTTGGCTTTCCCTTGCTTTCGTAAAGGTTAACTAAGTGGGATTAACTTCAATTCTCATAAGAATAACTAGGATAGGACTGATGCCAAGGCATCATAGGCTAGTTTCACTAGTATTTTTCTGTTAGTTTTAGTTGTTTTATGCATTTTCTTGAGCTTAAAGTAACCAAAAATGGTTAAATGAAGAACAAAGTAATGAACCATCCAAACAATATGATTTTGATGCAAATTCCATGAGTTTTAGTTATATTACTTAAATGCTATGAATGAAAGATTTCTCATGAAATTTTGCAAGACTTTGATGCAATTGTTTGGATGATTTCAGGGAAGAAGAGGCTAAGCAAGGAAGCAACAAAATCAATAAAGGAAGCTTGTATATCACATGTGGAGTTTAAGTTCCAGTTTAAGCCTAAACTGGAGCTTAAACGCCAAAATCATGAAGGATAAGAAATGCTGGGATTGAAGTTTAACCTCCAGTTTGACCTCAAACTGGAGGTTAAACGCCAGAATGAAAAGCCTCACTTAAGGAGCATTCCACGTTTAACCTCCAGTTTGACCTCAAACTGGAGGTTAAACGCCAGAATGAGTATGACACCCAGGGAGGAGTTCCACGTTTAACCTCCAGTTTGACCTCAAACTGGAGGTTAAACGCCAGAACCAGGAAGAGTACCAGGGGCCATTCCACGTTTAAGCTCCAGTTTGACTCAAACTGGAGCTTAAACGTGTTCGATAGTTTCTTCACTCCAGGGTTGCTCTCTCCATCTCCACGTTTAACCTCCAGTTTGACCCCAAACTGAAGGTTAAACGTGTTCGACACCTCCAGGGCCACCATTCCAAGCTTCCACGTTTAACCTCCAGTTTGACTCAAACTGGAGGTTAAACGTGTTCGACCTCCAGGGCCACCATTCCAAGCTTCCACGTTTAACCTCCAGTTTGACTCAAACTGGAGGTTAAACGTGTTCGACCTCCAGGATTGCCTCATTCCTTTTCCACGTTTAACCTCCAGTTTAACCTTAAACTGGAGGTTAAACGTGTTCGACTACATTACTCTCCAGGGCTACCATTCTTCCATTTCCACGTTTAAGCTTCAGTTTAACCTTAACTGAAGCTTAAACGTGCTTCTACAAATAGCCTCACTGGAAGTGTCTGGCGTTTAAGTTGCAGTTTAAGCTTAAACTACAACTTAAACGCCACTCTTGAAAAGGGTTTCTGGGCCAAAAATATTGTGATTTAAGTTAGTCTTTGAGCACAATTATTAACTTAATCTTACTTTGGTATGAAACCCAATTGAATATCATGGTTTATGGGATTGGGCCTGAAGGATTGATGAGTTTGAAATCTCAATTTATTGAGTCATGTGTCATTATTTGATTATCACTAAGTTGGCTCAATAAATGTTACAGGATCTGGATCAACAACCTCATCAAGATTATGGATCATAAACCCAAGGCAAAAGGAAAGCAAGGAGAGGCCTCAAAGCCCAAGAAGCACAACTGAAGCTCAATATAGAAAGTGTATAAATAGGATAGAAGTTAAGTTAGAAGGAATTTTTACTTCACTTTTAGCTAGTTTTCCTTTTCTTTGTAATTGAATTCAGAGCTATGATTCACTAAACCCCCTTTCATTGGGTTAGGGAGCTCTATTGTAATTCAATGAATCAATAATAGTTTATCTTCTTCTTCAATCTTTTCTCTTGAATTTTGTTAGAAAGCTTCTCGATCTAATTCCATTGAGTAGTTGTCTTGGGAAAGAAACTACTCATACTTGGAATCCTTCGGAGCCTTGGGAAAGGAATGGAGGATTCATGCTAGAGAAGCTTTCTCACAGTGGATTGGATTGGGGTTTGGATGGATATTGTGACATGTAATCCTACCAAATTGTGGTTCATGAAATTGTGTGGTATAATCAGTGATCAAGCATCATCTCTTCTTATGAACATTTAAACCAAGGGATTGGGAATTTGTTTGTTTTTAGAGAGCATTGGTGAGCCAAGGAATTGGGATCCAATCATATAAGATTGCCAAGCAAAATTCAATGAATGCATTGGTTGAGGAAGAGATTTACATGTTTTGATTCGGAGATTTCAATATCTCCTAAACCCAATGAATTCCCCATTTCTGATTTCCACTTTCTCTTTACATTCTGCAATTTAATTCTTGCAATCATCCCCATTCCCTTTTTATTCCAGCAATTTACATTCTGCTCTTTAATTCATGCAATTTAAGATTCAGCCATTTAATTTTCTTGTCATTTACTTTTCCCGCCAATTTTACATTCCGCAATTCTCATCTCAAATCTTGATTCCGCTCAACTAGAACAAACTTCTAATCCGAATTGCTCACTCAACCAATCCTTGTGGGATTCGACCTCACTCTATTGTGAGTTTTTACTTGACGACGATAACCGGTGCACTTGCCGGAAGGAATTTTGCCGATCGTGCAATTTCCTAATCGTAGCATAACTAGTTTTATGCACATCAAGTTTATGGCGCCGTTGCCGGGGATTGGTTTTCGATTGACAATTCTCAAATTGGAAGCTAACTAGATTGAGCAATTTTCTCTTGCGTTGTTAATTCTGTTCTAGATACTTGTTGAAATTTAATTTCTGCACTTGGTTACATGCTTTCCTTCGTTACGCCTTTAGATTCATGCAACTAACTCACTGACTCACTAACTGTTTGATGTAATTCCTCAATTGATCTAACCATACTCTTCCATTAACCAAGAGTATTTCACTTGTTTGTGTTTGAGTTGTGTTCTTGTATGACAGGTAGGAGAGGAGAGACATCAACTCCTCCATATACTGAACCAGAGAGGACTCTTCATAGACTTAGAAGGGAAGCAAGAGGGAAGAGAGTAGTGGGAGAAGAGGAATCTGAAGGAGAATCTGAGGACAATTTTGAGGAAGCTTTAGATCTTAACATGGATAGAGAAGTTCATAACCATGAGAGAGCTGATGGAAACAATGCCATCCCTGAGAGGAGGGTTCTGAGTTCATACATAAACCCAACCTCAGGGAATTGTGGTAGTAGCATCCAGAAACCACCCATTCAGGCCAACAATTTTGAGCTCAAGCCACAGCTAATATCACTTGTGGAGAATCATTGTTCCTTTGGAGGAAGTGCTAATGAAGACCCAAACCAACATCTCACAAAGTTCCTGAGAATTTGTGACACTGTGAAGTCTAATGGAGTCCAGGAAGATGCTTATAAACTGCTTTTGTTCCCATTTTCACTTAGGGACAAGGCAGCTAAGTGGCTGGAATCATTCCCAAGGGGGAGTCTAACCACATGGGATGAGGTGGAAGGCAAGTTTCTGGCACGTTTCTACCCTCCACAAAAGGTCAATAGGCTTCGATCTGAGGTTCAGACTTTTAGACAACAAGATGGTGAAACTCTCTACGAGGCATGGGAGAGATTCAAGGACTTGACAAGGAAATGCCCACCAAACATGTTCCATGATTGGGTGCAATTGCACATCTTCTATGATGGGCTCTCGTATGAATCAAGGAAGGCTGTAGACCATTCATCAGGAGGTTCATTGAACAAGAAAAAGACCGTGGAGGAAGCCATTGAAGTGATCGAGACAGTGGCTGAGAATGAGTACTACTATGCATCAGAAAGGCACAACACTAAGGGTGTCATGGAGCTGAACCATGTTGATACAATTCTAGCCCAAAACAAGGTGTTTGCCAAGCAACTAGCAGAGCTTACCAGGCAATTAGAAACAAAGCAAGTGGCTGCAATACACACACAAGATCAAGAGGAAGAAGGCATTGAAGGAGGTGATTGGGAAGAGGCCAATTATGTGGGAAACCAACAAAGGCAATCATATGATCCACATGCCAATACTTACAACCCAGGCTGGAGAAACCACCCAAACTTTGGGTGGGGAAACCAACAAACCCAACCACAAAACCACAAACCTTACAACCACAACCAACAAAACAATTCCCCATACCAAAACTCCAACCAAAGATCATACCAAGCCACACAAAACACTTACCCCCAATCATCATATCATGGCCAAAATAATCAACATTCCCAACCTAATCCGAACCAACAATTTCAAGATCAATTAAACCGGATGGAAAGAATGCTTGCAACCATGAGCCAAGACATAATTGAATTGAAGGCTTTTAAGGAAGAAGTAAATTCTAACTTGCAAAACCAAGGAGCTGCCATCCAGAAGCTAGAGAATCAAATTGTGTATTTGACTAAGCAAGCCCCTGGGACAAGCAGTTCTCATGCTGCCAAGGCTATTGCAAGGGAGGAATGTAAGGCCATAACCCTCAGAAGTGGAAAGAATCTAAAGGAGATTTCAAGGGAAACCACAGAGGATGAAGCAAAGGAAAATGTGAAAGACAAAGAACAAGGACAATCTGTTACACCGTTTGCAACAAAAGAAAAAGAAAAAGAGGTCTTGAAGCCTTACACACCTAAAGCACCTTATCCTCAACGTTTGATGAAAAGTGAAAAGGATAGCCAATTCTCCAGGTTCTTGGAGATTTTCAAGAAGCTTCAAATCAACATTCCCTTTGCTGAAGCAATAGAGCAAATGCCACTCTATGCAAAATTCTTAAAAGAATTGATGACCAAGAAGAGAAGCTGGAGAAATGAGGAAACTGTGTTGTTAACTGAAGAATGCAGTGCCATCATTCAGCACAAATTGCCTCAAAAATTGAAGGACCCAGGCAGTTTCCAAATCCCCTGTATTATAGGAGAAGTCATGGTGGAGAAGGCCTTGTGTGATTTAGGGGCCAGCATCAATTTGATGTCGCTAAAAATGATGAAAAGAATGAAGATTGAAGAAGCCAAACCAACCAGAATGGCCCTCCAATTGGCAGATCGATCTTTTAAATTCCCTCATGGGATAGTTGAGGATTTGTTGGTGAAGGTGGGAGAATTTATATTTCCTGCTGATTTTGTGGTGTTAGATATGGAGGAAGAAGCCAAGGCTTCGATAATTCTGGGGAGACCCTTCCTAGCTACTGCTGGAGCCATCATAGATGTACAAAAGGGTGAACTCACTCTTAGACTCCATGATGAGAAATTGGTGTTTAATGTATTCAAGGCAATGAGCTATCCATCAGAATCACTAAGGGAATGCATGAGGGTTGATGTAGTGGACATTGCAGTACAAGAAACTTTTGAGGAAACAATAAAGGAAGTGGCAGAGGAGGAGTTCACTAAGGATATTGAAGTTAGTGATATCAAGGATGCTGACACAACTATGCTAAGCAAGCCAGAGAAAGTGAAAGAAGAAAAGGAAGCACCAAAACCTGAGCTCAAAGCATTGCCCCCTAATCTCAAGTATGCATACTTGGGTAGTGATGAGAGTCACCCTGTTATCATTAGCTCGGCCTTAAGCCAAGAACAAGAAGAAGAATTGATCAAGGTGCTGCAAACTCATCAAGATGCCATTGGATGGACCCTAGCTGATTTGAAGGGGATAAGTTCATCCATATGCATGCATAAAATCTTGTTAGAAGAAGACGCTAGACCTTCCATTCAAGCTCAAAGAAGATTGAACCCCGTCATGAAAGAAGTGGTACAAAAGGAAGTGAGGAAGTTATGGCAGGCAGGGGTAATCTACCCCATTTCTGATAGCCCATGGGTTAGTCCCATCCATGTAGTTCCCAAGAAAGGTGGCATAACGGTGGTGCCAAATGAGAAGAACGAACTCATACCCACAAGAACTGTTACTGGGTGGAGGATGTGCATAGACTACAGGAAGCTCAATGAAGCCACCAGAAAAGATCATTTCCCACTCCCATTCATGGATCAGATGCTTGAAAGGCTGGCCGGACATGCTTACTATTGTTTCTTGGATGGATATTCAGGATACAACCAAATAGTAGTTGATCCTAGTGATCAAGAGAAAACATCATTCGTTTGTCCATATGGAGTTTTTGCTTATAGACGCATGCCCTTTGGATTGTGCAATGCACCTGCCACTTTCCAAAGATGCATGCTGTCCATCTTTTCGGACATGATTGAAAAATTTATTGAGGTCTTCATGGACGATTTTTCTGTGTTTGGGGATTCTTTTCCCAGCTGCCTACACCACCTTGCCTTGGTGCTTAAGAGGTGCCAAGAGACTAACCTAGTCTTAAACTGGGAAAAGTGTCATTTCATGGTCACAGAAGGAATAGTCCTTGGCCACAAAATCTCTAATAGAGGCATGGAGGTGGACAGAGCTAAGGTGGAAATCATTGAAAAACTACCTCCACCAAGTAATGTCAAGGCAGTTAGGAGCTTTTTGGGCCACGCTGGTTTTTACAGAAGGTTTATTAGAGACTTTTCTAAAATAGCCAAACCTTTGAGTAACTTGCTTGTCTCTGATACACCCTTTGTATTTGATGGAAATTGCATGCTAGCTTTTGAACTTTTGAAGCAAAAACTTTCCTCTGCACCTATCATTGCCCCACCTGATTGGAACTTACCGTTTGAACTGATGTGTGATGCATCAGACCTTGCTATTGGGGCAGTGTTAGGACAAAGGAAAGACAATTTGGTACATGTGATTTATTATGCCAGTAAAGTCTTGAATGCTAACCAAAGGAATTACACAACCACTGAGAAAGAACTCTTGGCAATAGTCTTTGCATTTGAAAAATTTAGATCGTATCTCATTGGATCTAAAGTCATTGTTTTCACTGATCATTCAGCTTTAAAATATTTACTTGCCAAACAAGAATCTAAACCGAGACTTATTAGATGGGTTCTTTTGTTGCAGGAATTTGACATTGAAATCAAAGACAAGAAGGGTGTAGAGAACAAGGTGGCAGATCATTTATCAAGGATACCATGTGAAGAAGGAAGCACACAAAGCACACATATAAATGAGTGTTTTCCTGATGAACAACTCATGGTAATTCACAAAGCACCTTGGTTTGCAGACATAGCAAACTTCAAGGCCACTGGGAGTTTACCTTTGGAATTTAACAAACATCAAAGGAAGAAATTGGTAAATGATGCCAAATACTTCATCTGGGACGAACCGTATTTGTTCAAAAAATGTTCCGATGGCATACTCAGAAGATGCATATCCGAGGAAGAAGGAAGGGAAGTTTTATGGGACTGCCATGGCTCCACTTATGGAGGGCACTTTGCAGGAGAAAGAACAGCAGCTAAGGTGTTGCAGTGTGGTTTTTATTGGCCCACTATCTTCAAAGATGCAAAAGAATTAGTGAAGCACTGCCATGAATGCCAGAAAGCTGGGAACTTGCCAAGAAGAAATGAAATGCCACAACAATTCATTCTGGAACTTGAATTGTTTGATGTATGGGGGATAGATTTCATGGGACCATTTCCCTCCTCATACTCAAACAATTACATTCTTGTGGCAGTAGACTATGTCTCCAAATGGGTTGAAGCATTAGCAACTCCAACCAATGATAATAAGGTAGTCATGAACTTCCTCAGAAAACACATTTTTTGCCGTTTTGGGGTTCCAAGAGCAATCATCAGTGATGGAGGAAGCCACTTCTGCAACAAACCATTAGAGGCATTGCTTCTAAAATATGGAGTCAAACACAGGGTGGCCACACCATACCATCCACAGACAAGTGGGCAAGCCGAAATATCTAACAGAGAACTCAAAAGAATCCTGGAAAAGACTGTGGGAACTTCAAGGAAGGACTGGTCGATTAAGCTGGATGATGCTCTTTGGGCATATAGGACAGCTTTCAAAACACCAATTGGAATGTCTCCTTACCAACTAGTATATGGAAAAGCTTGCCATTTGCCACTGGAGTTGGAGCACAAGGCATACTGGGCCTTGAAACTTCTGAACTTGGACAACAAAGCCGCTGGAGAAAGAAGGATGTTGCAAATTCAAGAATTGGAAGAATTCAGAGCGGAAGCTTATGAGAATGCCAAAATTTACAAAGAAAGAGCAAAGAAGAAGCATGACAGCAACATAGCCCCAAGGACATTTAAAGAAGGGCAAAAAGTATTGCTCTACAATTCTAGGCTAAAGCTATTTCCAGGGAAGTTAAAATCAAGGTGGTCTGGACCATTCCTTGTCACCAAGGTCTCCAACTATGGACAAGTAGAAATCATGGAAGAAAAGTCGCAACGAACCTTCATTGTTAACGGTCAAAGACTCAAACATTACTTGGGAGATGTGGAGGAGAAGGACAAAGTTAAATATCACCTCAACTGAGGAAGCTGACCGTCAAGCTAATGACGTTAAACAAGCGCTTGTTGGGAGGCAACCCAACCTGAGGTAATACCTTTTTGCTGTTTCTTTTATTTGTTTCAATAAAAGGGGTAAAGTAGTTTCTGTGCATTGCAAAGAATTAAGTTTGGTGTTTCACACCAAACAATGAATTCATGGCTCCATAAGTCAAAGGGGAATGCGTGACTCTAAGTTTGGTGTTCCACCATAAAGATCAACTGAACACAACAACCTTTGAATTATGTGAAAGGAACAACTATTCTAAGCAGTCACAGAAATGCTTAAAACCCTTAGTAGCAACATCATTCCAAGATAACTCAAGGATTCAAAGAACACAGAGAAGTAAGTGGGAGACTAAGTTTGGTGTTCACACACCAACTTAAGATTCCGATACTTACCCACACATAGTTGAGCTAACCACTTAAGTGCTTGAGGAGCAAGCAACTTCATTACTCTTTGCAGGAAAGGAAACAAGAACCTTAAAGCAAGAAGCAACATTTAGGAAGAAGAAGGAGAAATCAAAGTGTTTCCTGACAACAAAGAGAAAACAAGGAATTTCACAAGGTGGTGTTATTCCTTGATAATTCTTTAAAATGGTTAACAAAAGCATGCGTGTTCTGGTTTAAACTGTAAATGTTGAATCTTCTGGAATGTGTAGTTTGTTTTAGTATGTCTGTTTGTTAATTGCTTTGAATAAAGTGAATGCCTAGATGTTTGGATAGAACTTCACCTTCTTAAACAAGTGCGTGCCATGCTTGTTCTGTTTCAAAAATAAAAGAAAAGTTTGAACAAAAGTAACTTGGCTAAATTAGTGACAAATCAAGTAGAATTAAGTGGTGGTATGCATGCTTGATTGTTTAGTCACATCACTAAAATTAGAATGTAGAATTATCATTTTTTATGTAGACGTACAAATTGTCTATGGATCTTGATGAATAAATGTCTTTGGCCATGAAAAAGAAAGAAAAAGGAAAGGAAAAAGCCACGGAAAAAGGCAACCAAAAAGCAAAAAAATTGAGAAAATAAGCTAGGCACCAATGGTTTGAACTTCTGAGACAAATGCCTGTGGTGTTTATGTATTAAGGATATGCTTGGATGAATAGGTTCTGAGGAGTGTTTCAACACTTGGTAACTTGGGTTAACTAACCCGGGATTATCAACCAAAAGTCCACTATAAAGAGCAACCTAAATACAAAACATTTAGTCACACAAAGAGGTGCTGGGCACCAATGTCTCAAGAAGAAATGTGAACTAAAATGCCTAAGGTGGATATGTGTAGTGCACTGATAAGAAAAAGAAAATGCCAAAGGCTTGTGCAACACATAACACTAAGCAAACAAGGAGCAAAAGAAGCTCTAAGAAAAAGAAAAGAAAAACAAAGAAGAGAAAAGTGCCAAGGACATAAGAATAACAAGAGGCCATAGCAATTTTTGATGGATGCAATGAAAAAGTGATAATCTTACCTGATAAGTATGAAAAAGTGATGCTGCAACTTTCTGCATAAAACCCTTCTGATGAACTTCAAATGCTTGCTAATATAGCCAATGTAATTGCTTTCTGTTTCATACTTTCTTCTCAATTAACTCAGGACTTGCTTAGGGACAAGCAAGTATTAAGTTTGGTGTTGTGATGCCAAGGCATCATAGGCTAGTTTCACTAGTATTTTTCTGTTAGTTTTAGTTGTTTTATGCATTTTCTTGAGCTTAAAGTAACCAAAAATGGTTAAATGAAGAACAAAGTAATGAACCATCCAAACAATATGATTTTGATGCAAATTCCATGAGTTTTAGTTATATTACTTAAATGCTATGAATGAAAGATTTCTCATGAAATTTTGCAAGACTTTGATGCAATTGTTTGGATGATTTCAGGGAAGAAGAGGCTAAGCAAGGAAGCAACAAAATCAATAAAGGAAGCTTGTATATCACATGTGGAGTTTAAGTTCCAGTTTAAGCCTAAACTGGAGCTTAAACGCCAAAATCATGAAGGATAAGAAATGCTGGGATTGAAGTTTAACCTCCAGTTTGACCTCAAACTGGAGGTTAAACGCCAGAATGAAAAGCCTCACTTAAGGAGCATTCCACGTTTAACCTCCAGTTTGACCTCAAACTGGAGGTTAAACGCCAGAATGAGTATGACACCCAGGGAGGAGTTCCACGTTTAACCTCCAGTTTGACCTCAAACTGGAGGTTAAACGCCAGAACCAGGAAGAGTACCAGGGGCCATTCCACGTTTAAGCTCCAGTTTGACTCAAACTGGAGCTTAAACGTGTTCGATAGTTTCTTCACTCCAGGGTTGCTCTCTCCATCTCCACGTTTAACCTCCAGTTTGACCCCAAACTGAAGGTTAAACGTGTTCGACACCTCCAGGGCCACCATTCCAAGCTTCCACGTTTAACCTCCAGTTTGACTCAAACTGGAGGTTAAACGTGTTCGACCTCCAGGGCCACCATTCCAAGCTTCCACGTTTAACCTCCAGTTTGACTCAAACTGGAGGTTAAACGTGTTCGACCTCCAGGATTGCCTCATTCCTTTTCCACGTTTAACCTCCAGTTTAACCTTAAACTGGAGGTTAAACGTGTTCGACTACATTACTCTCCAGGGCTACCATTCTTCCATTTCCACGTTTAAGCTTCAGTTTAACCTTAACTGAAGCTTAAACGTGCTTCTACAAATAGCCTCACTGGAAGTGTCTGGCGTTTAAGTTGCAGTTTAAGCTTAAACTACAACTTAAACGCCACTCTTGAAAAGGGTTTCTGGGCCAAAAATATTGTGATTTAAGTTAGTCTTTGAGCACAATTATTAACTTAATCTTACTTTGGTATGAAACCCAATTGAATATCATGGTTTATGGGATTGGGCCTGAAGGATTGATGAGTTTGAAATCTCAATTTATTGAGTCATGTGTCATTATTTGATTATCACTAAGTTGGCTCAATAAATGTTACAGGATCTGGATCAACAACCTCATCAAGATTATGGATCATAAACCCAAGGCAAAAGGAAAGCAAGGAGAGGCCTCAAAGCCCAAGAAGCACAACTGAAGCTCAATATAGAAAGTGTATAAATAGGATAGAAGTTAAGTTAGAAGGAATTTTTACTTCACTTTTAGCTAGTTTTCCTTTTCTTTGTAATTGAATTCAGAGCTATGATTCACTAAACCCCCTTTCATTGGGTTAGGGAGCTCTATTGTAATTCAATGAATCAATAATAGTTTATCTTCTTCTTCAATCTTTTCTCTTGAATTTTGTTAGAAAGCTTCTCGATCTAATTCCATTGAGTAGTTGTCTTGGGAAAGAAACTACTCATACTTGGAATCCTTCGGAGCCTTGGGAAAGGAATGGAGGATTCATGCTAGAGAAGCTTTCTCACAGTGGATTGGATTGGGGTTTGGATGGATATTGTGACATGTAATCCTACTAAATTGTGGTTCATGAAATTGTGTGGTATAATCAGTGATCAAGCATCATCTCTTCTTATGAACATTTAAACCAAGGGATTGGGAATTTGTTTGTTTTTAGAGAGCATTGGTGAGCCAAGGAATTGGGATCCAATCATATAAGATTGCCAAGCAAAATTCAATGAATGCATTGGTTGAGGAAGAGATTTACATGTTTTGATTCGGAGATTTCAATATCTCCTAAACCCAATGAATTCCCCATTTCTGATTTCCACTTTCTCTTTACATTCTGCAATTTAATTCTTGCAATCATCCCCATTCCCTTTTTATTCCAGCAATTTACATTCTGCTCTTTAATTCATGCAATTTAAGATTCAGCCATTTAATTTTCTTGTCATTTACTTTTCCCGCCAATTTTACATTCCGCAATTCTCATCTCAAATCTTGATTCCGCTCAACTAGAACAAACTTCTAATCCGAATTGCTCACTCAACCAATCCTTGTGGGATTCGACCTCACTCTATTGTGAGTTTTTACTTGACGACGATAACCGGTGCACTTGCCGGAAGGAATTTTGCCGATCGTGCAATTTCCTAATCGTAGCATAACTAGTTTTATGCACATCAAGGACTTCCGAATTTTCATACCTTGCCGAGAGTTTATTTTATAGTTATTTATTTATTTTACTTGTCATTTAAATTACCTGTTCCTTACTTTCAAAACCCCCAATTTACAAGACTCATAACCAATAATAAGAACACCTCCCTGCAATTCCTTGAGAAGACGACCCGAGGTTAAATACTTCTGTTATCAATTTCAAAGGGGTTTGTTACTTGTGACAACCAAAACTTTTGTAAGAAAGGAATTCTTGTCGGTCTAGAAGCTATACTTACAACGGGAGTTTATCTGCGCTAATTATAGATCGCGCGAGAGTTTCATTCTTCAAAATGGCGTCGTTGCCGTGGAACTGCAAACGTGTGCCTTATTATTGGTTATTGTAAATATTTGCTTTTTGCTTGTTTATTTATTTTTATTTTTGTTTTTTCATAAATTAAGAGGTTATTGGTTTTTATTTAGTTATTAAAAAAATTTTCAGATTTTTATTTTAAAATTTTTATCTTATCTTATCTTAGTTTTAAATTTCAAAATTTAAATCTTTTTCAAAAATCATATCTTTTTCAAAATCTTATCTTATCTTATTTCAAAATCAAATTTCAAATTTCAATATTTAAATTCCAAAATTCGAATTTCAAATTTCAATATTTAAATTTCAAAATTCAAATTTCAAAATTCAAATTTTAAATTTTAAAAATCAAACCTTTTCAAAATTTAAATCTTTTTCAAAACTTTATCTTATATTGTTGACTTTTGCAAAATTCAAATTTCAAAATTTAAAATTCAAATTCAAAATTTAATTTTCAAATTCAAAATTTAAATTTCAATAACCTTTTAATTTAAATTTATTTTTATTTTCGTTTTTAATTTTTATTTGCTATTATGAGTTCTCACCCGCATCGCTATGAGTCTGGTTACAATTATGTTGAAGGAAGAAGAAATTACAATGAGAACAGGCATCAAGGTTGGAACAATCAAAGATGGGAGGAGCCACAAGGATTTGATCAACCCTCATGGCAACAACCACCTCCAATGGACTATCAACAACCACCACCATATGCCTATGAACCCTTTCCTCAACATGACTTTGGAACACCAGACTCACAAACCCCTTTCCACCATTCACCTCCATATGACCCTAACCCGTATCCACCATACCAACCACCTTATGAGCCAAATGAACCATACACAGAACCACCCCCATTCCAACACAACTACTCTCATGAACCACCACCTCAATATACACCATCTCCTTATCATTATCAAGATGAACCCCCCTCCTATCCACCCCAAACCTCCATGGAGAAAGCACTTACCGATTTAAACTCTACTATACAAGCTCTCGTCGCCCAAATCAGACCACCAAATACCTTCAACAATCAACCCTCAAGCTCTAGTGCACTTCCTTTTCAACCACAGAATGAACTCTCCATCCCATCACCATCATCCATGGAAGAGCACCCACATCCATCAATCCAAGAGAAACATGATCCCAATGATGCTATTGACATAGAACAAGAGAGAAGGGATCATCTTCACGAATCCATACTTCTTAAGGAGCTAGAGGAGGCCCTAAAGGTGAAGGTAGTAAAGACCCTTGAAGTCGAAGGAGTGGTTGAAGAATTAGTGAAGGAAGACATCAAGGAGGAGTCTGATTTTGTCTTAGAGCAAGAGGAGGCCCAAAATGTGGAGATAGGAGAGACCCTTGAAGATGAAAGAATAGTTGAAAGGAGTTGTCATGGAAAGAAAATCATCAAGGATGAGTATGATTTTATATTAAAACTACTGGACAAAGTAGTAATTACTGAAGAGGAAAAAGTGGTTGAAGACTTGCGAGATGCTGAACCTCCATGGGAAAGTCAAGACAAAGAGCCTCCTTCCAAGACGGTTGCATTTGATGTTGAGGAGGGTGTACAACCTCCAAGGCATGTCATGGTTAAGGACTTAGAAGAGGTCGATCAAGAGATGGCGACTCAAGAAGAAGAAGCACAACCTCCCATGCCCTTGAAAAGCAGTGAAGAGGAGATTGAATTAGAAGAAAGCTACCAAGAGGAAGAGGTTGAAATTGAAGAAGCTTACAAGGAGGTGGAAGTTGTCAGAGAAGAGCACAAGGGAGTGGAGCTTGCAAGTTCATTAGAAACACCTCTCCCAAGGCCATTACCGTCCAACACAACGTTCAAGTGGGTAAAATTCTTATCCTTAACCTTTACTTTTCCACTTGAATATGGGCTACTAGAGACGGATGGTCAGCTTAGAGCTCTTTGTGGCATTAAGAGTAAGAGGAAGATGGTCAGTGGTAAGAATTGTCCTGCAAGGTTCATTATGGTTGGAAGCTTTAAGTTTAAACGCAAAGGTTGGTTTAGAGCTCAATTAAATGGGTCTAGGAAGTTGTTTGGACGCTTCAGTGAGAATTCTAAAGCTGAACCACCCGAATAGAATCATGATAATCAACTTGAAGATGGGTGTAGAAACGAGCTTTAGGATCCAGGAATATATGAGGATCAATTTTGGGAACTCAAAGCTTGTGAAGAACTCCATCAAAGCTTGAGGAATTTACTTGGTATTGATAGAGCTTATTGGATGTCTAAGCATTGGTGGAAGTTTCAAGACGAGTTCAAGCACAAGCCACCATAACAGGGAGCTCACCAAATGTCCAACTTAACGACTTTAACTAAAAGTGCTAGGTGGGAGACAACCCACCATGGTATGATCGTTCCTTTTTCATTTTTTATTTAGTTTTATTTGTTTTCGAGTTTTATTTTATTTTATTGTATTGAACCTGGAGTTTTGCATAACATTCATATTAGCATTGCATTCTGCATACTGCATTATTAAAAAAAAAAACACGCACGCGACGCGGCAGCGTCGCTGATGCGTCCGCATCATCAGTGCGTTGTGAAGAAAAGAAAGTAAACAGAAAGTCACGCGAAAGCGTGGCTGGAGCGCGCTTTAGACACAAACATGCCCACGCGTCCGCGTAACTCACGCGGCCGCGTCATTTGGAAAAATAGCCTCCCACGCGTCCGCGTCACCCACGCGAACGCGTGCTCCAACAAATCGACGTAAAAGGGGTGCATGGCCGAAAGTTGTGCTGGAGTAGGGCTGGACTGGCGATAGACGCACAAGCCTTACCACGCGAATGCGTGCCCCACGCGTCCGCGTCATCCTCCAATCTTGGCCATTCACGCGACCGCGTCCACCATGTGAACGCGTCACCTCGAAAATTGGCAACAATGAGTTTTGAATAGAGAGTTGTGCGGGCGCGAGGCTGCCCTCGCGCCAGTAGCACAGAACGAGTCACGCGTCCGCGTGACCGACGCGTCCGCGTCGATTCCTATAAGCGCAATTCGCACGAACGCATACCCCGCGCGTCCGTGTTGCTAGCGTCGCACAACCTATCCAGATTAGTTCCAATTATCTTATCTTTTCTTCCCCAATCCTAATTTTTCCTCCCTCCTTTCTTACTTACTTCTTCTTCCGTCCTTTCCCTTCTCATTCTTCTTATCTTTCATTTCATTTTATTTAATTTATTTGCATACTTTCATTCATTACATTTTAATTTTGTGCATATTTTCTTTTCTAAATTCATTATTTTTCCTTTGGAGTTGAATTTTCTTATTTCATTGTTGCCTCTTCTGTTGAATTATTTTAGGTGCTTAGAGACTTGTTTTATTCTGGTTAGGTAATATTATTTAAATCAATGCCAATCTTTTATACCTGTATTAATTTTGCATTGACATGAATTTACATTACCTCTCCTTACCCACACTCTCCCTCATTGTTGCAAAATTTTGCACCACTGGTATGCCATGTGCTTCTATTGTTTTCTCACTTGCATGTTGTAGCTACCATGTAATTAGGACCCTTATTATCTGGCATTAACACCCATATTTTATTTATGTTCTTATCTTTATTTCTGGGTTACTTTCCTTCTTTTTCTCTTCTTTCAGGATGGCCACCGAGGAAGGGAAAGGAAAAGATTCTAACTGGGTAGACAGTCAAGTCAATCTGCACAATCTATAGAGAAAGACATCAGTTCGAGCAGCCCGTCCACTTGTACATCTTAGCATGCACCGAGGACGGTGCAATCTTTAAGTGTGGGGAGGTCGATATCGATCTCCATGGGTTAGTTACTCTTCTATCTCAACACCTATGGTTTATTTTCCTTGTGAGTTATTGCATTTACATGTTTGATTGCATATTTATTTGATTTTGTGCATTTAGTTACTACTTGGTTGAAGTAATATTTTCTTTTTCAAGAAATTTTTATAGTATTTCACTAATTTAAATTAAAACTTTTGTGTTAAATTTGTTTGAAGTTGTATTTGGAACATGGTTTTTGAGCCAAAGAACACACACCCCGTGAGATTTTGAGCTTATTTACATGGTTACATTATTTAACCATAAATTTTTATTCTTGTGTGTCTTCTTCTCTATGATTACAATCTTTACTTTGTTTCAGTCTATATGTTCAATATTTAGTGTATTTATGGTGCACGAAATTGTGATCATCAACAATGGCGCCAAAGGACTTAGAGCTCTCAAACGTGAATCACACTTTGTCACAATTCCGCACAACTAACCAGCAAGTGCACTGGGTCGTCCAAGTAATAAACCTTACGTGAGTAAGGGTCGATCCCATGGAGATTGTTGGCTTGAAGCAAGATATGGTCATCTTGCAAATCTCAGTCAGGCGGATTCAAATGGTTATGGAGGATTGATAATTAAAAGATGAATGAAACATAAAATAAAGATAGAGATAGAGATACTTATGTAATTCATTGGTAGGAATTTCAGATAAGCGTATGAAGATGCTTTATTCCTCCTGAACCTCTGCTTTCCCATTGCCTTCTTCCAATCATTCATATTCCCTTCCATGGCAAGCTTTATGTTGGGCATCACCGTTGTCAATGGCTACTTCCCGTCCTCTCAGTGAAAATGTTCTACGCACGCTGTCACCGCACGACTAATCATCTGTCGGTTCTCGATCATGTTGGAATAGGATCCATTGATCCTTCTGCGTCTGTCACACGCCCAACAATCGTGAGTTTGAAGCTCGTCACAGTCATCCCTTCCCAGATCCTACTCAGAATACCACAGACAAGGTTTAGATGTTCCGGATCTCAGGAATGGCCGCCAATAATTCTAGCCTATACCACGAAGGTTCTAATCTTAGATTAGAA
Organism: Arachis ipaensis; assembly: GCF_059453495.1. Taxonomy (NCBI): domain Eukaryota; kingdom Viridiplantae; phylum Streptophyta; class Magnoliopsida; order Fabales; family Fabaceae; genus Arachis; species Arachis ipaensis. Next base: position 91,415,779 of record NC_142443.1, read on the forward strand.
ACCCAAGAGATACACATTCAAGCTTGTTTGCATGTAGAATAGAAGTGGTTGGTAGGCACGCGTTCATAGGTGAGAATGGTGATGAGTGTCACATAATCATCACATTCATCATGTTCTTGGGTGTGAATGAATATCTTGGAGAAGAAATAGACTTGAGTTGAATAGAAAAACAATAGTACTTGTATTAATTCATGAAGAACAGCGGAGCTCCACACCTTAATCTATGGTGTGTAGAAACTCCACCATTGAAAATACATAAGAACAAGGTCTAGGCATGGCCGTGAGGCCAGCCTCCAAAAGCGTCTAAGATAGCATAAGACTTATCAAAGATGAAAATACAATAGTAAAAGGTCCTATTTATAGAGAACTAGTAGCCTAGGGTGTACAGAAATAAGTAATTAATGCAGAAATCTTCTTCCGGGCCCACTTGGTGTGTGCTTGGGTTGCGCATTGAAGCTTCCATGTGTAGAGACTTTTCTTGGAGTTAAACGCCAGCTTTTGTGCCAGTTTGGGCGTTTAACTCCAGCTTTTGTGCCAGTTCTGGCGTTTTGACGCCAGAATTCTTAAGCTGACTTGAAACGCCAGTTTGGGCCATCAAATCTTGGGCAAAGTATAGACTATTATATATTGCTGGAAAGCCAAGGATGTCTACTTTCCAACGCATTTGAGAGCGCGCCAATTGGGCTACTGTACCTCTAGAAAATCCACTTCGAGTGCAGGGAGGTCAGAATCCAACAGCATCTGCAGTCCTTTTTCAGCCTCTGAATCAGATTTTTGCTCAGATCCCTCAATTTCAGCAAGAAAATACCTGAAATCACAGAAAAACACAAAAACTCATAGTAAAGTCCAGAAAAGTGATTTTTAAATAAAAACTAATAAAAACATAATAAAAACTAACTAAAACAAACTAAAAACAATGCCAAAAAGCGTATAAATTATCCGCTCATCAATTTACCTGCTTGCTTATGATTGAGGCCATTATTTGTTATTATGAGAGAGCTTAGGTTAATTAAAGATTCATATTATAGCTCACTTAGCCATACATATATCCTCACCCTTACCTTAGCCCCATTACAACCCTAAAAAGACCTCATGATGTTTGCATTGGTATACTAAATATTTGTTGATTGGTTAGATGAAGAACAAAGTTTAGAAAGCATGATTAGAGAAGAGTAGAGTGAATTACCCTATACAATTGAGAGACTAGAATGATATACACTACCAGTGAGGGTTCAATGCTTGATTCTATGTTCCCTGTTTTCATGAGCTATCTTCTTACAAGTTTACTTGTCTTTATTTTATATGATTTAAATTAGTGGAATTTGAATTATTTTTGTCTTGGAGAACTTATTTACTTTTAACCAAGTAGGTAGAAACATTTTGCATGTAGTTGCATTCATATAGATAGGTTGCATTTCATACATTCTACCATTCCTCTTCACTCCCTTATAGCTTTTCTTGAGCTTAGCATGAGGACATACTATTGTTTAAATGTGGGGAGGTTGATAAACCACTATTTTATGGTTTATCTTGTGCTCAATTGAGTGGATTTTATCAATCTTTCATACACTTATTCATACTATTTGCATGGTTTTACATTCTCCTTCCTGATTTTGTGCTATGATTGAAAACATGCTTCTTTGGCCTTATATTTGCTAATATTAATCCTCTCTTATTACCATTCGATGCCTTGATATGTGCGTTAAGCATTTTCCGAGATTACAGGGCAGGAATGGCTTGGAGGATGGAAAGGAAGCATGCAAAAGTGGAAGGAATACAAGAAGTTGAAGAAATTGCTAAGCTGTCCAGCCTGACCTCTTCGCATTCAAACAGTCATAACATGAGCTACAGAGTTCCAACGCAATTGAGAGCCCGCCAATTGGGCTTCTGTAGCTCCAAAAAATCCACTTTGAGTGCAGGGAGGTCAGAATCCAACAGCATCTGCAGTCCTTTTTCAGCCTCTGAATCAGATTTTTGCTCAGGTCCTTCAATTTCAACCTGAAAATACCTGAAATCATAGAAAAACACACAAACTCATAGTAAAGTCCAGAAAAGTAATTTTTAAATAAAAACTAATAAAAACATAATAAAAACTAACTAAAACAAACTAAAATCATACTAAAAACAATGCCAAAAAGCGTATAAATTATCCGCTCATCACAACACCAAACTTAAATTGTTGCTTGTCCCCAAGCAACTGAAAATCATATAGGATAAAAAGGATAGAATATATAATGAATTCCAAAAACATCTATTAAGATCAGTATTAATTAGATGAGCGGGGCTTTTAGCATTTTGCTTCTGAACAGTTTTGGCATCTCACTTTATCCTTTGAAGTTCAAAATGATTGGCATCTATAAGAACTCAGAATCCAGATAGTGTTATTGATTCTCCTAGTTAAATATGTTGATTCTTGAACACAGCTACTTTATGAATCTTGGTCGTGACCCTAAGCATTTTATTTTACAGTATTACCACCGGATACATAAATGCCACAGACACATGACTGGGTGAACCTTTTCAGATTGTGACTCAGCTTTGCTAAAGTCCCCAGTGAGAGGTGTCCAGGGCTCTTAAGCACACTCTTTTTGCTTTGGACCACGACTTTAACCACTCAGTCTCAAGTTTTTACTTGACACCTTCACGCCATAAGCACATGGTTAGGGACAGCTTGGTTTAGCCGCTTAGGCCAGGAATTTATTCCTGTGGGCCCTCCTATCCACTAATGCTCAAAGCCTTGGATCCTTTTTATTTTACCCTTGTCTTTTGGTTTAAAGGGTTACTGGCTTTTTCTGCTTGCTTTTCTTTCTTTCTCTCTTTTTTTTTCTTTTTTTCGCTTTTTTTTCGGCAAGCTTTTCACTGCTTTTTCTTGCTTCAAGAGTCAATTTTATGATTTTTCAGATTATCAAATAACATTTCTCCTTTTCCATCATTCTTTCAAGAGCCAATAATTTTAACATTCATGAACAATCAAATTCAAAAATATGCACTGTTCAAGCATTCATTTAGAAAGACATAGTATTGCCACCACATCAAAATAACTAAACTGTTTTAAAATTTGAAATTCATGCACTTCTTTTTTTTTTCAATTAAAAACATTTTTCATTTAAGAAAGGTGATGGATTCATTTTCATAGCTTCAAGGCATAGACACTAAGACACTAATGATCATGTAATAAAGACACAAATATAGATAAACATAAAACATAATTTTCGAAAAACAGAAAATAAAGAACAAGGAGATTAAAGAACGGGTCCACCTTAGTGATGGAGGCTTGTTCTTCCTCTTGAAGATCTAATGGAGTGCTTGAGCTCCTCAATGTCTCTTCCTTGCCTTTGTTTCTCCTCTCTCATGACTCTTTGGCCTTCTCTAATTTCATGGAGGAGGATGGAATGCTCTTGGTGCTCCACCCTTAGTTGTCCTATATTGGAACTTAATTCTCCTAGGGAGGTGTTGATTTGCTCCCAATAGTTTTATGGAGGAAAATGCATCCCTTGAGGCATCTCAGGAATTTCATGATGAGGAATTTCCTCATGCTCTTGTCCATGAGTGGGATCTCTTGTTTGCTCCATCGTTTTCTTAGTGATGGGCTTGTCCTCATCCATGAGGATGTCTCCCTCTATGTCAATTCCAACTGAATTGCAGAGGTGACAAATGAGGTAAGGGAAGGCTAACCTTGCCAAAGTAGAAGACTTATTCGCCACCTTGTAGAGTTCGTGGGATATAACCTCATGAACTTCTACTTCCTCTCCAATCATGATGCTATGGATCATGATGGCTCGGTCTATAGTAACTTCAGACCGGTTGCTAGTGGGAATGATTGAGCATTGGATGAACTCCAACCATCCCCTAGCCACGGGCTTGAGGTCTTGCCTTCTCAGTTGAGTCGGCTTCCCTCTTGCATCTCTTTTCCATTGGGCGCCCTCTTCACAGATGTCCATGAGGACTTGGTCCAACCTTTGATCAAAGTTGACCCTTCTAGTGTATGGGTGTGCATCTCCTTGCATCATTGGCAAGTTGAATGCCAATCTTACATTTTCTGAACTAAAGTCTAAGTATTTCCCCCGAACCATTATAAGCCAATTCTTAGGGTCCGAGTTCACACTTTGATCATGGTTCTTGGTGATCCATGCATTGGCATAGAACTCTTGAACCATTAAGATTCTGACTTGTTGAATGAGGTTGGTGAGAACTTCCCAACCTCTTCTTCGGATCTCATGTTGGATCTTTGGATACTCATTCTTTTTGAGCTTAAAAGGGACCTCGGGGATCACCTTCTTCTTGGCCACAACTTCATAGAAATGGTCTTGATACACCCTTGAGAGAAATCTCTCCATCTTCTATGACTCGGAGGTGGAAGCTTTTCCCTTCCCTTTCCTCTTTCTAGAGGTTTCTCCGGCCTTTGGTGCCATAAATAGATATGGAAAGACAAAAAGCAACGCTTTTACCACACCAAACTTAGAAGGTTTGCTCGTCCTCGAGCAAAAGAAGACAGAAGATAGTAGAAGAAGAAGAAATAGAAGAGATAGAGGGGGCTTAATGTTTCGGCCAAGGGGGAGAAGTGGTGTTTATGTTATGTGAAAATGAAGGAGTGAAGATGGGTTTATATAGGAGTGGAGAGGGGGGTAAGGTTTGGCCATTATGGGTAGGTTTGGGAGGGAAGGTGGTTTGAATTTGATAGGTGAGGGGTTTTGGGGGAAGATGTATTGAGGTGATTGGTGAATAGGTGAAGAAGAGAGAGAGAGGTGGGGTAGGTGGGGATCCTGTGGGGTCCACAAATCCTGAGGTGTCAAGGATATCTCATCCATGCACCAAGTGGCGTGCAAAACGCCCCTTTCTGCCAATCCTGGCGTTAAACGCTAGGCTACTGCCCATTTCTGGTGTTTAATGCCAGCTTCTTGCCCTTTTCTGGCGTTAAACACCAGTCTGGTGCCCTTACTGGCGTTTAAACGCCAGTAAGCTTCTCCTCCAGGGTATTCTGTTTTTAATACTGTTTTCCCTTCTGTTTTTGCTTTTTCAATTGTTTTTGTGACTTCACATAATCATCAACCTATAGAAAATATAAAATAACAATAGAAAATAGAGATTTAACATAGATAATTAAAGATTGGGTTGCCTCCCAACAAGCGCTTCTTTAATGTCAATAGCTTGACAGTGGGCTCTCATGGAGCCTTACAGATGTTCAGAGCAATGTTGGAACCTCCCAACACCAAACTTAGAGTTTGAATATGGGGGGTTCAACACCAAACTTAAAGTTTGGTTGTGGCCTCCCAACACCAAACTTAGAGTTTGACTGTGGGGGCTCTGTTTGACTCTGTATTGAGAGAAGCTTTTCATGTTTCTTCTCCATGGCTACAGAGGGATATCCTTGAGCTTTAAACACAAGGTAGTCCTCATTCACTTGAAGGACTAATTCTTCTCTGTCAACATCAATCACAGCTTTTGCTGTGGCTAGGAAGGGTCTGCCAAGGATGATGGATTCATCCATACACTTCCCAGTCTCTAGGATTATGAAATCAGCAGGGATGTAATGGTCTTCAACCTTTACCAAGACATCCTCTACAAGTCCGTAAGCCTGTTTCCTTGAATTGTCTGCCATCTCCAGTGAGATTTTTGCAGCTTGTACCTCAATGATCCCTAGCTTCTCCATTACAGAGAGAGGCATGAGGTTTATGCTTGACCCTAGGTCACACAGAGCTTTCTCAAAGGTCATGGTGCCTATGGTGCAAGGTATTGAGAATTTTCCAGGATCCTATCTCTTTTGAGGAAATCTCTGCCTAGTCAAGTCATCCAGTTCTTTGATGAGCAATGGAGGCTCATCCTCCCAAGTCTCATTACCAAATAACTTGGCATTTAGCTTTATGATTGCTCCAAGGTACTTAGTAACTTGCTTTTCAGTAACATCTTCATCCTCTTCAGAGGAAGAATACTCATCAGAGCTCATGAATGGCAAAAGTAAATTCAATGAAATCTCTATGGTCTCAGTGTGAGCCTCAGATTCCCATGGTTCCTCATTAGGGAACTCCTTGGAGGCCAGTGGACGTCCATTGAGGTCTTCCTCAGTGGAAATCATTGCCTCTTCCTCCTCTCCAGGTTCGGCCATGTGAGACGTGTTTATAGCTTTGCACTCTCTCTTTGGATTCTCTTTTGTATTGCTTGGGAGAATACTAGGAGGGAGTTCAGTAGTTTTCTTACTCAGCTGACCAACTTGTGCCTCCAAAGTTCTAATGGAGGACCTTGATTCAGTCATGAAACTTTGAGTGGTTTTAATTAGATCAGAGACTATAGTTGCTAAGTCAAAGTGGCTCTGCTTAGAATTCTCTGTCTGTTGCTGAGAAGATGATGGAAAAGGCTTGCTATTGCTAAACCTATTTCTTCCACCATCATTGTTTTTGAAACCTTGTTGAGGTCTCTGTTGATCCTTCCATGAGAGATTTGGATGATTTCTCCATGAAGGATTATAGGTGTTTCCATAGGATTCTCCCATGTAATTCACCTCTTCCATTGCAGGGTTCTCAGGGTCATAAGCTTCTTCTTCAGAGGAAGCTTCCTTAGTACTGCCTGGTGTATCTTGCATTCCAGACAGACTCAGAGAGATCATATTAACTTGTTGAGTCAATATTTTATTCTGAGCCAATAAGGTATTCAGAGTATCAATCTCAAAAACTCCTTTCTTTTGATTTGTCCCATTATTCACAGGATTCCTTTCAGAAGTGTACATGAATTGGTTATTTGCAACCATCTCAATGAGTTCCTGAGCTTCTGCAGGCGTCTTCTTCAGGTGAAGAGATCCTCCAGCAGAGCTATCCAATGACATCTTGGATAGTTCAGACAGACCATCATAGAATATACCTATGATACTCCATTCTGAAAGCATGTCAGAAGGACACCTTCTGATCAATTGCTTGTATCTTTCCCAAGCTTCATAGAGGGATTCACCTTCCTTCTGTCTGAAGGTTTGGACTTCCACTCTAAGCTTGCTCGATTTTTGAGGTGGAAAGAACTTTGCCAAGAAGGCATTAACTAGCTTTTCCCAAGAGTTCAGGCTTTCTTTAGGTTGTGAGTCCAACCATGTCGTAGCTCTGTCTCTTATAGCAAAAGGGAAGAGCATAAGTCTGTAGACCTCAGGTTCAACCCCATTGGTCTTGACAGTGTCATAGATTTGCAAGAATTGAGCTAAGAACTGATGAGGATCTTCCAATGGAAGTCCATGAAACTTGCAATTCTGTTTCATTAGAGAAACTTATTGAGGCTTAAGCTCAAAGTTGTTTGCTCCAATGGCAGGGATTGAGATGCTTCTCCCATAGAAGTCGGGAGTAGGTGCAGTAAAGTCACCAAGCACCTTCCTTGCATTGTTAGCATTGTTATTTTCGGCTGCCATGGCTTCTTCCTCCTTGAAGAGCTCTGTTAGGCCCTCTAGAGAGAGTTCTGCTTTAGCTTCTCTTAGCTTTCTCTTCAAGGTCCTTTCAGGTTCAGGATCAGCTTTAACAAGGATGCCTTTGTCTTTGCTCCTACTCATAAGAAAGAAAAGAGAACAAGAAAGTATGGAATCCTCTATGTCACAGTATAGAGATTCCTTGAGGTGTCAGAGGAAAAGAAGAATAGAAGGAGGAGATAGATAGAATAGAATTCGAACATATAAAGAAGGAGGGAGTTCGAATTGCACCTTGAGGAAGAGTGTTAGTCCTTTAAATAGAAGGATGTGAGAAGAGGGAAGAATTTTTGAAAATAAATTAAAAAGATTTTAAAATAATAAAAAAAAATAAATTTGAAAATTTGATTGAGATTTTCGAATATTGATATTAGAAAAGGAATTAAGTGATTTTTTGAAAAGGATTTTGACATTAGAAATTAAAAAGATATGATTGAGAATTAATTTTGAAAAAGATGTGATTGAAAAGATATGATTGAGAATTTATGATTGAAAATCAATTTAAAAAAAGAAAGTTTTAAAATTAAAGTTGATTACTTGACTAACAAGAAATTAAAAGATATGATTCTTAAAATTTAAACTTTGATCCTTTCTTAATAGGCAAGTAACAATTTGAAAATTTTGAAGTAAGTCATTAATTTTAGCAAGAATTTTTGAAAATAGTAAAAATAAAAAAAATGGAAAGAAATTGGTTTTGAAGAGATATGATTGAAAAGATATGATTTGAAAAAGATTTGATTTTGAAAAATTATGAAGATTTGAAAAAAATTTGAATTAAAAACAAAATCTTCCCTCTAGTGTCCTCTTGGCGTTAAACGCTCGGAATGGTATCCATTCTGGCGTTTAACACCCAAAATACTACCTTTTTGGGCGTTAAACGCCCAGCCAGGGTACCTGGCTGGTGTTTAAACGCCAGTCTTCCTTCTTCACTGAGCGTTTTGAACGCCCAGCCTTTTCTGTTTAATTCCTCTGCTGAGTGTTCTGAATCTTCAATTCTCTGTATTATTGACTTGAAAAGACATAATTTTGAAAATATTTTTAAATTTTTAATGATGAGAAACAATAAAAAAAATGCAACTAAGATCAAGTAAACAATGCATGCAAGATACCAAACTTAAGAATTGACACTAAGATACATAAAATATTTTTTATTTTTATGATTTTATAAATTTTTTTTTTTGTGATTTTTCAAAAATTATATGGAAAAGAGAATAAAGAGATTCAAAACTTTTAATAAGAATTCCAGGAATCATGCAATGTTAGTCTAAAGCTTCAGTTTAAAAAGATTAGACATGGCTAGCCAAGATTCAGCAGGACATTACATTCAACAGCTAAATTGATGAAAATCAATCAGCTTTTGTGATGATAAGAACATCACCTTGAAACTCTAGAATTCATTCTTAAAATTTCTGAAAAATAAAAAGAAAAGTACCTAATCTAAGCAACAAGATGAACCATCAGTTGTCCAAACTCGAACAATCCCCGGCAACGGCGCCAAAAACTTGGTGCACGAAATTGTGATCATCAACAATGGCGCCAAAGGACTTGGAGCTCTCAAACGTGAATCACACTTTGTCACAATTCCGCACAACTAACCAGCAAGTGCACTGGGTCGTCCAAGTAATAAACCTTACGTGAGTAAGGGTCGATCCCATAGAGATTGTCGGCTTGAAGCAAGCTATGGTCATCTTACAAATCTCAGTCAGGCGGATTCAAATGGTTATGGAGGATTGATAATTAAAAGATGAATAAAACATAAAATAAAGATAGAGATAGAGATACTTATGTAATTCATTGGTAGGAATTTCAGATAAGCGTATGAAGATGCTTTGTTCCTCCTGAACCTCTGCTTTCCCATTGCCTTCTTCCAATCGTTCATACTCCCTTCCATGGCAAGCTTTATGTTGGGCATCACCGTTGTCAATGGCTATTTCCCGTCCTCTCAGTGAAAATGTTCTACGCACGCTGTCACTGCACGGCTAATCATCTGTTGGTTCTCGATCATGTTGGAATAGGATCCATTGATCCTTTTGCGTCTATCACACGCCCAACAATCGCGAGTTTGAAGCTCGTCACAGTCATCCCTTCCCAGATCCTACTCAGAACACCACAGACAAGGTTTAGATGATCCGGATCTCAGGAATGGCCGACAATAATTCTAGCCTATACCACGAAGGTTCTAATCTTAGATTAGAAACCCAAGAGATACACATTCAAGTTTGTTTGCATGTAGAACGGAAGTGGTTGTCAGGCACGCGTTCATAGGTGAGAATGGTGATGAGTGTCACATAATCATCACATTCATCATGTTCTTGGGTGCGAATAAATATCTTGGAGAAGAAATAGACTTGAGTTGAATAGAAAAACAATAGTACTTGTATTAATTCATGAAGAACAGCAGAGCTCCACACCTTAATCTATGGTGTGTAGAAACTCCACCGTTGAAAATACATAAGATCAAGGTCTAGGGATGGCCGTGAGGCCAGCCTCCAAAAGCGTCTAAGATAGCATAAGACTTATCAAAGATGAAAATACAATAGTAAAGGGTCCGATTTATAGAGAACTAGTAGCCTAGTGTTTACAGAAATAAGTAATTAATGCAGAAATCTTTTTCTGGGCCCACTTGGTGTGTGCTTGGGCTGAGCATTGAACCTTCCATGTATAGAGACTTTTTTTGGTGTTAAACGCCAGCTTTTGTGCCAGTTTGGGCGTTTAACTCCAGCTTTTGTGCCAGTTCTAGCGTTTTGACGCCAGAATTCTTAAGCTAACTTGGAACGCCAGTTTGGGCCATCAAATCTTGTGAAAAGTATGGACTATTATATATTGCTGGAAAGCCCAGAATTTCTACTTTCCAAATCAATTGAGAGCGCGCCAATTAGGCTTCTGTAGCTCAAGAAAATCCACTTCGAGTGTAGGGAGGTCAGGATCCAACAGCATCTGCAGTCCTTTTTCAGCCTCTGAATCAGATTTTTGCTCAGGTCCCTCAATTTCAGCCAGAAAATACCTGAAATCACAAAAAAACATACAAACTCATAGTAAAGTCCAGAAAAGTGATTTTTAAATAAAAACTAATAAAAACATAATAAAAACTAACTAAAACATACTAAAAACATACTAAAAACAATGCCAAAAAGCGTATAAATTATTCGCTCATCAATTTACATGCTTGCATATGATTGAGGCCATTATTTGTTATTAGGAGAGAGCTTAGGTTAATTAAAGATTCATATTATAGCTCACTTAGCCATACATATATCCTGACCCTTACCTTAGCCCCATTACAACCCTGAAAAGACCTCATGATGTTTGCATTGTTATACTAAATATTTGTTGATTGATTAGATGAAGAAAAAAGTTTAGAAAGCATGATTAGAGAAGAGTAGAGTGAATTACCCTATACACTTGAGAGACTAGAGTGATATACACTACCAGTGAGGGTTCAATGCTTGATTCTATGTTCCCTGCTTTCATGAGCTATCTTCTTACAAGTTTACCTGTCTTTATTTTATATGATTTGAATTAGTGGAATTTGAATTATTTTTGTCTTGGAGAACTTATTTACTTTTAACTAAGTAGGTAGAAACATTTTGCATGTAGTTGCATTCACATAGATAGGTTGCATTTCATACATTCTACCATTCCTCTTCACTCCCTTATAGCTTCTCTTGAGCTTAGCATGAGGATATGCTATTGTTTAAGTGTGAGAAGGTTGATAAACCACTATTTAATGGTTTATCTTGTGCTCAATTGAGTGGATTTTATCAATCTTTCATACACTTATTCATACTATTTGCATGGTTTTACATTCTCCTTCCTGATTTTGTGCTATGATTGAAAACATGCTTCTTTGGCCTTATATTTGCTAATATTAATCCTCTCTTACTACCATTTGATGCCTTGATATGTGCATTAAGTATTTTCAGAGATTACAAGGCAGGAATGGCTGGGAGGATGGAAAGGAAGCATGCAAAAGTGGAAGGACTACAAGAAGTTGAAGAAATTGCTAAGCTGTTCAGCCTGACCTCTTCGTATTCAAACAGTCATAACATGAGCTACAGAGTTCCAAACGACGCGGTTCCAGTTGCGTTGGAAAGCTAACGTTCAAGGCTTCGATTTTATAGATAATATGCCATAGTTGCCCTGACGCTAGGTGACACGAACGCGTGGTCTACGCGAATGCATCGCAGTGACGAAAATTAGCGTGGCAGGTTTCTTCTCCAGCGATTTCTGGGCTGTTTTCGACCCAGTTTTCGGCCCAGAAAACACAGATTAGAGGCTATAAAGTGGGGGAGTCCATTCATTCATAATCATCAGCTTCATACATTCACTTTTCATATTTTAGATGTAGTTTTTAGAGAGAAAGGTTCTCTCCTCTCTCTTAGGATTTAGGATTAGGATTTCTTATTATTTCAACTTTATTATTTCAACTTACAATTTCTTCTGAGTTTCAGGTTCAATGTCCTTTTTATTTATTTTATCAATTTAGCATATGAACTCTTTATGTTTGGATTAATTTCCTTTTATTAATGCAGTTGAGGTATTTCAGATTTATCTTTAGCTTTTTATATTCTTGGCTTTAATTGATTAACTGGAGGCTCTTGAGTTATCAAACTTATTGTGATTGATTGTTATGTCTGCTAATTGAATTGAATTCCACTAACTCTAGTCTTTCCTTAGGAGTTGGCTAGGACTTGGAAATTCTAACTAATTAGTCCACTTGGCTTTCTCTTGCTTTCGTAAAGGTTAACTAAGTGAGATTAACTTCAATTCTCATAAGAATAACTAGGATAGGACTTCTGAATTTTCATACCTTGTCGAGAGTTTATTTTATAGTTATTTATTTATTTTACTTGTCATTTAAATTACCTGTTCCTTACCTTCAAAACCCCCAATTTACAAGACTCATAACCAATAATAAGAACTCCTCCCTGCAATTCCTTGAGAAGACGACCCGAGGTTAAATACTTCGGTTATCAATTTCAAAGGGGTTTGTTACTTGTGACAACCAAAACTTTTGTAAGAAAGGAATTCTTGTCGGTCTAGAAGCTATACTTACAACGGGAGTTTATCTGGCTAATTATAGATCGCGCAAGAGTTTCGTTCTTCAGCGGGTGAAGCCAGAAAATTACAGTTAGAGGAGCTTGAGTGTTTGAGGAATGAGTCATATGAGAATGCCCGGATTTACAAAGAAAAGACTAAGGAATTTCATGACCATCACATCCAGAAGAAGGACTTTCAAGAAGGTGATGAGGTTCCCCTCTACAACTCGAGTCTTCGATTCATGCATGGCAAGCTTCGTTCAAGATGGGAAGGACCTTTCAAGGTGAAGGAGATAAAGCCCTATGGAGTGGTAGAGTTGCTTGATCCAAAATGTGAAGCAACTTTAAAGGTGAATGGATGCTAAGGGGAAAGGGGGGATCATTCATTTTGACATCATTCACAATTTTTAGCTAGTTTTTGGTTATTTGTTCTTTTAGAGAGAAACCCTTGTTCCTCTCTAGATCTAGCTTTAATTTGATCTTTCCTTGTTGATTACTAGTTTTGATTGTTTAATTTGAATTCCTTAGTATAATTTTGCTTAGATCTTCTGTTAGTTTTATGAATTCTTGTTAATTGTCATTTTATACCCATTTCATGAATGTTGTGAATCTTGATTTGTTGATGCTACATTGATGGTTTCTATGATTAATTGTGTTGTTTTAGTGATTGTATGTTGATAATTGTTAGTGAGTACTTGTTAATTCCAATTTAATTGCAATTTGAACATGTCTTTTGTCAATGCTTACCATGTGTTTGATGAATTGTTTACCTTGATTATGGAGTAGTTCTCTTTACTCTTGGCTTAGACTAAGGGAATTGGGTAAACTTGAGTCATTGGGTCTAATGGATTTGATGATTTGGGAACCCTTAGTGGTCAATTTGATAGCCATTGACACTAATGATGAGCGGATAATTTATACGCTTTTTGGCATTGTTTTTAGTATGTTTTTAGTAGGATCTAGTTACTTTTAGGGATGTTTTCATTAGTTTTTATGTTAAATTCACATTTCTGGACTTTACTATGAGTTTGTGTGTTTTTCTGTGATTTCAGGTAATTTCTGGCTGAAATTAAGGGACTTGAGCAAAAATCAGATTCAGAGGTTGAAAAGGGATTGCTGATGCTGTTGGATTCTGACCTCCCTGCACTCAAAGTGGATTTTCTGGAGCTACAGAACTCGAAATGGCGCGCTTCCAATTGCGTTGGAAAGTAGACATCCAGGGCTTTCCAGAAATATATAATAGTCCATACTTTGGCCAAGAATTGACGACGTAAACTGGCGTTCAACGCCAGCCTTCTGCCCAAATCTGGCGTCCAGCGCCAGAAAAGGATCCAAAACCAGAGTTGAACGCCCAAACTGGCACAGAAACTGGCGTTCAACTCCACAAATGGCCTTTGCACGTGGAACACTTAAGCTCAGCCCAAACACACACCAAGTGGGCCCCGGAAGTGGATTTATGCATCAAATACTTACTCATGTAAACCCTAGTAGCTAGTTTATTATAAATAGGACCTTTTATTATTGTATTAGGCATCTTTGATCAGTTGTATGCTATCTTATATCACAATAGGGGGCTGGCCACACGGCCATGCCTGGACCTTCACTTATGTATTTTCATACGGTAGAGTTTCTACACTCCATAGATTAAGGTGTGGAGCTCTACTGTTCCTCAAAGATTAATGCAAAGTACTACTGTTTTCTATTCAATTCTTCTTATTTCTCTTCTAAGATATCCATTCACACCCAAGAACGTGATGAAGGTGATGATTATGTGTGACGCTCATCATCCTTCTCCCTTATGAACGCGTGCCTGACAAACACTTCCGTTCTACATGAAATAAGCTAGAATGAATGTCTCTTAGATCTCCTAACCAGAATCTTCGTGGCATAAGCTAGAATGATGCCGTGACAGGGTGCGTGAGCATATTATTCACTGAGAGGATAAGATGAAGCCATTGACAAGGGTGATGCCTCCAGACGATTAGCCGTGCCGTGACAGGGCATTGGATCATTTTCCCGAGAGATGACCGAAAGTAGCCATTGATAGTGGTGATGTATCACATAAAGCCAGCCATGGAAAGGAGTAAGACTGACTGGATGAAGATAGCAGGAAAGCAGAGGTTCAGAAGAACGAAAGCATCTCCATTCACTTATCTGAAATTCCTATCAATGAATTACATAAGTGTCTCTATCCCTATTTTATTAATTAATATTCGAAAACTCCATTATCACTTTATATCTGCCTGACTGAGATTTACAAGATGACCATAGCTTGCTTCATACCAACAATCTCCGTGGGATTCGACCCTTACTCACGTAAGGTATTACTTGGACGACCCAGTGCACTTGCTGGTTAGTTGTATCGAAGTTGTGACAATTATGAATTAAGATCAGAGCACCAAGCTTTGAAGCCATTACCAGGGATTGTTCGAGCCTGGACATCACAATTTCGTGCACCAAGTTTTTGGCGCCGTTGCCGGGGATTGTTTGAGTTTGGACAACTGACGGTTCATCTTGTTGCTCAGATTAGGTAATTTTCTTTTTGTTTTGTTTTCAAAAATTTTTCAAAAATATTTCAAAATTTTCTCCTTTGTTTTCAAAAAAAAAATGTTTTCAAAAAAAAAATATATTTTTCTTCAGGATTTTTAAGAATGAATTCTAGTGTTTCATGAAACATGTTGAATCCTATCTGGCTGTAAAGCCATACCCAAACTGCTTTGGGATTGGTATTCAACTAATCACTCCAGTCCATGTAATTATATGTTGCAGCTTGGCTGGCTATTAAGCCATGCCTGACCCTTTGATTGGAGCTTTAAGACTAACATGGCAAGATTCCTAGAATTCATATTAAAAATTTTGGAATCCTTATTTTTTAATTTTCACAATAATTTTCGAAAAAAAAATTTAAAAGAAAATACAAAAAAATTAAAAAATCAAAAAAATCAAAAAATATTTCATGTTTCTTGTTTGAGTCTTGAGTCATATCATAAGTTTGCTGTCAATTGCATGTGCATCTTGCATTTTTCGAAAATTCATGCATTCATAGTGTTCTTCATGATCTTCAAGTTGTTCTTGGTAAGTCTTCTTGTTTGATCTTGATGATTTTTTGTTTTGTGTCTTTTCATGTTTATCATATGCATTTTTGAATTCTTAGTGCCTAGGCATTAAAGAATTCTAAGTTTGGTGTCTTGCATGTTTTCTTTGCATTAAAAAAATTTTTCAAAAATATGTTCTTGATGTTCAACATGACATTCATAGTGTTCTTGATGTTCATCTTGACATTCATAGCATTCTTGCATGCATTCATTGTTTTGATCTAAAAATTTCATGCATTGCATCCTTTTAGTGTTTTTCTCTTGCATCATAAAAATTCAAAAATCAAAAAAATATCTTTCCCTTTTTCTCTCCTCAAATTCAAAAATTTCGATTGACTTTTTCAAAAATTTTTAAAATCAAATTGTTTCTTATGAGTCAAATCAAATTTTCAATTTGAAAATCTTATCTTTTTCAAAATCTTTTTCAAAAATCAAATCTTTTTCAAAATCCTTAGTTATTTTCGAAAATTCCAAAAATATTTTTCAAAAATCTTTTTCTTATTTTTATATAAAATTTTCGAAAATAACTAATCAATTAATGTTTTGATTCAAAAATTTCAAGTTTGTTACTTGCTTGTTAAGAAAGATTCAAACTTTGAGTTCTAGAATCATATCTTGTGATTTCTTGTGAATCAAGTCATTAATTGTGATTTTAAAAATCAAATCTTTTTCAAAAACTAATTTCTATCATATCTTTTCAAAAATATCTTCTTATCTTATCTTTTTCAAAAATATCTTTTCAAAATATCTTTTCTAACTTCCTAACTTCTTATCTTTTCAAAATTGGTTTTCAAAATTTGTTTCAACTAACTAACTAACTTTTTGTTTGTTTCTTAACTTTTTCAAAACTACCTAACTAACTCTCTCTCTCTAATTTTCGAAAATATCTTCCCTCTTTTTCAAAAATTTCTTTTTTATTAACTAATTATTTTTATTTTTTATAAAAAAAAAATTCGAAAAAATTACTAACCTTTTTCAAAAACTATTTTCAAAAATCACTAACTCTTTTTCAAAAATTGTTTTCTAAAATTCACTTCCCCCTCTCATCTTTTTCTATTTGTTTATTGATATACTAACATCTTTCGTTCAACTCTCCAAAAATCCGAACCCCCTCTCTCTCTGAGTTCAGATTTTCTTCCCTTCTTTTCTTCTACTAACACAAGGATCCCTATACTGTGGTATAAAGGATCCATATTATTATTACTATTTTTTCTGTGCCTTCTTCTTTGTCATATGAGCAGGAGCAAGGATAAGAACATTCTTGTGGAAACAGATCCAGAACCTGAAAGGACTCTGAAGAGAAAATTAAGAGAAGCTAAAATACAACAATCCAGAGATAACCTTTCAAAAATTTTCGAACAGGAAAAGGAGATGGCAGCCGAAAATAATAATAATGTAAGGAAGATGCTTGGTGACTTTACTGCACCTAATTCCAATTTACATGGAAGAAGCATCTCCATTCCTGCCATTGGAGCAAACAACTTTGAGCTAAAACCTCAACTAGTTTCTCTGATGCAGCAGAACTGCAAGTTTCATGGACTTCCATCTGAAGATCCTTTTCAGTTCTTAACTGAATTCTTGCAGATATGTGATACTGTTAAGACTAATGGAGTAGATCCTGAAGTCTACAGGCTCATGCTTTTCCCTTTTGCTGTAAGAGACAGAGCTAGATTATGGTTGGATTCTCAACCCAAAGACAGCCTGAACTCTTGGGATAAGCTGGTCACGGCTTTCTTAGCCAAGTACTTTCCTCCTCAAAAGCTGAGCAAGCTTAGAGCTGATGTTCAAACCTTCAGACAGAAAGAAGGTGAATCCCTCTATGAAGCTTGGGAAAGATACAAACAGCTGACCAAAAAGTGTCCTTCTGACATGCTTTCAGAATGGACCATCCTGGATATATTCTATGATGGTTTATCTGAGCTATCAAAGATGTCACTGGACACTTCTGCAGGTGGATCCATTCACCTAAAGAAAACGCCTGCAGAAGCTCAAGAACTCATTGACATGGTTGCTAATAACCAGTTCATGTACACTTCTGAAAGGAATCCTGTGAATAATGGGACGTCTATGAAGAAGGGAGTTCTTGAGGTTGATACTCTGAATGCCATATTGGCTCAGAATAAAATATTGACTCAGCAAGTCAATATAATCTCTCAGAGTCTGCATGGAATGCAAGCTGCATCCAACAGTACTCAAGAAGCATCTTCTGAAGAAGAAGCTTATGATCCTGAGAACCCTGCAATAGCAGAGGTAAATTACTTAGGTGAACCTTATGGAAACACCTATAACTCAACATGGAGAAATCATCCAAATTTCTCATGGAAGGATCAAAAGCCCCAACAAGGCTTTAATGATGGTGGAAGAAACATGTTTAGCAATAGCAAGCCTTTTCCATCATCAACTCAGCAACAGACAGAGAACTCTGAACAAAATGCTTCTAATTTAGCAAATCTAGTCTCTGATCTATCTAAAGCCACTGTAAGTTTCATGAATGAAACAAGGTCTTCCATTAGAAATTTGGAAGCACAAGTGGGCCAGCTGAGTAAAAGGATCACTGAAATCCCTCCTAGTACTCTCCCAAGCAATACAGAAGAGAATCCAAAAGGAGAGTGCAAGGCCATTGACATAAGCGCCATGGCCGAACCTGTGAGGACAGGAGAGGACGTGAATCCCAAGGAGGAAGACCTCCTGGGACGTCCAGTAGTCAATAAGGAGCTTCCCTCTGAGGAACCAAAGGACTCTGGGGCCCATCTAGAGACCATAGAGATCCCATTGAACCTCCTTATGCCCTTCATGAGCTCTGTTGAGTATTCCTCTTCTGAAGAGAATGAGGATGTTACTGAAGAGCAAACTGCCAAGTTTCTTGGTGCAATCATGAAGCTAAATGCCAAATTATTTGGCATTGATACTTGGGAAGTTGAACCTCCCTTGTTCATCAATGAACTAAGTGATCTGGATCAATTGACATTGCCTCAGAAGAGACAGGATCCTGGAAAGTTCATAATACCCTGTACCATAGGCACCATGATCTTTAAGGCTCTGTGTGACCTTGGTTCAGGAATAAACCTCATGCCTCTCTCTGTAATAGAGAAACTGGGAATCTATGGGGTGCAAGCTGCTAAAATCTCATTAGAGATGGCAGACAGCTCAAGAAAACAGGCTTATGGACAAGTAGAGGACGTGTTAGTAAAGGTTGAAGGCCTTTACATCCCTGCTGATTTCATAGTCATGGATACTGGAAAGGAAGAGGATGAATCCATCATCCTAGGAAGACCTTTCCTGGCCACAGCAAGAGCTGTGATTGATGTTGACAGAGGTGAAATAGTCCTTCAATGGAATGAGAACTCCCTTGTATTCAAAACTCAAGGATCTCCCTCTGCAACCATGGAGAGGAAGCATGAAAAGCTTCTCTCAAAGCAGAGTCAACCAGAGCCCCCACAGTCAAACTCTAAGTTTGGTGTTGGGAGGCCACAACCAAACTCTAAGTTTGGTGTTGAACTCCCATATCCAAACTCTAAGTTTGGTGTTGGAGAGTCTCAACAAAGCTCTGCACATCTGTGAGGCTCCATGAGAGCCCATTGTCAAGCTATTGACATTAAAGAAGCGCTTGTTGGGAGGCAACCCAATGTTTATCTAATTCTTATTTTTATGTTTTCTTAGGTTCATGATCATGTGGAGTCACAAAATAAATAAAAAAATTGAAAACGGAGTCAAAAATAGCAGAAAAAAAAATCACACCCTGGAGGAGCATCTGTCTGGCGTTCAGCGCCAGAACAGAGCATGGTTCTGGCGCTGAACGCCCAAAATGGGCAGCTTCTGGGCGCTGAACACCAGAAATGGCACACAGATGGGCGTTGAACGCCCAAAATGGCCACCAACCTGGCGCTGAACGCCCAAAGTTGAGTACAAAGGCATTTTTACATGCCTAATGGGTGCAGGGATGTAAATCCTTGACACCTCAGGATCTGTGGACCCCACAGGATCCACTCAGGATCTGTAGACCCCACAGGATCCACTCAGGATCTATGGACCCCACAGGATCCCCACCTACCTCCACTCACTTCTTCTCACCACTCTCTTTCACACAACCCCATAAACACTCTTCCCTAAAAAAACCCCTCACCAATCACCTCAATCTCTCTTCCCCACTAAACCTTCACCACTCACATCCACCCACTCTTCCCAATAAACCTACCTCATAAACTCCACCTACCTTCAAAATTCAAAACCAATTTCCCACCCAAACCCACCCATATGGCCGAACCTTAACCCCCCCTCCATTCCCTATATAAAGACCTCCATTCTTCACCAAATTCACACAACACACCCCTCTACACTCTCCTTGGCCGAAACCACATCTCCCTTTCCCTCTCCATATTTCTTCTTCTTCTTCTTCTATTCTTTTGTTTATTGCTCGAGGGCGAGCAATATTCTAAGTTTGGTGTGGTAAAAGCATAGCTTTTTTGTTTTTCCATTACCATTGATGGCATCTAAGACCGGAGAATCCTCTAGAAGAGGGAAAGGGAAGACAAAAGCTTCCACATCCGTGTCATGGGAGATGGAAAGATTCATCTCCAAAGCCCATGAAGACCACTTCTATGATGTTGTGGCCAAGAAAAAGGTGATCCCTGAGGTCCCTTTTAAACTCAAAAGAAATGAGTATCCGGAGATCCGACATGAAATTCAAAGAAGAGGTTAGGAAGTTCTAACAAATCCCATCCAACAAGTCGGCATCCTAATGGTTCAAGAGTTCTATGCCAATGCATGGATCACCAAGAACCATGATCAAAGTAAGAACCCGGATCCAAAGAACTATGTTACAATGGTTCGGGGGAAATACTTAGATTTTAGTCCGGAGAATGTGAGGTTGGCGTTCAACTTGCCATACATGGAAGAGAACGCACGCCCCTACACAAGGAGAGTCAACTTTGATCAAAGGTTGGACCAAGTCCTTATGGACATATGTGTAGAAGGAGCTCAATGGAAGATTGACTCCAAAGGCAAGCCGGTTCAACTAAGAAGATTGGACCTCAAGCCTATTGCTAGAGGATGGTTGGAGTTTATTCAATGCTCAATCATTCCCACTAGCAACCGGTCTGAAGTTACTATAGACCGGGCCATCATGATCCATAGCATCATGATTGGAGAAGAGGTGGAAGTTCATGAGATTATACCTCAAGAACTTTACAAAGTGGCTGACAAGTCCTCCACCATGGCAAGGTTAGCTTTTCCTCACCTCATCTGCCACCTATGCAATTCAGCTGGGATTGACATAGAGGGAGATATCCTCATTAAAGAGGACAAGCCCATCACTAAGAAAAAGATGGAGCAAGCAAGAGAGCCCAGTCATGGGGCTCAAGAGGCGCAAGAAGCTCACTTCCATGAGATTCCGGAAATGACTCAAATGCACTTTCCTCCACAAAACTATTGGGAGCACATCAACACCTCCCTAGAAGAATTGAGTTCCAATATGGGACAACTAAGGGTGGAACATCAAGAGCACTCCATCATGCTGCATGAAATAAGAGAAGATCAAAAAACAATGAGGGAGGAGCAACAAAGACAAGGAAGAGACATAGAAGAGCTCAAGGACATCATTGGTTCCTCGAGAAGGAAACGCCACCATCACTAAGGTGGATTCATTCCTTGTTCTTGCCTTCTCTATTTTTCGTTTTCTATATTGTGTGCTTATCTATGTTTGTGCCTTCATTACATGATCATTAGTAGTTAGTAACTTTGTCTTAAAGATATAAATGTCCTATGAATCCATCACCTCTCTTAAATGAAAAATGTTTTAATTCAAAAGAACAAGAAGTACATGAGTTTCGAATTTATCCTTGAACTTAGCTTAATTATATTGATGTGGTGACAATGCTTCTTGTTTTCTGAATGAATGCTTGAACAGTGCATATGTCTTTTGAAGTTGTTGTTTAAGAATGTTAAATATGTTGGCTCTTGAAAGAATGATGACTAGGAGACATGTTATTTGATAATCTGAAAAATCATAAAAATGATTCTTGAAGCAAGAAAAAGCAGCAAAGAGCAAAGCTTGCAGAAAAAAAATAAAATAAAATAAAATAGGCGAAAAATAAATAGAAAGAAAAAGAAAAAGCAAGCAGAAAAAGCCAATAACCCTTAAAACCAAAAGGCAAGGGCAAATAAAAAGGATCCCAAGGCTTTGAGCATCAATGGATAGGAGGGCCTAAAGGAATAAAATCCTGGTCTAAGCGGCTAAACCAAGCTGTCCCTAACCATGTGCTTGTGGCGTGTAGGTGTCAAGTGAAAACTTGAGACTGAGCGGTTAAAGTCAAGGTCCAAAGCAAAAGAAGAGTGTGCTTAAGAACCCTGGACACCTCTAATTGGGACTTTAGCAAAGCTGAGTCACAATCTGAAAAGGTTCACCCAATTATGTGTCTGTGGCATTTATGTATCCGGTGGTAATACTGGAAAACAAAGTGCTTAGGGCCACGGCCAAGACTCATAAAGAAGCTGTGTTCAAGAATCATCATACTGAACTAGGAGAGTCAATAACACTATTCGAAATCTGAAGTTCCTATAGATGCCAATCATTCTGAACCTCAATGGATAAAGTGAGATGCCAAAACTATTCAAGAGGCAAAAAGCTATAAGTCCCGCTCATATGATTGAAGCTCTGTTTCATTGATAGTTTGGAATTTATAGTATATTATCTTCTTTTTATCTTATTTGATTTTCAGTTGCTTGGGGACAAGCAACAATTTAAGTTTGGTGTTGTGATGAGCGGATAATTTATACGCTTTTTGGCATTGTTTTTAGTATGTTTTTAGTAGGATCTAGTTACTTTTAGGGATGTTTTCATTAGTTTTTATGTTAAATTCACATTTCTGGACTTTACTATGAGTTTGTGTGTTTTTCTGTGATTTCAGGTAATTTCTGGCTGAAATTAAGGGACTTGAGCAAAAATCAGATTCAGAGGTTGAAAAGGGATTGCTGATGCTGTTGGATTCTGACCTCCCTGCACTCAAAGTGGATTTTCTGGAGCTACAGAACTCGAAATGGCGCGCTTCCAATTGCGTTGGAAAGTAGACATCCAGGGCTTTCCAGAAATATATAATAGTCCATACTTTGGCCAAGAATTGACGACGTAAACTGGCGTTCAACGCCAGCCTTCTGCCCAAATCTGGCGTCCAGCGCCAGAAAAGGATCCAAAACCAGAGTTGAACGCCCAAACTGGCACAGAAACTGGCGTTCAACTCCACAAATGGCCTTTGCACGTGGAACACTTAAGCTCAGCCCAAACACACACCAAGTGGGCCCCGGAAGTGGATTTATGCATCAAATACTTACTCATGTAAACCCTAGTAGCTAGTTTATTATAAATAGGACCTTTTACTATTGTATTAGGCATCTTTGATCAGTTGTATGCTATCTTAGATCACAATAGGGGGCTGGCCACACGGCCATGCCTGGACCTTCACTTATGTATTTTCATACGGTAGAGTTTCTACACTCCATAGATTAAGGTGTGGAGCTCTACTGTTCCTCAAAGATTAATGCAAAGTACTACTGTTTTCTATTCAATTCTTCTTATTTCTCTTCTAAGATATCCATTCACACCCAAGAACGTGATGAAGGTGATGATTATGTGTGACGCTCATCATCCTTCTCCCTTATGAACGCGTGCCTGACAAACACTTCCGTTCTACATGAAATAAGCTAGAATGAATGTCTCTTAGATCTCCTAACCAGAATCTTCGTGGCATAAGCTAGAATGATGGCGGCATTCAAGAGAATCCGGAAGGTCTAAACCTTGTCTGTGGTATTCCGAGTAGGATTCAATGATTGAATGACTGTGACGAGCTCCTAACTCGCGATTGCAGGGCGTTAGTGACAGACGCAAAAGGATAGTAAATCCTATTCCAGCATGATCGAGAACCGACAGATGAATAGCCGTGCCGTGACAGGGTGCGTGAGCATATTATTCACTGAGAGGATAAGATGAAGCCATTGACAAGGGTGATGCCTCCAGACGATTAGCCGTGCCGTGACAGGGCATTGGATCATTTTCCTGAGAGATGACCGAAAGTAGCCATTGACAGTGGTGATGTATCACATAAAGCCAGCCATGGAAAGGAGTAAGACTGACTGGATGAAGATAGCAGGAAAGCAGAGGTTCAGAAGAACGAAAGCATCTCCATTCACTTATCTGAAATTCCTATCAATGAATTACATAAGTGTCTCTATCCCTATTTTATTAATTAATATTCGAAAACTCCATTATCACTTTATATCTGCCTGACTGAGATTTACAAGATGACCATAGCTTGCTTCATACCAACAATCTCTGTGGGATTCGACCCTTACTCACGTAAGGTATTACTTGGACGACCCAGTGCACTTGCTGGTTAGTTGTATCAAAGTTGTGACAATTATGAATTAAGATCAGAGCACCAAGCTTTGAAGCCATTACCAGGGATTGTTCGAGCCTGGACATCACAATTTCGTGCACCAACTAACCTACTATTAAGTCAATTAGTAGTGAGGTTAAAACTTATGGGTTGATGTTGACCAAATCATTTGACGTACTTCAAGTATAGAAGTAGACTTAATGAGTTTGGTTCCTCGTAATTGTCAAGATATGGTTATTAGACAAGGATGGTGACCCCAATTCCCATGCCTAGCCAAGAATTGCTTTTATTATTCATATTTGAAAACCCAAAATTCTTGATTACTTGTCTTAGTTTTAGTTACTTGTTTAGCTCAGAATAGAATCATATTGGATGTTACTTTGTTAGCTTGGAATTATTCACATCTTGCTTATTTATTTGAATTAGTTTCTTGCAATTTAAGATTACTTGCGTGTTAAGACTCATAGTTCAATTTCTTTCTCATGACTTACAACCCCGGATTTCTAACCAATGTTGAAGCACATGTTTACCCATTCCTTATGAGATGACCCGGAGTTTGAATACTTCGGTTATTTCTATTGGGGTTGAACTTGTGACAACCAATTTCTTTTATAAATTTGATACTCGAGGATTATTGTTGGTAGAGCTATACTTGCAACGCGACTTTATTGAGAAATTCTTTATCGATATAAATCCTCCACATCAAGGACATGGACATTTTTGAAATTATGTCAATGATATTGGCCAATTGAGCACTCATGGGCTCGAATTGAACCTTATAGCCCTCGTCCCGTTTATCCACAGTGGCTCTAAGCTCATCAACTTGATTGGTGGAAGATGAAGAGGATTGGCTGGATTGTTGTCTATGGTATGGTACTTGGTACTTGGTGTAGTTGTTTTGGTTTTGGTTGTGGTGATTTTGGTTGGCTTGGTTGTTGTTGTTATTGTGGTGGTATTGAGATGAAGATTAGTTGTTGTTGTAATGAGAAGAAGAGTTATTCTATCTTTGGTTTTGATTGCTCCCTTGTACATTATCCCTCCACCCTTGATTTTGATTACTACCATGAGAGTAGTTGTTTTGGCCTTGAGAAGGATAGGGCAGACGGTTGTTATAATTCACATTGGCCACGACAAGGGCATGCTCCTCTTGAATTTGATGGCATTGATCGGTGTAATGTGTGGTGCTAGAGCACAAACCACAGATTCTAAGAGGGCCTTCAAGTTGAGCAACTTGAGGTGGGGCTTGGATGGAGTAGTATTCCTTTTGATCTTTTTGTATTTACGTGAGGATAGTGGTTATGTCCCTAAGCGCCTTGGTTAAGCTTGCTTCGGAAGGGGATGTTTCTACCACACCCTTGAGAGGATTACTTCTCACCCTTACATGTTGTGTAGCCTCGGCAACATCAGTTATCAATTTCCAAGCTTCTCCCTCCGTCTTATTTTTTGAAAGGGAACCGCCACTAGAAGCGGTGAGCAATCTTTTATCTTCCGCACAAAGACCTCCGGTAAAGTAACTAATGAGAAAGTGAGTGTTCAATCCATGGTGTGGACAAGATTCTAATAACCTCTTGAACCGAGTCCAATACTCATACAAACTCTCTTGGTCCTTTTACATTATACCTGAAATCTCCTTCCGGATGTAGTCGGTCTTCTCCGGTGGGAAGAATTTATCTAGAAACTCTCTTCTCAAGAAATCCCAATTGGTCACAATCTCATCCGGTTGTGAATAAAACTACATCTTTGCTTGCCCTTCAAGAGAGAAAGGGAAGGCAAAAACCATAATAGCCAACTCATCGGCTTTATGCCTTCGAGCCGTAGAACAAGAAACTTGAATGTCTCTTAGATGTCAGATGGGGTCTTGACCCGGCAACCCATGATACTTAGGAAGTAGATTTATCAAGCTACTCTTCAACTCAAAGTTTGGATCAAGGTTGGGATACCTTGCTTGCAAAGGTTGAAGTATGATATCCAGAGCTCCTTGCTCATGCAAAGTGATCCGTCGTGGCTCCGCCATGTATGGCTCACCTGTAGGATGCAAATATGTATTAGTAGTGCCAACAGAAGAATAGGAAGTAGTGGACTCCAAGTCACTCTCGGCGCCGTCTAGTGATTCGGTATGTTCCTCAAGAGAGGCCGAAGCACTAGCCGTATAATCCAACCAATGTCTAGCCTGCCGAGTGTGTAACAAGGTTCTTTCAATCTCAGGGTCAAACTCGGCTAAGCTAGAATTCGGTTGAGACCGAGTCATCAAACTTGGGAGTCATAGCACACATACAAAAGAAAGCTAAACTATAGCTAAGTATTGAAAGAAGGTAAACTATCTACAATATTCACATATTCACATAACCAATATCAAGGCATATGTTGCAACCATTCCCCGGCAACGACGCCAAAAATTTGATTGAGCATGGATACCGTTGATAAGGAATTTCACAAGATTTTTCACGTTGCAAGTATAGTCCTTAACCGACAAATAGTCCGCGAATCAAATTTAGAAGGAATTGGTTGTCACAAGTTCAACCCCAATAAAAGTAACCGAAGTATTCAAACCTCGGGTCGTCTCACAAGGAATGGGCAAACATGTGCTTCAACATTGGTTAGAAATTCGGGGTTGTAAGTCATGAGCAAGAAATTGAACTAGAAATCCTAACAAGCAAGTAATCTTGAAATGCAAGAAACTAATTAAATTGATTAAAGCAAGATGTAAATAATTCCAAACTAATAAAGTAACATCCAATGTAATTCTATTCTAAACTAAACAAGTAACTATAACTAAGACAAAGCAATTACGATTTTTGGGTTTTCAAATATGAATGATAAAAGCAACTCTTGGCTAGACATGGGAATTTGGGTCACTATTCTTGTCTAATAACCATATCTTGACAATTATGAGGAACCAAACTCATTAAGTCTACTTCTATACTTGAAGTATATTAAATGGTTTAGTCAACATCAGCCCATAAGGTCCAACCTAACTATTAATTAACTTAGTAGTAGGCTAGTGTCAATGGCTATCAAATTGACCACTAAGAGTTCCCAAATCATCAAATCCATTAGATCCAATGACTCAAGTTTATACAATTCCCTTAGCCTAGGCCAAGGGTAAAGAGAACTACTCCATAATCAAAGGAAATACTTCATCAAACACATGGTAAGCATTAATAAAAGACCTATTCAAATTGCAATTAAATTGAAACTAACAAGTACCCACTAACAATTATCAACATACAATCACTCAAACAACACAATTAATCATGGAAATCATCAATGTAACATTAGCAATTCAAGATTCATAAGATTCATGAAATGGGTATAAGATGACAATTGACTAGAAATCATAAATCTAACACAAGATCTAAACAAGATATGCTAAGGAATTCAAATTAAGCAATCAAAAATAGTAATTAACAAGATCAAATTCAGAATTCAACAAGGGAAGATCAAATTAAAGCTAGATCTAGAGAGGAACAAGGGTTTCTCTCTCTAGAAGAACAAGAACCAAAAACTAGCTAAAAATTGTGTCTAAGTGTGAATGAATGATCCCCCCTTTCCCCTAGCATCATTGGATCTTTTCCATGCAAAACCAGCTTGAATTTGGGCTTCTTGAGCCTCAGAAATTGCCAGGCACGATTTCTTTTAATAAGGTCACGTGCATCTTGTCGCGCGTGCGCGCCATGCGTGCGTGCGTGCCGATTGCTTTTGTGATCCACACGTGCGTGCCATGTGTGCGTGCGCGTCGGTGGAATTTCTTTGATCCGCGCGCCGCTTCCAGCTATCCACATCCATGTGTGCGCGTGAAGTGCACATGCGCGCCCATGCAGAAGTTCCCAAAATCCAAATCTTCATGTTCCTTCCTCTTGTGCATGCTTTCTTTCTCTCTTCTAGGCCATTTTTGCCCTATAAATTCTGAAATCACTCAACAAACACGTCACGGCATCGAATGGTAAAGAAAGAGGATCAAAATATAGCAATTTTAAGGCAAAAGAAGCATATTTTTATCATGGAGCAATAATAGGAAGAGAACACAAAACCATACATTTCTTGTGAATAAGTGTGAAAAATATTGACAAAACCCCCCAAATTTTACACAATATAAACCACAAAATTGGGGTTTATCAATGACCCATACATTTGGAGATGTGGAGCGGATCAAGTAATTTGGAGGTTCATACCACAAACCGAATTCCATTCAATCTTGGAAGCTTGCCACTCCTCTGAAGGAGGAGGCCATTTTGGACCTTAGCGGATGGCGAGAAAAATCCTAGATTGTGGCTTTTGGTAGCCAACTCTTTTCAAGGACTTTTCTCTTTTTTGTAAATCTTGTTCTCAATGCATTAGATTTGGTAATATCTCCAAAAAGGATGAAATCCCCCAATAAACCATGCTATTTTGTGAGATTTTTGAGGTGTGAGAAATTGACTTCATGGGGCCATTCCCAAATTCTAATAGTTTTCTCTACATTCTACTTGCCGTTGATTATGTGTCCAAATGGGTGGAAGCGATACCCACCAGGATGGATGATGCTAATGTGGTCCTTTCCTTTGTGAGACATAACATCATTTGTAGATTTGGGTCGCCACGAGCAATCGTGAGCGATCAAGGTTCACATTTTTGCAATAAGTGAATGGAAGGGCTAATGAAGAAATATGGCATCATGCATAAAGTAGCTATGGCTTACCACCCACAGACAAATGGCCAAGTCGAGGTTTACAATTGGGAGATTTAACGCATATTGGAAAGAATTATGAAACCCAGTAGGAAGGATTGGAGTGCTAAGCTCACCACTGCATTATGGGCCTACCGAACGGCCTACAAAACACCAATTGGCATGAGCCCCTTTCGGTTGGTCTATGGCAAGGCTTGCCACTTAACAATGGAGATAGAGCACAAGGCATATTGGGCCATCAAGGAGTGAAATCCAAGTTTGGGTGGAGCCGGAATTGAGAGGAAGCTACAACTAGCGGAGTTGGAATGTTTGAGGCTTGAAGCTTATGAGAACTCTAGACTTTACAAGGAGAAAATGAAAGTCGTGCATGATAAGAACATAAGAGGTAAAGCATTTAGAGCCGGCGATCTAGTCCTCCTTTACAATTCAAGATTGAGATTGTTGCCCAGAAAACTAAGGTCGAAATAGGAAGGCCCATATCAAGTAGAGAAAGCGGAACCCTTTGGGGTTTACCATTTACGCTATCCCTCAAGTCCGGATATCTTCAAGGTCAATGGGCACCGTCTCAAGTTGTATCATGGTGAGCAAATGAGGAGCAACAAGGATATTGAGGTATTCCTTTTGGAAGATGCACCTCTTGGCAAAGAGCAATGAGCTAGTGAAAGTCCAACTTAAGGACATTAAACAAAAGTGCTAGGTGGGAGACACCCCACCATGGTGAGATCTATCCTTTTTACCCTTTTGTATTTAGTTCTTGAATTCCTCATTGTTTTGTGATTGCTTAGCTATAGTATTGTTTGATTAGATTTGATTGTGACTACCTTAGATTACTTGTTCATGAAGATTTGCATTGATTTTCCAATGGATGGATTGATTGTGTGGTAGAAAAACACCCCATCTCTAGGTGTTGCATTGAGTTTTGGGTGTTTTTGACCCCTTTGGCTTGTTTGGCCACAAAATTCATGATAATTAGGCATTCTTCATGTCTCTGAAAAAAAAAGGAAGGGGGTGGTGCGCGTACGCGCCCATAGGCCATTTGCAGCTCCTGGGTCATTTTCCAGAGAGTTGTGCCAATTATGAGCCAATTTTGAGCCCAGGCACAACGCCACTCGCGCGTGCGTGCACCTGGCACGTGCGCACCAATGGCCCCATTCGCGCAAAGTGCGCATATGCGCACTCCCAGCATGCGCGCAGATAGTGATATCTATAATTCTGGGCCATTTTCCCGAGAGTTATGCCAGTTTTGGGCTAATATCATGCCAATGGCCGGACTCAACTCACGCGTACGCGCACCTGGCACGCACGCACACCACGGACAAAATGCATATCGACGCGTAAGCACACTGTGCGCGTCCGCGTCGATCGTGCAAATTCAACTTCTAGTACTTTTTCCCGATAGTTGAGCCAAAGTTGTGCCCATATTGTGCTGAGGGCACAACCCAGACGCACGCGCAGGCGCAACTAGCGCTTGCTCGCACACCTGCACATCACCACTTCACGCGTGCATGCACTGTGCGCGTCTGCACCCCTGCTGATTTTTGCCCATGCACGCGCACGCGTGCATGGCGCGCGCGCGCCGGTCTCGCAGCCCTAGTACATTGAGCGCACCTTTTTTCTTTCAATTTCCCTTCCCTCTTCTTACCTTCACCCTTCTTCTGCACTTCGACCCCCTCCTACCACTTCTACCACTTCTCCTCCAACCACCACCAGCGGCAACCACCACCTCCGGCGGGCCCACACCTTTCTTTCTCCTATCCTCTCTCATATTCCTCACTACCTCATTTCTCACTTACATCCCCCATTTCTCTTCTTCTTTTCAAACTACTCTCACTTTTCTTTTTTTTTTATTTTCTTGTTTAGTTCTCTCTTTTCTTTCTTCCTTTCACTAGTTGCATTCCCTTACTCTGCCTCTTAGTTGATTCTCATTCATGTTTTGTTTGTTTGTTGGATTTTTTTTCTTTCTTTTTATTTATTCTTTTGGGTGTTAAAAATGAGGATTACTCTTGCATTGATGAGTTGGATTGCCTTAATTGCTTTCCCTTGAAATGTGTGGTATGCTATGATGATTGATGATGTTTTATGGGATGTTACATTGTCACCCTTCTCTAATTTTTGTCATAATAAGGGATGCACACCAAGTGTTTGGTGGAAGGCATACATGACTTTTTGAGTTAAATTTGGCTTAGTGTCTTCCACTTAGTGCTCTTTCTCATTCACTTGCTTGTTCATATGAGCATTGAGCTTACTACTCTTCTTGCTTCATTTTCACATGCTCATCCCTTAACACTTACTTCTTGTTATTGATGTTGAGAGTGTATGCTTCTCATGCTTCTTGTTTGCATGCCTATACCACTCCTACATCCCATGCTAGTAATTGGCCATGATTTTCATTGTTGCCTTAGTTACATGTTGTAGCTGTCATGTATCTAAGTCACTTATTCTCTTATGCTTTATCACTTGCATGATTATTATTTCTTGGTGCTTCTTTAAGTTTAATTTTACCACATTTCCCTCTTTTCAAGAATGGTTATCAAGAAAGACAAGAGAAAGGCATCCAAGAAGGCACCCCCACGGTCCACTAGCAAAGCACACCAAGCGCCTAGCGCCTAGCGCCAAGCCCCTCCTCAATAAGACAAGGAGCGTTGCTAACATTGATGTTTTAGAAAAGGACAACCCGGCAAGGGATCCGAACAAGTTCCCCAACCACTATTGCGAACTTGTCTACCCCTTGGTCAAAGAAAGGAACTATCATGCAGAGCCTCTTCTAGCCCCTTCGGCTCATATCATTTCGCTTGTGATGCCCCGCATCGAGTGGCGGCAATGGGAGTTCCTATTGAGGAAGGCACGTGAAGCAAACTTGTCCTGGGTGGTAGAATTTTACACCAATTATCACTCTTCATCCCTTGCATCGGTATTTGTGTGTCGAAGACAAGTTCCCGTCACAGAGGAGGCCATTCAAATTGTGCTTAAAATCGGACCATTAGCGGAAGGAATTGATTCATATCAAGAGATTTTGTCGGCACGATGCGAATATGAGTTTGATTGGGATGTCATCCTCAAGGTCATTGCTATACCCAAATTATTTTGGATTCGAGGGAGGATGAGACCCCGGCCCAAAGGCATCACCGCACATTTTCTCACCAGGGAGGCTCAGGCGTGGGGCCAAATTCTAGCCCATTATATGCTCCCAAGCACCCATGGCTCATCTATCACTGTCGAGTTAGCCTTGTTGGTTTGGTGTGTCCTCACAGAGAGGCCGGTGCATATTCCCCGTCTCATTCGCCAAGCTATAGGCCGCATCCACGCTAAGGGAAATGTAACGACCTTGATTTTCGAGTACATGAGATCTTTTCTGAAAGTACGGATTTCTCCAGAAGATCAGTAAATGGAACACCTCTGTTATATCATCAAGCATCTCAATCCCCATTATCATTATGTCATCCTTAAGTTAGAACCTCCTCTGAGGCAAGCTCGATAATGCAATCACGAACCTTGTTTTTGAACCGTATCGGTTGGCAGTTTTGATTCTGATTTTCGTAAATAGTCTCTGTTTGACGAACCGGACTCGATTCATGAGAGGAGAGAGATAATAGTATAATATTATCATCATATTAGTATTATAAAATGCTTGAATGACATTATAAGGTTACCTGGTCTGTTTTTGTTAAAAATAGAAAATCGGTTTAACCGGGTTTACGGTTTACTGGTGCAGCTTAGCACCAGCACTCTCTGATGAATTTAGCAATGCTAAGGCTTCATTATACATGTTCTATTCTCATAATAAATATGTTACTAGTGTCATTTATGCTAGTAGCTCAGAAAATAATTTTTAGAGATGTTTTTACGAGTGTTCCGATACACCTAGTTTTAGTAGTTGTACACTAGAGATATTTTAATATTATTTTAATCCACCTCCAAGCCAACCAATCACAACTCACCTTACACCCCAAGACCTCCAAGGCTGTCTCATTTAATCATTTTGGCCGAAAATAACAAGAGAGAAAAGAGAGAAACTTTCATGAACACTTAATCTTCAAAGCTTGATTTCTTCTGAACTAAAACTCAAATCAAAACTCCGATTTCACCAAAATGATCCTCTCTTCTTCCTCTACATAACCATGTAACTTATCAAGGATGGAAATAAGGTGAGATGGCTATCTCCCTCCCATTTCAATTCGGTTTTCAAGGAAAACCATGCAAAACATGTGTTTTCTTGATGTTCTTCCATAGGAATCATGCTTAACTTGACTTGAGGGCCAAGAAACGTGAATTTCTAGCAAGTCTAAGGTGAGATATCTCTTCCTAACATACTGAGTGATATTTGGTCAGTTGAGAGTTTTTGGATTTAAAGTTGTTCTTGATGTGATTTAGGAGGAAAAAGTGCTTAAGGAGCACCTGAAAGTTTAACCGAATTAGGAGTAGCAAAACCAAGTAGGGATTGACGAATTTAATCTTGATTGATTTTGGTTGATTTGTGTGATTATGATATGGTTTGGCTGTGCTTGAAATTGATTGTTTGTATGAGTAATTCTTGTTGAAATTTTGGTGAAAATTTGATAAAATTTGATGAAATTCAAGCTATGAATGTGTGTTCTTGTGGCTGCTGGAAAACGAAACCCTAGAACTTAAATTGAGGCTCAATTTGTGTTAAAATTATGTAGAAAAGATGGGGTTTTAGTGGCTGGAAATTTATTTTGAATTTTGGTAAAAATCGGTTGCTGAAAAGACTGAAAAACGGGTAAAAACAGAGAAAGAATTTGAAGAATATATGAAGAACACGAAGAACACTTTTAGTGTGGTGAAGAACATTGAATAACACCTTTTAGATCATATAAAGGGTAAGGAAGTAAAATTATTGGTGTTTAAGGGGTTATATGGTAATTTCTAGAAGTTAGGGTGGAAAAAATAGAAATATTAAAAGTTACGGGTGATAAAAAGTGAATTTTAAAGGTTAAAAGTAAAAGGTAAGTTAATTTTCGAAAATTTAGTATTAAAATAATAAATAATAATAAAATATTAAATAATAATATTTAATTAAAAATAATATTTTAATAAAAATAATAAAATAATACGAAAAAGGCAGTTTTCTGTAAAAGCTTTAGAAAGACAACTTTAAGTGCAGAATCTCATAATTACCTTCATAAAACACTTAGGGAGTGGTAATAACATGATAGTGAGGCAAAGATAAAGAAAAGATAAAAAGTTAAAGAAAAAATAAAAACCAAAGAAAAAGTCTGTAAAATTTTAATGACAGAAAAATAGACAGAGACTAGTGAACGAACTAGGGCAACTTAGTTAGTACTTGAGTTGCGACTAGGGTTAGGTGTTATATGAAAAGTTAAACTGTTTCAGTATAGACTTAATGAACCTATACCTGGGACAGGCTAACTATTCATGCCGAAATTTACATAAGCTTTAAATACACATGTTAAACAGAGAAATCAGAGCAGAATAAAGTAACACAGAGCACAGAGTAACCAGAGTAAAGTAAAGAGATACAAAGAGAAAAGAATAATATGATAAAGAGAAATGGTTTGAGCCAGGATATTGTAAAAGTGAAAGATGTAAAGTTTGTACAGTATGATTGAACAGAGAAAGAAAGAGGTACTGCATAAGAATGTGAAAATGATAATGAATAATGAGAATGATGATGAATGATGATAATGAGAATGATTATGTAATGATCTGCTGCGTGAAGGCAGTCAGATAGATAGTGGTACGACCACAGAACATTTTCCAGTGTTACACAGCTATTGAGAGCTGTACCTGCAACTGATAACCTGGGATCAGTTGCAGAGGATATTAATTTATACACGGCTAGAACGCCGCACCTGTAAGGCAAGGATTGCTTACAAAAAATATGATTTCATACACGGCTGGAATGCCGCCACCTATAAGGCAGAGTTTGCTTACAGAGGATATGACGCATACGTCGGTTAGTGATGAGTATTTTGGTGGAAAAATGAATTTCTCCCAAAACACACAAATCTAACCGGCAAGTGTACCGGGTCGCATCAAGTAATAAAAACTCACGGGAGTGAGGTCGATCCCACAGGGATTGAAGGATTGAGCAATTTTAGCTTAGTGGTTAATTTAGTCAAGCGAATCAAGATTTGGTTGAGTGTTTTGTGATTTGCAGAAATTAAATTGCATGGAATTAAAGAGAACAGGAAATAAATTGCTGAATCTTAAAGAACAAGAAATTAAATGGCAGAAACTTAGAATGCAAGAAATGTAAATTGCGGAATCTTAAAGTGCAAGAAATGTAAATGACTTGAATTGTAAAGGGGATTGGGACTTGGATTTGCAGAAATTAAACAAGGAAAAGTAAATTTGCATCAACCAGAGAAGTAGAAGAGGGTTTGGGTTAAATCGGATCTTGAAGCAGAAAAGTAAATGAACATGAAAACAGTAAACAGAGAATTAGAAATTGAAAGTTCAGATCTCAAGACCCAGAGACTAGAAAACTGAGTCTAGATCTCAATGCCTTCCTAGATCCAACAAGAACAATTGCAAGGGAATTGTAAATTGCAAGGAAAGTAGATGAAGAGCAATTAACAGAAATTAAATTCAATCAAGCAGTAAATAAAGCAGAGAGATCCAAGGATGAGATTGAAACAGAATTTCTTCAATTCTCCAACCCAAGATCCAAGACAATTGTAATTGAAATTGAAAGCAATAAAACTAAGAGGAAGAGAAGTGAATTCTCCTTCCCCAAGACTAAGAAATTAAAGATCACTCAATATCCAAAGCTCTCCGAAAACTATTATGAAAATTCAAAGGGAAAGCTCCCCGAAGAACTTGAATTCTATCCTATTTATACACTTTCTTCAAATGATCTTCAAGCCTTGAGTTGGGCCTTTGCTCTTGGTGGAATTGAGTTGAAAGAGGCCTTGGTTGATTGCTCTTGGAGTTTGGAGAAGAACCAAAGTGAACCAAATGAACCGGGTTGGAGTTTTGCAAAAAGTTGGAGTAAAAGTTGGAGCAAAAGTTAGGGTCTAACTTTTGGTCCAACTTTTCATATCAGCCCCCATATTTTGCTGATACCCACGTTGGTGCAAAAGTTAGGGGTCTAACTTTTGCTCCAACGTTGGCCTTCCTTGGTGCACTTATGGCGCCAACGTTAGCCCAAAAGTTAGGGGCTAACGTTGGCGCAAACTTTTGCTCATTCCCTTGTATTTTTCATGTGCCAACGTTAGCCCAAAAGTTAGGGGCTAACGTTGGCGCAAACTTTTGGTGGCCAAGGAGGTTTTTCTTATGCCAACGTTAGCCCAAAAGTTAGGGGCTAACGTTGGCGCAAACTTTTGGTGGCCAAGGAGGTTTTTCTTATGCCAACGTTAGCCACCAAGTTAGGGGCTAACGTTGGCGCAAACTTTTGGGTGCCCAGGGGTGATTTTCATGTGCCAACGTTAGCCCAAAAGTTAGGGGCTAACGTTGGCGCAAACTTTTGGTACCCAGGGAGTGATTTTCAAGTTCCAACATTAGCCCAAAAGTTAGGGGCTAACGTTGGGGCTAACTTTTCACCCAAAAGTTTGTGCAAAAGTTTGAAGCTAACTTTAGGTCCAGCTTTTTGCTTCCTGGTTCAAGTTCACTTATTCCATTGTCCTCTCTTTACTCCTAGCTATTCCTTCTTGCTTCAACCTTTCTCCAAGCTTTCTTCACCTATCATTAATCAACCAAACACATCAAAGCTATGCTTAAAATCATGAGATATTCATTCTTTCATAATATGTGACAATTATAGTATAAAACCTCATGAAATAGCATGAATTCATACATGGTTGATTAAATCAAAGGAAGCATGAAAATCTACCTAATTGACTTGCTTATAGCTCAAGAAAGTGCATAATTCTAATGAAAACAAAAGAAAAAGACTAGTTAAAATAGGCTAAGATGACTTGTCATCACAACACCAAACTTAAAGCTTGCTTGTCCCCAAGCAAGAAAAGATTTATTGAGAAGAAAGAATGAAATGGAAGAGGGTGTTCATGCTAGCAGAGTATTATTGATAGTTCATGCTTATACTCACTTCTTATTAACTCCTAGGCCTAGAAAGTCTCCTTCAAGCTTTAAGTAACATACTGCTATGACCTCTCATTATTCCTTTATCCTTGGCTATTACTTTGTTTATAAGCTTTATTTGAGTGTCATGTGTAGCAAGTTCATTTTCTTTTCTTTATACTTGACACATTATTCACTATAGACACTTGGCTCACATTCCTTCTTAGAACATTGATGCCCCGCACCTCTTTGGGCTACTAAGTGCCTTGTAGTTAGGTTGCTCCTGACAGTGGACTTTCAACCGATGATCCCAGGTTAGTTAACCCAAGTCACCGAGTGTTGATGCACTCCAAAGAACTTAGTAATCCAAGTAGATCCTAATACAAAGACACCACAGGCATATATTCTAAGGTTCAAGCTATTGGTGTCCAGCTTTGTTTCTTTTTGTTTTTCTTTTGTTCTGTCACTTCCCTTTTTTTTTTTCTTTCTTTTTGTTTTTCTTTCTAACCAAGGATATTTTTTCAATTGAGATTCATAGACAGTAGGCCACTCTATACTTAGAAGGAGATATCCTGGCTCTTTATTCACTAAAAGTGAGCTATTATACAATCACACACATACCACCACTTACTTTTATTCTACTTCTATCTAACAGAGACTATCTTACTTCACATTCAATCATTTCTTTTATTGAACTTAAAGATGAAGGGGACAAAACATACTTTTTGCTAAGTGAAAGTAAACACACAAGCACACACATAGACTAGCTTACTTATTTTAAAACAAACATCATGTGAAGACTATTGATTAAAAGAACTACTTAAAGATGCAAAGACAACTTAAAACAGATAGAATGCATTTTTTTTTCTTTGTAGTGATGAACAAGGAGCAAGTCCACCTTTCATTTGTCATGCTTTTTCTTTCTCCTTTCATACACTTGGTTGCTAGTGTTTCCACCATCCGTGTTTGTTGTCTGTTGGCCTCGCCAGAATCCAGCCTTATTCATAGCCTCCTCTACTCTATCTTCAAGTCTCATCGCATTGCTTACCTCTACCTCACTTCACTTTTTGAAGAATTCATCAAAAGTTGGGAAAGTCGGATCCATGTTGTGCAAATGTTCTCCAATATAGTTCAATTTGATTTGGCTATTGATGTTGTAATCGGCTTGTACTTCATACCTTGCATCTTGGAGTGTTGTGAACTCTTTGAGAGCCCTCAAATTTTCAACTTGCATTTGTTCCAACTTTCCAAAAGATTCTTGAGATTGAAAAGCATGTTCTTCTTGCATCACAAGGAATCTTGACTCGAATTCACTTTGTTTGTTCATCATTCTTAGCTCCCTTTCTTCTTGTGCTTGTTGGTTTTTCATGTATAGTGAATGGTATTCCTCTTGCCTTTCTTGAATTCTCATGTACTGTTGTGACAATCTTCCTATTGCTTCTTGCATTTGAGTCATATCCATATTGCCATGTGGGAAAAAGTGTGGCTGTTCCTCCTCCTCTTGTGGCTCTTCTTCTATGTGTGGCTCATCTTCTTCCATTGGTTCTTCTCTTTGCCTTCTTCCATGTGGCCTTCGGCCTTGATGTGCTTCAGGAGCCATTGTCATTCGTTCAATGGTTATGGGCATCCCTTGGCTTAACCACATTGAATTCTCCTCTTCCATTGGAACTTTAGCCTTTGCACACAACCTCCAAATGGTACTCGGATAGTACAACCAAGATCCGGCCGAATTCTTCTCAGCCAGCTTTTGAATGTCTTTTGCAAGGATTTCATGAACTCTTATCTCTTCTCCCACAATGATGCAATGCAGCATCACGGCTCTCTCCCTGTTAACTTCTGAGGTGTTCACTATGCCCAGAATTGATCTTTTCATCAACTCATACCATCCTTTTGCTTCCGGGGTGAGGTTACATCTCTTCAGATACTTATATTTGTTCTTGTCATCTCCTTCCCACTCTGAGTTCTCCATACAAATGTCTCTCGCAATCTCATCATAATCCTGATCCTCATTCAATCTTTGTTGGTATCCCGGTTCACTAAAGCGAACTGACTTTAGTCTCAAGACTTTCTTGATTGCATCCGGGCTAAAGTCTACTTCCACCCCCCGCACATAGCTCTTGTACGTTGGGGGCTCACGCATGTCAAGCCTTGAGACATTTGCATAGAACTCTCTTATGATATTGGCATTGATTCGGGTGGCTGGTGATGCAAGTTCCTCCCACCTCCTCTTTCGAATTTTGTCCTTCATTTCTTGACATCCATCATCCGGCAACAAGAGTGGAATTTCAGGATAGATTCTTTTCTCGTTCATCCATTCAATTTGTATTTGATGGAACCAAGACTTGAATCTCCGTTGGTCATATTCATGTGTGTCTTCCTCCACCATGGGATCTTTCCCTTTTCTTCGTTTGGTTCTTGAGGAGGAGGCCATGATCACTTGGTTGGTTGAGTCTTGTGAGGTTAGAAGGAGTGTGAAGAATGTTGGAGAGTTTGATGTGTGTTTGGAGCAAGAAGAAATTTAGGCCGAACTTGCTATGACAAGAATTGATGAAGGCAAGTTTAAATGGTTGGAGTTTAAAGCAAGAGAAATGTTGAACCGAGCTTGTTATGTTGAGGAGTGATGAAGAGAATGAAGTTCCAAGGGTTAGAGTGATTCGGTCATGTGCATGGCTTGAAGGTGGTATGTTTTTAAATGAACAATGAAGGGCTAGGATGCAATTAGACTTATAGGAATCAAAGGTGTGCATGTAAGGATAAATGAAGACAAAGCTTGCTTTTTCACTTGCTTTTGCCGTGATCATTCTCAAGGAGTGGCAAATTTCTTTTTTGAAGCATGTGATGAGATTTTGTCCTCATGCTATGCTTTCCTTTGTCTTGTCTCTTTCATTGAAGATTCTTTGACCACCTAGTCATCACCACAAGACAACATATATTAGTTTTGTCAAACCGTGGCAAGAATATCCCTTTTATTAATATTATATGAATCATCAATTCTCATATCCATTTGAACCGTGACTCTCCTTGGAGGACACCAAACTTAATGGTTGGTCATGTATAAAGAAATTGTGTCTCTTCCTTCAATTAGTGAAATCCCACTGTCACTCTTAGTTAAATGTTTATAAGAATTGCTTTCTTCCTAATTTTCTTTTTCTCTTTTTTTTTTTTATTTTTATGAAGGATCAATTGTGTCCCTAAATCGGTGCATCAAGGTTTGATGAACACCAAACTTGTTTCTTGTCAAAGGGTACGTCACAATTGATGCTTTCATTACCGGAAAAAATTTTTCCATTTATAAGATTTTGGAAAGCAACAATTGTATGATTATTAATGCATGAATTTCCAATTTTCATGAAGCTATGTGGACACCAAACTTAGTGTTTGGCCATATGCTTTGTCAAGACACTCCAAGCATGCAAAATGGAATTATTTGTAACATTGGTTTAGTGTGC
This sequence comes from Arachis ipaensis, assembly GCF_059453495.1. Taxonomy (NCBI): domain Eukaryota; kingdom Viridiplantae; phylum Streptophyta; class Magnoliopsida; order Fabales; family Fabaceae; genus Arachis; species Arachis ipaensis. The sequence goes on from NC_142443.1 coordinate 91,455,848, forward strand.
TTGAACGCACACCAAACTTAGCATATGTTTCAAAACAGTGCATGCAGTCAATGGACATGTTCATGAAAAGAGAAAAGAATTCATGCTCGAATGATCATAACTTATTGAATTTAAAATGACATGAATCTTAAAGCATGGGTTGCCTCCCATGGAGCGCTCTTTTATTGTCATTAGCTTGACATTGAGGCTTTCTTTTATGGTGGTTGGTGTTTGTAGGGCCTCAATTTGTCTCCTCTGACCGTGATCCTCTTCTTTGTTCTCTGGTGTTCAATTTCAGCATGCTTTAATGAGAGTATGTTGCTGACAGTGTAGTAGTCCTCGGTTTGTTGATTTGCCCCCAGCTGTTGATATATCAGTTGCACTTTGTCACCTTTGGAAAGCCCCTCTGTTGGAATCTTTCTGTTCTTCCAACCCCTTTTTGCTTTGTTTCTGCGTTTCATCTTTCCTTTTGTTGATCTTTCTTTTCTGGCCGTAGGCTTTCCTTGGGAACCTCTTTTTTCAGTGGCTAATACTCTAATATCCTCTTGGGCTTCTTCATCAGTCTGCACAATCCTTAGCATTGGGATGTTGCTGTGACCTTCCTGGTCATTTTTCATATAGTCTTTCTTCTCCTTGCTAAATTGTGCCTCTGGTAATACCTTCAGAGTGACACTCTGGTCATGCATCCTGAGAGTTAATTCCCCTTCCTCTACGTCTATGATAGCTCTAGCAGTGGCCAAGAATGGCCTTCCCAGTATAACAGAGTCACCATCATCATCGTTTGATTCTAGAACCACAAAATCAGCAGGGTATATAAAACTGTCCACCTTGACCAAAAGATTTTCAATTACACCCCTGGGGTATATCATTGACTTATCTACCAACTCCAGAGACATTTGTACTGGTTTGACTTCCTCTATATGCAGCTTTTTCACCAGGGAGGATGGTATTAAGTTAATACTTGCTCCGAGATCGCACATTGCTTTAGTGATGGTCAATTCCCCCATGGTGCAAGGCAACAGGAAGCTCCCTGGGTCCTCAAGCTTGGGAGGAAGCCCCTTTTGAATCAAGGCCCTGCATTCCTCAGTAATTACTATGGTTTCTTTCTCATCCCAGCTTCTTTTCTTGTTGACAAGCTCCTTCAAGAATTTGGCATACAGAGGCATTTGCTCAAGTGCTTCAGCCAAGGGAATATTGATTTCCAGCTTCTTAAAAATCTCAAGGAACTTGTGAAAATGCTGGTCCTTAACCTCTTTGTTGAACCTCTGGGGATAAGGTAGTGGAGGTGTATGCTCTTTCCTATTTGCTGTTGTCCCTGGGTTACTTTCTTTGAGCTATGTGGCTGGTTGTCCTTCTCTTTAAGTTTCTCAGTGCTTTTGTTTGGCATCACAACTTGCTCCTTAGCTTCATCGTCCTTTGCTTGCTTCTCATCCTCTGTTGGTTCTTTGATGCTCTCTGCTTGCTTCTGTGTAGTGTCATTGTTGCTTATCAATGTTCTCCCACTCCTTAATTGTATTGCCTTGCATTCCTCCTTGGGATTTGGGATTGTGTCACTGGGCAGTGAGTTTGAAGGTCTCTCAATAGATACTTGCTTGGAGAGTTGCCCAATCTGCCTCTCTAGGCTCTTTAATGATGCTTCATGGTTTTTGTTTGTTATTTCCTGGTGTTTCATCATTTTCTCTATCAAGGTCTCTAAGTTGGTGAGTCTTTGAGGTTCAGGTGGTGCTTGTGGTGGGTTGTGAGATGTGGGTTGTGGGTGGTAAACATTTTGGTTGGTGGAATGGTTGTTCGATTGGTACTGGTTGAGATTAGGGTAGTTGTTTTGAGGTTTTCTGTATGTGTTTTGGTTAGTCTGCTGCTGGTTGTAGTTTTGGTTGTTTCTTGGGTTGTTTTGGTTTGAGTACCTCTGCCATGGTTGTTGGTTTTGGTTGTGAGTGTCTCCCCATCTGAGGTTGGGGTGATTTTTCCATGAGGGGTTGTAGGTATCACCATAGAATTCATTTGGATTTGAATGCATGTACTGGACTTGTTCCTGCTGTTGCTCCTCTTGGATTTCTTCATTTTGCCCCCATGTGGCTGATGGTTGGCTGGTGTTAACTACTGCAACTTGGAGGCCATCAATCCTCTTGGTCATTTGCTCAAATTGTTGTTGAATTTGCTGCTGCATTAATTTGTTTTGAGCCAGGATTGAATCCACTCCTTCTAGCTCCATTACTCCTCTCCTTTGTGATGGTTGGTGGCCTCTTTGATGAGCAAAGAAATATTGGTTGTTGGCCACCATATCAATGAGTTCTTGAGCCTCCTCTGCAGTTTTCATGAGTTGCAAGGAACCTCCAGCTGAATGATCCAAAGCTTCCTGGGATTTCAGTGTTAAACCTTCATAGAAGTTCTGCAGCTTCTCCCACTCATTAAACATGGCAGGGGGACATTTCCTGATTAGAGCCTTGTACCTCTCTCATGCCTCATAGATGGGTTCAGCCTCCATTTGTGTAAATGTTTGTACCTCAGCCTTCAACCTTATAATTCTTTGAGGTGGGTAAAACTTGGCAAGAAACTTGGTTACCAAATCATCCCAGTTGTTGATGGTGTCCCTTGGAAAAGATTCCAACCATTGAGTGGCCTTGTCCTTGAGAGAAAATGGGAATAGCATCAGCTTGTAACTGTCAGGAGGCACACCATTAGTTTTGACAGTGTTGCATATCCTCAAGAAAGTGGATAAGTGTTGGTGCGGGTCTTCAAGTGGTCCTCCACCAAAAGAGCAATTGTTCTGAACCAAAGTGATGAGTTGTGGCTTGAGTTCAAAATTCTTAGCATTGACATTTGGAGCTAAGATGCTGCTTCCACAATGTCTAGGATTTGCAAAGGTGTAGGAGGCCAAAACTCTCCTCTGGGGTGGGTTGTCATTGTTGTTGTCTGCTCCACCTGGTGGATTGGTTGAATGTTCCTCCATCTCTTGAAATTCCTCGTCTGATTCCTCTTCTCCAACAATATTTTTCCCTCTTTCAGCTCTTCTTAACCTCCTGAGAGTTCTTTCGTCTTGTTCATGAAAATTGGGTGTGGTTCTTCCTGTGCCTGACATACAAGCAGAGCATGAGAAATGCACAAAACCAGTGACACTTCAATCTACTGCTAGATTGAAGTGTTAGTTAGTTTAAGCAAAAAATCAAACAGTTAGTGGGTTAATCAAAATTAAAGAAAAAGTGCTTGATCTAGATTACCACCTCACTTAATCATTGTCAATCTAATCAATCCCCGGCAACGGCGCCAAAAACTTGATGAGTATTTTGGTGGAAAAATGAATTTCTCCCAAAACACACAAATCTAACCGGCAAGTGTACCGGGTCGCATTAAGTAATAAAAACTCACGGGAGTGAGGTCGATCCCACAGGGATTGAAGGATTGAGCAATTTTAGCTTAGTGGTTAATTTAGTCAAGCGAATCAAGATTTGGTTGAGTGTTTTGTGATTTGCAGAAATTAAATTGCATGGAATTAAAGAGAACAGGAAATAAATTGCTGAATCTTAAAGAACAAGAAATTAAATAGCAGAAACTTAGAATGCAAGAAATGTAAATTGCGGAATCTTAAAGTGCAAGAAATGTAAATGACTTAAATTGTAAAGGGGATTGGGACTTGGATTTGCAGAAATTAAACAAGGAAAAGTAAATTTGCATCAAGCAGAGAAGTAGAAGAGGGTTTGGGTTAAATCGGATCTTGAAGCAGAAAAGTAAATGAACATGAAAACAGTAAACAGAGAATTAGAAATTGAAAGTTCAGATCTCAGGACCCAGAGACTAGAAAACTGAGTCTAGATCTCAATGCCTTCCTAGATCCAACAAGAACAATTGCAAGGGAATTGTAAATTGCAAGGAAAGCAGATGAAGAGCAATTAACAGAAATTAAATTCAATCAAGCAGTAAATAAAGCAGAGAGATCCAAGGATGAGATTGAAACAGAATTTCTTCAATTCTCCAACCCAAGATCCAAGACAATTGTAACTGAAATTGAAAGCAATAAAACTAAGAGGAAGAGAAGTGAATTCTCCTTCCCCAAGACTAAGAAATTAAAGATCACTCAATATCCAAAGCTCTCCGAAAACTATTATGAAAATTCAAAGGGAAAGCTCCCCGAAGAACTTGAATTCTATCCTATTTATACACTTTCTTCAAATGATCTTCAAGCCTTGAGTTGGGCCTTTGCTCTTGGTGGAATTGGGTTGAAAGAGGCCTTGGTTGATTGCTCTTGGAGTTTGGAGAAGAACCAAAGTGAACCAAATGAACCGGGTTGGAGTTTTGCAAAAAGTTGGAGTAAAAGTTGGAGCAAAAGTTAGGGTCTAACTTTTGGTCCAACTTTTCATATCAGCCCCCATATTTTGCTGATACCCACGTTGGTGCAAAAGTTAGGGGTCTAACTTTTGCTCCAACGTTGGCCTTCCTTGGTGCACTTATGGCGCCAACGTTAGCCCAAAAGTTAGGGGCTAACGTTGGCGCAAACTTTTGCTCCTTCCCTTGTATTTTTCATGTGCCAACGTTAGCCCAAAAGTTAGGGGCTAACGTTGGCGCAAACTTTTGGTGGCCAAGGAGGTTTTTCTTATGCCAACGTTAGCCCAAAAGTTAGGGGCTAACGTTGGCGCAAACTTTTGGTGGCCAAGGAGGTTTTTCTTATGCCAACGTTAGCCACCAAGTTAGGGGCTAACGTTGGCGCAAACTTTTGGGTGCCCAGGGGTGATTTTCATGTGCCAACGTTAGCCCAAAAGTTAGGGGCTAACGTTGGCGCAAACTTTTGGTACCCAGGGAGTGATTTTCAAGTTCCAACGTTAGCCCAAAAGTTAGGGGCTAACGTTGGGGCTAACTTTTCACCCAAAAGTTTGTGCAAAAGTTTGAGGCTAACTTTAGGTCCAGGTTTTTGCTTCCTGGTTCAAGTTCACTTATTCCATTGTCCTCTCTTTACTCCTAGCTATTCCTTCTTGCTTCAACCTTTTTCCAAGCTTTCTTCACCTATCATTAATCAACCAAACACATCAAAGCTATGCTTAAAATCATGAGATATTCATTCTTTCATAATATGTGACAATTATAGTATAAAACCTCATGAAATAGCATGAATTCATACATGGTTGATTAAATCAAAGGAAGCATGAAAATCTACCTAATTGACTTGCTTATAGCTCAAGAAAGTGGATAATTCTAATGAAAACAAAAGAAAAAGACTAGTTAAAATAGGCTAAGATGACTTGTCATCAGTTAGTGAGAACTGTACCTATGCTGACTGGAAAACCATACCCGTTTTAGCTGCTTCGGGTTACGTCGAGAGCGGGTAGAAACCGACAGATGAGCTCATTACCTGCGCTAGGGCTAGACATGCATCATACTTGGTTTTGCATTTCCTTTGTTATGATTGTGGTATGAATGTATGCTTTCCTTGTTTGTATTCCATTCTCTGCGTTTGTGTTATTTTCTTGTATTCTTCTGTTTGTGTTTTGCTATCTGTTTTCTCTATCTTCTCTACTTATCTGTGTTTTCTAATTACTGCTTCTTTGTATTCTGCTAATAGTCTGCTAAACAACATAGAATTAATGAACGTAACTAATAACCACGACCCTACTAAGAACTCCCCAGTTCTTACCCCTTCTCTCTCCCTTCCCCCTTCAGATGGAAGTAAGAGTACCTTACCATAGTTCGCTGATGACCGTTCGCAAGAAGAGGATTCTGCTCTAGATAGTCTTTTGAGTCTAGGGTGAATATCGTTCTCTGATTATATGTATATACTGTGAGACCAGCCAACGTCTGCACCCCGTTCGTATGCCCACTTTAACCTAAATCCTGTGTACAAGATTCCTATTGTGTGGCTACTTCATGAGGTACCAGAGAGACGTCCTGTGGAAAAGTCTGATCGTGCAGAGGAGTAGCAGATGATGTTCTATCTTTTGATGACGTTCTACCTGACTTGAGTTTTGAAGACCTAGAACGTACTTTCCCTCGCTTTAGTAGTTTAGAGGGACTAGGTGAGTATAGAGTCTAGGCTAGCCTAGGTGCCAGCTTAGGGACCTCTTGAACAGGTCAGGACCTGGGATGTTGTATGTATATACATGTATATATTGATATTATTTAGCTATATCTAGGCGTGTTCTAACTAACAGTCTATATTCTAATAAAGGCTGAATCACCGAATGTTGTCAACTACTTGTGATGTATTTATGTGTGGTTGTTTATAACTGTTTTATCTGTTATTATTTGTGAATTAATTATAAATGATTCTGTCTATTAATCCAAATGTTTTCCAAAAAAAAAAAAATACACCTCGCAAATTAACTACGCTTTTAACAACGAATCAGGCTCATATGATAAATAATAGATAATAATTAGGAAGACAAATTGGTAGCGCTCAGTTTCCGGTAAGATCTAGACATATTAAAAATTGGTTCGTTACAGGAAACCTACCCTTTTCCGCTCTAGTGATCGACTTAGTTGCCGCAGCCGGTGTTCCCCGAGAGACCAAGGATCGGAGGGCCATGATCCCGATAGACAGCGATGTTGTCCAAACGGGAGATATCTCTACCCTCCGGTAGACACCGAGGATCCGAACTTAGCCATCCCCATGAGCATTCCCACCACTTCAACCGCACCACCAAAATCATCCTTGCAACGCATAGAGGACCTCCACAAGAAGCTCGATCGTTATGAGCGGCACAACCAACGTCGATAGACTATGGTCAAGAAGCTTCTAAGTTGCCTAGCACCACCTATGGAAGAACCGGATATTTCCACGTCCACTGGCACCGATAATGAAGATAGCGATAACGGAGAAGATTATGGATGCTCGGAAGCCAATCAACCACTGCGTCTCACTCACGGCACGGAGGACCGTGCTAACTTCTAAGTGTGGGGAGGTTGGTCGGCCGACCAGTCTTCATAGGTAACACCCGAATAAATTTTGAATATCTTTTGTTAATTAGGATAGATTGCATGATTAGGTTTTTCATTTTTTTGACACCCTTTGCATGTTAGTTATCTTTCAATAAGTCCACTTAGTTAGAGTAATGGCTTCTTTCCTAGGAAGCTAAAATTTTAGGGAACCCTACCAATTTTGAAAAATTTTGAAAATTTTTTATGCTAAGCTTGTTTGAAGAATGTAATTCGGAACATGGATTTTGAGCCAAGAACACAAGCAAGTGAGTTTTGAGCCTAATTGCATGGCTACATCTTCTATCCACTTACTTTCCTTCTTGTGTGCATTGTTCTCTCTCTATGATTGTGATCCTTAATTTGTTTGACTCTATATGTCCATTGTTATATGTATGAATGCATGTACATGATTGAGGCCATCAATCCACTTAGCTACTTACTCAAATGACCTTACCTTATAACAACCTTTGTAACCAATTTTGAGCCTACGCTTAACCCACTTATTCTTAATTTTAGCACTTTACAAGCCAAGAAGCGGAAAAACCATGAATGTCCCTATTTAAATCCTTGAATAGCTTAGGCTAGAGTGTGTGTGCCATTCAAGTGTGGAAAAAATAGGGGGGGGAGCATAGGTTGAGGTAAGAGCATGTTGTTTTTTTTGTTAAAAAATATTAGGAAGTGGATACATACTCATGTATTGATTAAGAGTATAGACCTTATGCATTGATGTTCTTGTATATAGTTTGGAAAAAAATGAGAAAAAAACAAAAGAAAAAAATATATAAAACAAAAGAAAAATAAAAGAGAAAAGAAAAGAAAAAAAAGAGAAGCAATAAAAGGGGACAAAATGCCCCAAAGTAAGACCTAAAGACAAATCAATGCATATGTATAATGATCAAAAGTAAATGCATGAGTATGTGAAAGAGTGAGGAATGGGTAGTTAGGTTAGTACATAATTATATAAGAGGTTATATAGGTTAGGTGGGGAGCTTAAGTTAATCAAAGGATTCAATTTTTAGCCCACTTAGCCAAATATATAACCCTACCTTAACCCTAACCCCGTTACAACCTAAGGAAAGACCTCATGATATATGTATGCATGCATAGAACAATTGTTGATTGTTAGAGGAAGAAAAATTTTGGAAGAGCATGAAGTAGGGGAGAATTGAGTGATCAACCCTACACACCGAGAGAATAAAGTGCAAACACTTCCAGTGAGGGGTTCGAAGCTCAATTCCTTGTTCCCGGCTCTCACGAGCGTTCTTCATGCAAGCTATGCATATTTCACTTTGATGACTAAAATTGGTAGAGTTCATGCATCACCATCCTCTTGCCCTATGTGCATATATACATGTGTTCTAAGAAGATTGAATTGCTCTTGACCAAGTAGATAGTAGCATACACACTAGTTGCATTCATGTAAGTAGATTGCATCCCACGAGTCTCACTCTCTTGTGATCCTTTGATCTTTTGCTTTCTTTTAGCATGAGGACATGCTATACTTTAAGTGTGGGGAGGTTGATAAACCCCGTTTTTAGGGTTTATCATGCATAGATTTTAAGGGTTTTATCAATGATCTTCCACACTTATTCATATAAAATTGCATGATTTTGTGTTCCTTTCCCCTTTTTGCTTCATAGATGAAAACATGCTTCTTTTGCATCAAAATTGATATATTGTAATCCTCCTCTATTACCATTCGATGCCGTGATACGTTTGTTAAGTGGTTTCAGAATTTATAGGGCCAAAATGGCCAAGAGGAGTGAAGGAAGCATGCATGAATGGAAGGAGCATGGAATAAATAGGAGTTTCGGAATTGGGCGCGCACGCGTACCGTACGCATACGCATGGATGTGCACCCCCAGAGCCAGCGCAGTGGAGCCGAACGAGAAGCTGGGGCGTTTATATGGCTGGGCCAGAAATCTTTGGACGCGCGCGCGTACTGCGCGCCTGTGCGCACACTCGCAAAAAGCCCCAGGGGCGCGTACGCGACGATGTGCGCACGTGATATTTTAAGAAGAAAACATGACCAGTGATTTCAGGCAGTTGCAGGCTTTGTTTTGGGGCAGAATTTTGGAGGAAAAAGCTTAAGTAGATCAAGGATTATGAGGGTTGGACAATTAGTCATAATTCTAGATATTTTTGGATAGTTAGTTACATTTTGCTTTTAGAGAGAGAAACTCTAACTTCTCTCTAGGATTTTACTCTCTCCATTGCAATTTTCCTTTGATTTCTTGGTGAGATCCATTGCTAATTCACTTTTACTTTGATACAAGTTGTAGATCTACTTTTCTTCTACTGTCAATTAGTGTTCTTTTGATTCTATCTCTTGGATCTAGATTTGTGACTTTGTTACTTTAAACTTTGGTTAATGAATTGAGGAATTTCATTCAATTCCCTGATTGTTGATGATTACTTGGATTAGATAGCTTTAATTCAATTCTTTTCTCTCAATTACATCATGTCTTCTATGATTGTCTACCAATTGTTTGTGATAATGACAACCCTAGCTATGGAGTAGATATCTCTTACTTGGCTTAGGGGTTGAGTTGTTGGAGACACTTGAGTAGTGGATATCAATTGTTGATTAAGAATTGAGAATTGCTAATTGACTTGGAGTGCACTAAAGCTAGACTTCCTTAGGGTGAGACTAGGACTTGTGACTCAAGTTAGTTACTCTCACTTGACTTTCCTCCATTATTAGGGGGTTAATTAAGTGAAGCAATAATCAATTCTTATCACAATTGGAGGAAGCTATAATGATGAAACTTCCAATACTCACCCTTAGCCAAGGCTTTTATCTCCATTAATTGTTAGTTACTTTTGTTAGCTTGAATTTTTGTATCAACTCCCAAAACCACAAAAGACTTCCTAATCAATGATGTACATTCCAAGGCAAATCCTAGGGAGAATGACCCGGGATCAATACTTTCGGTCATAGATTTTAGAATTGTTTGATGTGATATTTGCGTGTCAGTTAGACTATACTCACGATTGGATTCATTGCTAATTTCTAATCCGGCATAAGAATATTTAGTTCATCACTCATCGACGCATACGCGTCACTTACGCGTGCGCGTCACTATCAATCTTTCAGCTCCCAGCATGCTCGTGCGCCCCTTTCACGCGTACGCGTCTTCAATGGCGTTCACTTAATGAGCGTTACGTTTGCTTAGTGAGCATTGTCACATATGCGCGTCCTCTGCGCGTGCGTGTGGTAGCAAAATACTAATTTCAAGCTTTAGCGTGAGCCATGCGTGAGCGTGCTTCCTTCCAGATCTTCCATCGACGCGTGCACGTTATGCACGCGTGCGCGTCGATTACAAAACTTTACCTCCAAATTTGAATGTGCCCAAAAATGCTGAGTAAATGAACGTAGCACTCTCTTTGAAAACGAGTGCCAGCAACTTCCACGCGTACGTGTCATGCACGCGTACGGTGTGTCTTCGAAAATTGCCCCTAACGCGTAAGCGTCCCGTACGCGTGTGCGTCGCAAGTGAGTGTGGCGTTCTTCATTTGAATGCAACGTTATTCTGCAGTGCTTCTCCTTTTCTTCATTTTCTCACCTAAAATCAACCAAGCAAGCAAACTACTTAACCCTTTTATTGAAATAGTTAGGAAAAGAAAACTACCTTTGGTTGGGTTGCCTCCCAAAAAGTGCTTGTTTATCATCATTAGCTTGACGTCTTCCACTCTGTGTTCATCCTAACTCCTGAACACTCTCTTCTTTGTTCCATGATCCCCCCAGATAATGCTTAGCTCTTTGACCATTTGTTGTGATTATGTCCTTTGTTGCTTCATTCAAAAGTTCAAGGCTTCCATGTGGGAAAACCTTGGTTATCAGATAAGGGCCAGTCCATTTGGACTTGAGTTTTCCAGGAAAAACCTTGAGCCTGGAATTATATAGGAGCACTTGTTGTCCTGGTTTGAACTCTCTTTTCAATATTTTCTTGTCATGCCACTTCTTAGCTCTCTCCTTGTATATCTTTGCATTCTCATAAGCTTCTAATCTAAATTTCTCTGGCTCATTGAGTTGCAATAGCCTTTTCTCTCCTGCTACTTGAGGGTCAAGATTTAAGAGCTTAGTGGCCTAGTAAGCTTTATGTTCTAACTCTACAGGAAGGTGACAAGATTTGCCATAGATTAGCTGAAATGGTGACTTCCCAATTGGAGTTTTGAATGCTGTTCCGTATGCTCACAGAGCATCATCCAATGTTCTTGCCCAGTCTTTCATTGTGGAGATTAACTCGTTCTTTTCATTGGAGATGACAGTCATTCCTCCTTTCTTTGGTACAACTTGGACCGGACTTACCCAAGTGCTATCAAAAATTGGGTATATGATCCCAGCATTCCACAGCTTCATCACTTCTTTTTGAACCACTTCCTTCATGGTTTGGTTGAGCCTCCTTTTAGGCTGCACTATAGGTCTTGAGTCCTCCTCCAGCAAAATTTTATGCATACAGATGGCAAGGCTTATACCCTTGATATCTTCAATCATCCATCCTAGAGCTGTCTTATGAACTTTCAACACTTCAATCAATTTTGTTTCATCTTCCATTCTTAAGGAAGAATTGATGATCACTGGCAAGGTTTCTTTTTCTCCAAGGAATGCATACTTGAGATGTGGAGGGAGAGATCTTAGCTCTTGCTTTGGCACTTCCTCTGTCTTGTATTCAAGAGAGATTTCAAAAGCTTGTTTCTCTGTGACATCTTGATCACTTCCCATTTCTTCTTCTTGTTTATCGTTGAAGTTGGTTTCAAACACTTCTTCCACCAAGTCTTCTTTCATTTCCACCCTCATGTGTTTTTTCCTCTCATGATGATATTGCATGGCCTTGAAGACATTAGTGATCATTTGCTCATTATGCACCCTGAGGGTCATTTCCCCTTTTTCCACATCAATGATAGCCCTTGCTGTTGCTAAGAAAGGTCTTTCTAAGATGATTGACTTGTGTCCTTCTTCTTTTATGTCCAAAATGACAAAATCAACAGGAAATATGAATTCTCCCACCTTCACTAACAAGTTCTCCACAACCCCATTGGGTATTCTGAGTGATCTATCCGCCATTTGAATTGACATTCTGGTGGCTTTGACTTATTCTATCACGAGCTTTTTGATTAGTGAAAAAGGCATCAAATTTATGCTGGCACCTAAGTCACAGAGAGCTTTTTCCAAGGTCATATTGCCTATGGTGCATGATATGATGAAGCTCCCATGATCTTTGAGTTTTGGTGGGAGTCCTTTTTGGATTACTGCGCCGCACAGTGTAACGTCCCGTCCAGCAAAATACCTTGCTTAAGTCAGGGTATTTCTACTAGAAAGAACATTACGTAACCTTCTCTAGTATTAACTACTTAATTATCGAGCCCTTGTATCGAGTTCACGTTTCAGTTTTAAGAAAATTCCAGAAAATTTTGTTTTTTATTCATTAAAGTTATAATTCAAACATTCACAAATAATAATAATCACATAAATATTATTGATAATAATTCTTATACAAAAGAGACAAAATAAAACTCAAATACAATATACTAAACCTACCCCTCTATGTAAAATAAAATCACAAAGGACAATAGCGAGGGGACTCTATGAAAGCAATTAAGACCATAAAGAAAGCCTACTGATCGCTCGCAGCTTCAAATTGTGTCTTCAAACCTGTCGCTAAAATGGTGAAAAATTTGGGATGAGAACCAACCCACATGTTCTCAGTAGAGGTCGAGAATGCCGTGAAAGTAAAGAATAAAGCGCAAATAGTTAATTTCATTTGGAGACATTGAAAAGAAAACTACTTTCATTCGCAGTATTCATCGCTCGCCTTATATAAACTTCTTCTGAAAACCAATGGCTCAACTTTCTAAAATCTAAAACCTTCTTTAGAAGCATCAATTAATTATCCAAAATCCTAAACCCATATTTTACTTTATATATGCCTTAAAAGTTTTCCTAGACTGTATGAATGACTAATTTGTTCCAAGCATAGGTTCATTAAGTCTATACCGAACCAGCTTAATCTTTCATACTTTACTAAACCTCAAACACAAACCAATCACGGCCTTAGGCCCAAGCAATTCAATCAACACCCAATTCACTACAACCCAGCCAATCAGATACAAACACAAGTAAAGAGATTCAAACACAATCAAGAGCAATTAGATCAAGTATAGCAATTAGCAGTTAAACAGAATTATTCACATAGGCAAACCAATTACAATATACACACCCAAACAATGTCACATAGATGCATATGATGAATGTCTAGTCCTAGTACAGGCCATGAGCTCATGTGTCAGTTGGCTGCCCGCAATCCCGACATTTATCCGGTCACGAGTAATCCCGATTTTCCGAACACGATTTTCTGTTCCAAAATAAATGCGCATATGATAATAGCCTCTCATTTGAGACAGCCTCTGCTTACTGCAGGAAAATATATATATACTCTGCTCTGGTCTGGGGAAGTGGAAAATGGTTGTAGGTAACTTAGTTTCCCTACAGAGGCTCTGGGTTGTATTAAGCAACTAATATATATTAAATATAGCTCTGGGTTGCATCAAGCAACTAATATATATATAAATATAGCTCTGGGTTGCATCAAGCAACTAATATATATAAATATAGCTCTAGTTTGCATCAAGCAACTAATATATATATATATATATACACACAAATATCTCTTTACTCTGCTATGGTTTCTCTTTTCTCTGCATCTCTTTACTCTACTCTAGTTGTTCTATTCTCTGCATCTCTTTACTTTTCTCTGAATACTCTTTCATCTATATCTATATTACTCTTTTTCTCTTTATCTCTTTACTCATTTGTAATTGTAAATATGCAAGCGGGACAAATCCCATGTCCTTGCTAGCAACTTTATAAACCAAATATATTTTCTCAAAAGAATCAGTAAAGTTATTATTGTTAAACAAGTCTCAAGTATTCATTTTGATTAAGTCCTTTAACTTTTATAAAAATTTGGACATAATCTCCTTTAAAAATAGGACTTAGCCACCCTTACGGGTTCCTTCTTTCTCAACATTTCATCAGCCTCTTTCAGCAGTTGCCACAACAATATATATTCTCAAAAACATTTGATAATAGTATAGAAAATCTATTTCTTAAATTTCATATCCAAAATAATTGTCAACACAACCTGGCAGCCTGATTTCCATTTTGTTTTTAAAATATCAAATAAATTCAGAATCACGCAAAATTTATATCCATGCGACCGTCTCGGATTAAGCTTTCTATTAAACTAAAAATGATAATTTTTCGCTGAATCTAGCTTCGGGAATATAAGCAAAACTGTGACTGTTCTGCAGTGTTTTAAAACCAGAAGACAGCAGCACCATACAACATTTGAAATTTCATATAAAATCCAAATTAAATCCAACCACATTTAAAATTAATTTGGTTAAACATAACTCATCTAAATTTCTTTCTCAATTGGTTCCAGGGTCATACCATTTTTAATGAAGGGGTTACGTAGCTTGGAAGTTAGGTAATTTTCTGCAGAATTCTGTTTTACAAATCATTGAACACAACCTCTTCCAAGTCCCATAACTTACTTATTAAAACATGAAAAACCCTGAAATTTGAATCATATATACTAAACATACTCAAATTTCACCTCCAATTGGTTGCATCTCAATATCATTCCAGAATTAAAAATTATAAAGTCTCAAAGTTACTGACTTAGAAAACAAAACCTGACTTTTACTGCATAATACATCTTATTTTAAAAATTCATATCTTTAAAACCACAACTCTAACAATTCTAACTTTTTATGAAATTAAAGTACTAGGACCAGAGTTCATTTAAAATTTTTTCCATTTCAAAATTCAAGATGGAGAATTTTTAATAGAGGAAACAAGTTGCTGCTGTGTTAAACGTTCTGCAGAAAAACCAGATTTGACATCAATAATTCAAAAATTCACCATAAATCATAAACTTAATGAAAAGTCTCAAATTCACCAGTCCATCTCCCTATATTCCCAAGCTTGATCCGGACTTGGTTCCACGCAATTTCGATAATCACATAACTGGTTATAGCTTTTTCAAAGTTGCTAACTTAGTTTAGAAATTATGCAGAAAATAAGATTTTAGCATTCAATTTTGAAAAAATCATAACTAATTCTCTAGTTGATACAAAACCTTCAAAATTGAGTTTTCATAATTACACTTAATATAATTTACTTAACACTTAAATTCATATCATTTCAGTCACTATAGAGTCACTGAATCACTTTCAAAGTTGCCGTTTAATTTCAAGAGAACATGATTTTCAGCAAACCATTTAGTATTCAAAATCCAACCCTTCAATACCCCTCAAAACCAATTCCAAATCAACCACCAACCAAGTTCATTAACATTACAATAAACAAAATAACATCTCAACGGCAACAAACCCAACATAACTCATTAAAATTCAGGAATTCTCAACAATTAGTCATCAAACAGTTGCCAATCCACACAATAAATCAATATCATTAATCAACAATTCCAAATCACAATCTCAACCATTTCAATCATAATTTTAGCCACAATTCAATATTCACATAGTCAATCAATTACTCACAGCTATTGAATCTATTTGCAGTTATTCAATAAACCTTGTAGGCATTCTTAAATTAAAATCATTTTAAACCCCCTACCTCGATGTCGCAATTGCATAATTTAACGTAACAATTCCCTTCCCTTTTAGTTTCATGGCAGCAGCAGTGACTGTCACGCAACCAGAATGGCAAGGCAGCAACCGGAACAACAGCATTGTTAATCTTCACGGCAGTGACCGGGGTTGTAACCAAACACAGGATTCAAATTGGATGGAAATTAAGAGCAATCACAGCCCTGGAGATCTCAAGAAAAGGCACATACCGGGATCGACTCAGAACAAGTATAGCAGTGACAAAAAATGTATAAATAGATAATGATCAAGGAAAAGATCAATCCAAAATTAAAGTAGCATCAGACTCACCAATAGCAACTCTAACAGATTCATAATAGCATCAACGCTGGTACTCCAAATAATAGCAGTAGAGAAACAGGGGCAGGAAGGGGCATGAACGACGGGGACGACTAGGATCCAGATTGACGATGGCGACAACAATACAAAACATGAACATACACTATTGTATTCAGAATTAAAATATAGTAGAGAAATAAAATCAGGAAGCAGAGCACGAGCAAGAGTGTTACAGTTTCAAAAATGGAATTGGGAATGCAGGGGAAGCTGCTGTCGGGCAATATCACTGGCGCTTCCCTTCAAGTCTGATGGTGATTAAACTGTGACAGCGAGCTCCCTTCGACGGCAGTGCTAACGGCGGTGCGCGGCGTTAGCAGGGATGACTCCATCGCGGTGATGAAGATAGCTTCTTCTCGGTTAGCGGCTTGCAGCTCAGTTTCCTCCCAACATCGTTTCTCCTCTCCTCTTCGTGGTTCTGTTTCCGACGGCGGCGACGGGTTGGCTGCGATGAAACCCCTGGCGGCAAGACGCGATGGCTCTCAACGCACGACTCCTCTCCTCTCTATAAACGGTGGCGGCAACGCATGGAGGACGGCGGCGAGCTTGGCGCAACGGTGGCGCGGTAGCAACGCAACTGGACGGCATAGAGTGCAGCTTCTTCCCCTCCGATTCCAAGCTCTCTCTTCTTCCTCAGCTCTCACAGAAGCTCTCCTCTCCTCCGTGTGTGTATGTCTTCGTTTTGGGAGAAAAGGGGGGTAAGGGTTTGTGAATTAGGGAAATTAGGTTTAGAAATTAGGATTTTATAAAAGAATATAGATAGATATGAATAGATATTTTGATAAAATTGGAAGGTAGAGTAATTTTAAAATCAAATATACTCTCTTAAAAATATTTAAGAACATTATTTATCAACATATTGCTAAGTTCAATTAATTATTTCTAATTTAAATTATAAAATAAGCATATTAATCACATTTTTATAAAATATAGTTTAAACTTAATACTAATTATTCATATTAAATGATATAACTTTTTATTATTTTTCTATCGCTGAAACTTTAATTTCAATTTACAAAATATCTAACTATAATATAATTACTTAAAAACTTTAAGTATTTATAAAAATCTATTTAATCATTCCTAATAAATTAATCTCTAAAACTCAAACTAATAAAATAAACCATAATTCATTCATAATAGAAATTACTTAAATCAAATTATATAATACTTCTATTTACTAAATTTTATTTCCAAAGCATATGAAATAACCAATTATAAAAATTACATAAGAATATTAATCAACTAAAACTCCAAATATTAATAAAATAAATCGTAACCTTTTCAGAATAAAAGTTACTTGAATTAAATTATACAAATTCTTTCTTATTTTTCCATTACTAAAATTATACAAAATATTCTATTATAATAAAATTACTTAAAAATATTAATTGATTCAAAATAAAACTATCTCCGAATCTATTTAATTATTTCTAACAAAATAATTTCTAAAATTACAAAATTTAAACTTAACAAGATAAAATCACAATTTATTTATATTTAGGTTTTCAAAAATACGGGATGTTACATTCTATACAACTTACAAAAATTTTCGCCCTCGAAAATTGATATAAGATGGAGATAAGATTCATATTCACATCCCCTTTTGAATATTTTAAAGATACCAAGAAAAGCATATCACATAAACATAGAAGAAAATATATTAGGTGATACAAAAGTTGATAAAAATAGCTTGATGCAAACCAAATTTCAAAATCCAAAATCAAATAGGCACAATATTCGTTCAGAACTCTTAATAAAGCATGATCACTTTTCGTCGCCTCGAAACTCCACAACTCCTTATAACTTCGTATATTGACCAGATTCACTTTCCGTACACACAAATCGCGTCCCTAAGAACTATCGTATAAGCAATACGAAACTTGAGAAGAGAAGGACAAATGGCACAACGGTATTTACGAAAAATCAGGAGAATACTTCGGTTCACAGTTGGAGAAGGATGGTATTTCGCAAGGATTTGAAAGAATACGTAAGATTATCAACAAACAAGGATGTATATAAGCAATGAAATATATCATAAGGAGAGTTAATTTTGAAAGTTTAGGAAGAAATTTTGAATCGAAGAGTTTCGGTATGAACATTATTAAGAAAAATAGAACAACAATTTAAAACAACTTCAACTTGAAATAGAGGAAAATAGTTTATCTTTTTCAAAAGAATATATATAAATCTAACATTTTCCAAAAGTACTAAACTTAGTATAAATAATATGTTATATCGATTTAATAAAC
This sequence comes from Arachis ipaensis, assembly GCF_059453495.1. Taxonomy (NCBI): domain Eukaryota; kingdom Viridiplantae; phylum Streptophyta; class Magnoliopsida; order Fabales; family Fabaceae; genus Arachis; species Arachis ipaensis. The sequence goes on from NC_142443.1 coordinate 91,473,997, forward strand.
AAATCATGCAGGGTTTGTAAATTAAAGCTTGTTTGATGTTAAGCGCGAAATATTTTCTTTAAAAGTCTTGGAGGATACTTAAGTACATAGCTATAGAATTATAGTAAAGTTGGCAGAAAATCAGCTTCTATTTAAAGAATAAATTCTGAAATAAAATTTTCTATAAATCAATAAAAGATAAGTGGTATATCACAGATAAACAAGATTAAACTACATAAAGAAGCTTCAGAGTTTATGTAAGAAAGTCTAGGTTGAATTAAAAATAATCCCATCAAAATTTAAGTAAGGGTTGTGGATACAGTCAAGTAAGAAAAGATTTAAATTGAAATTTTTCTCGAAGAGAATTTGAAACAAGTACTCAAGAAGGAAATTACAAGAAATGATATGTTGCACCAAAATAAATCCAAGTTCAAAGCAAGGAGCATAGAGTTGCTAAGGTATAGGATAAATGTTTCAAAAGATTCAAACAACAACTAGATACAGAGTCAAGCAAGGATATGCACGAATGATAATGCAAGGTTAGCAAGAAAGAGATCAAAAACTAGAAATTCGAATACAAGTAGTAGAGAAAGAGATAATGCTAAGCATGAATAAAGAGCATATGTCAAAACGGAACTAATCTCTACAATTTAGTCTCTAACGTCCCCAAAACCTCGTAACTCGCGTTAATCTATCACTTCTATTTCGTCTATGATAACCCATTAGTGTTCCATATACATAAATCATTAGTATTAAGTTGCCCAAACTTGATACCATGAGATATGCAACGGTAAACTAATAGCGTTAATCATCAGACAGTCATGCATATAAAACACAAACTCTTATCATCAGAACAAGTTATAAAGCATGACAGACACTCAAAGTATGCAATGAAGCATAGTCAGTCCACTCCCAAGGCTCTACAGGAAGGAGTGCTCTGATACCATATTGTAACGTCCCGTCCAGAAAAATACCTTGCTTAAGTCAGGTTATTTCCACTAGAAAGAACATTACGTAACCTTCTCTAGTATTAACTACTTAATTATCAAGCCTTTGTATCGAGTTCGCGTTTCAGTTTTAAGAAACTTCCAGAAAATTTTGTTTTTTATTCATTAAAGTCATAATTCAAACATTCAAAAATAATAATAATCACATAAATATTATTGATAATAATTCTTATACAAAAGAGACCAAATAAAACTCAAATACAATATACTAAACCTACCTCTCTATGTAAAATAAAATCTCAAAGGACAATAGCGAGGGGACTCTGTGAAAGCAATTAAGACCATAAAGAAAGCCTACTGATCGCTCGCAGCTTCAAATTGCGTCTTCAAACCTGTCGCTGAAAGGGTGAAAAATCTGGGGTGAGAACCAAACTACATGTTCTCAGTAGAGGTCGAGAATGCCATGAAAGTGAAGAATAAAGCGCAAATAGTTAATTTCATTTAGAGACATTGAAAAGAAAACTACTTTCATTCGCAGTATTCATCGCTCGCCTTATATAAACTTCTTCTGAAAACCAATGGCTCAACTTTCAAAAATCTAAAACCTTCTTTAGAAGCATCAATTAATTATCCAAAATCCTAAACCCATATTTTACCTTATATATGCCTTAAAAGTTTTCCTAGACTGTATGAATGACTAATTTGTTCCAAGCATAGGTTCATTAAGTCTATACCGAACCAGCTTAATCTTTCATACTTTACTAAACCTCAAACACAAACCAATCACGGCCTTAGGCCCAAGCAATTCAATCAACACCCAATTCACTACAAGCCAGCTAATCAGATACAAACACAATCAAGAGCAATTACATCAAGTATAGCAATTAGCAGTTAAACAGAATTATTCACATAGGCAAACCAATTACAATATACACACCCAAACAATGTTACATAGATGCATATGATGAATGTCTAGTCCTAGTACAGGCCATGAGCTCATGTGTCGGTTGGCTGCCCGCAATCCCGACATTTATCCGATCACGAGTAATCCCGATTTCCCGAACACGATTTTCCGTTCCTAAATAAATGCGCATATGATAATAGCCGCTCATTTGAGACAGCCTCTGCTTACTGCAGGAAAATATATATATAATCTGCTCTGCTCTGGGGAAGCGGAAAATGGCTGTAGGTAACTTAGTTTCCCTACAGAGGCTATGGGTTGCATTAAGCAACCAATATATATTAAATATAGCTCTGGGTTGCATCAAGCAACTAATATATATAAATATAGCTCTGGGTTGCATCAAGCAACTAATATATATATATACAAATATCTCTTTACTCTGCTTTGGTTTCTCTTTTCTCTGCATCTCTTTACTCTACTCTAGTTGTTCTATTCTCTGTATCTCTTTACTTTTCTCTGAATACTCTTTCATCTGTATCTATATTACTCTTTTTCTCTTTATCTCTTTACTCTTTTGTAATTGTAAATATGCAAGTGGGACAAAACCCATGTCCTTGCTAGCAACTTTATAAACCAAATATATTTTCTCAAAAGAATCAGTAAAGTTATTATCGTTAAACAAGTCTCAAGTATTCATTTTGATTAAGTCCTTTTACTTTTATAAAAATTTGGACATAATCTCCTTTAAAAATAAGACTTAGCCACCCTTACGGGTTCCTTCTTTCTCAACATTTCATCAGCCTCTTTCAGCAGTTGCCACAACAATATATATTCTCAAAAACATTTGATAATAGTATAGAAAATCTATTTCTTAAATTCCATATCCAAAATAATTGTCAACACAACCTGGCAGCCTGATTTCCATTTTGTTTTTAAAATATCAAATGAATTCGGAATCACGCAAACTTTATATCCATGCGACCGTCTCGGATTAAGCTTTCTATTAAACTAAAATTCATAATTTTTCTCTGAATCTAGCTTTGGGAATATAAGCAAAACTATGACTGTTCTGCAGTGTTTAAAACCAGAAGACAGAAGCACCATACAACATTTGAAATTTCATATAAAATCCAAATTAAATCCAACTACCTTCAAAATTAATGTGGTTAAACTTAGCTCATCCAAATTTCTTTCTCAATTGGCTCCAGGGTCATACCATTTTTAATGAAGGAGTTACGTAGCTTGGAAGTTAGATAATTTTCTGCAGAATTCTGCTTTACAAATCATTGAACACAACCTCTTCCAAGTCCCATAACTCACTTATTAAAACATGAAAAACCCTGAAATTTGAATCATATATACTAAACATACTCAAATTTCACCTCCAATTGGTTGCATCTAAATATCATTCCAGAATTAAAAATTATAAAGTCTCAAAGTTACTGACTTAGAAAACAAAACCTGACTTTTACTGCATAATACATCTTACTTTAAAAATTCATATCTTTAAACCCACAACTCTAACAATTCTAACTTTTTTTGAAATTAAAGTACTAGGACCAGAGTTTTATTTAAAATTTATTCCATTTCAAAATTCAAGATGGAGAATTTTTAATATAGGAAACAAGTTGCTGCTGTGTTAAACGTTCTGCAGAAAAACCAGATTTGACATCTATAATTCAAAAATTCACCATAAATCATAAACTTAATGAAAAAGTCTAAAATTCACCAGTCCATCTCCCTATATTCCCAAGCTTGATCCGGACTTGGTTCCACGCAATTCCGATAATCACAGAACTGGTTATAGCTTTTTCAAAGTTGCTGACTTAGTTTAGAAATTATGCAGAAAATAAGATTTTAGCATTCAACTTTGAAAAAATCATAACTAATTCTCTAGTTGATACAAAACCTTCAAAATTGAGTTTTCACAATTACACTTAATATAATTTACTTAACACTTAAATTCATATCATTTCAGTCACTATAGAGTCACTGAATCACTTTCAAAGTTGCCGTTTAATTTCAAGAGAACATGATTTTCAGCAAACCATTTAGTATTCAAAATCCAACCCTTCAATACCCCTCAAAACCAATTCCAAATCAACCACCAACCAAGGTCATTAACATTACAATAAATAAAATAACATCTCAACGGCAACAAACCCAACATATTAAAATTCAGGAATTCTCAACAATTAGTCATCAAACAGTTCCCAATCCACACAATCAATCAATATCATTAATCAACAATTCTAGATCACAATCTCAACCATTCCAATCACAATTTCAGCCACAATTCAATATTCACATAGTCAATCAATTACTCACAGCTATTGAATCTATTTGTCGTTATTCAATAAACCTTGTAGGCATTCTTAAATTAAAATCATTTTAAACCCCCTACCTCGATGTCACAATTGCATAATTTAACGTAACAATTCCATTCCCTTTTAGTTTCATGGCAGCAGCAGTGACTGTCACGCAACCGGAATGGCAAGGTAGCAACCGGAACTGCAGCATTGTTAATCTTCACGGCAGTGACCGGGGTTGTAACCAAACAAAGGATTCAAATTGGATGGAAATTAAGAGCAATCACAGCCCTGGAGATCTCAAGAAAAGGAACATTGATGACAAGTCATCTTAGCCTATTTTAACTAGTCTTTTTCTTTTGTTTTCATTAGAATTATGCACTTTCTTGAACCATAAGCAAGCTAATTGAGTAGATTTTCATGTTTCCTTTGATTTAATCAACCATGTATGAATTCATGCTATTTCATGAGGTTTTATACTATAATTGTTACATATTATGAAAGAATGAACATCTCATGATTTCAAGCATAGCTTTGATGTGTTTGGTTGATTAATGATAGGTGAAGAAAGCTTGGAGAAAGGTTGAAGCAAGAAGGAATGGCTAGGAGTGAAGAGAGGACAATGGAATAAGTGAAATTGAACCAGGAAGCAAAAAGCTGGACCTAAAGTTAGCATCAAACTTTTGCACAAACTTTTGGTTGAAAAGTTAGCCCCAACGTTAGCCCCCTAACTTGGAGGCTAACGTTGGAACTTGAAAATCACTCCATGGGTACCAAAAGTTTGCGCCAACGTTAGCCCCCTAACTTTGAGGCTAACGTTGGCACATGAAATTCACCCCTGGGCACCAAAAGTTTGCGCCAACGTTAGCCCCCTAAATTTGAGGCTAACGTTGGCATGAAGAAAACCTCCCTGGGCACCAAAAGTTTGCGCCAACGTTAGCCCCCTAACTTGGTGGCTAACGTTGGCACATGAAAATCACAAGGAGGAGCAAAAGTTTGCGCCAACGTTAGCCCCCTAACTTGGTGGCTAACGTTGGCGCCACAAGTACACAAGGCAAGGCCAACGTTAGGGCCAAAGTTAGACCCCTAACTTTGGCACCAACGTTGGTATCAGCAAAGTGGTGTTAGCTGATATGAAAAGTTGGAGCAAAAGTTAGACCCCTAACTTTTGCTCAAACTTTTGGTCCAACTTTTGCAAAACTCAAACCCGGTTCAATTGGTTCGTTTTGGTTCTTCTCCAAACTTCAAGAGCAATCAACCAAGGCCTCTTTCAACCCAATTCCACCAAGAGCAAAGGCCCAACTCAAGGGTTGAAGATCATTTGAAGAAAGTGTATAAATAGGATAGAATTCAAGTTCTTCGGGGAGCTTTCTTTTGGGAATTTTCATAATAGTTTTTCGGAGAGCTTTTGATATTGAGTGATCTTTAATTTCTTTGTCTTGGGGAAGGAAAATTCACTTCTCTTCCTCTCAGTTTTATTGCTTTCAATTTCAATTACAATTGTCTTGGATTTTGGGTTGGAGAATTGAAGAAATTCTGTTTCAATCTCAACCTTGGATCTCACTGCTTTATTTACTGCTTGATTGGATTTCAATTTCTGTTAATTGCTCTTCATCCATTTTCTTTGAATTTCAACTACAATTTCTTGTTGGATCTAGGAAGGCATTGAGATCTAGACTTGGTTTTCTAGTCTCTGGGTCCTGAGATCTGATTTCCCAGTTCAATTCTCTGTTTATTGCTTTATATGTCCATTTACTTTTCTGTTTCGGATCCGATTCAATCCCAATTCCCTTTAACTCTTCTGTTTAATGCAATTTAACTTTTCCTTGTTTAAATCCAAGCCCCAATTCCCTTTACAATTCCAGCCGCTTATATTTCTTGCATTTTAAGATTCCGCTATTTACATTTCTTGCATTTTAAGTTTCTGCTATTTAATTTCTTGTTCTTTAAGATTCAGCACTTTAATTCCCTGTTCTCTTTACTTCCATGCAATTTAATTTCTGCAAATCACAAAACACTCAACCAAATCTTGATTCGCTTGACTAAATCAACCACTAAACTAAAATTGCTCAATCCTTCAATCCCTGTGGGATCGACCTCACTCCCGTGAGTTTTTATTACTTGATACGACCCGGTACACTTGCCGGTTAGATTTGTGTGTTTTGGGAGAAATTTATTTTTCACCAAAATACTCATCAAGTTTTTGGCGCCGTTGCTGGGGATTGATTAGATTGACAATGATTAAGTGAAGTGGTGATCTAGATCAAGCATTTTCTCTTTAATTTTGATTAACCCACTAACTGTTTGATTTTTTGCTTAAACTAACTAACACTTCAATCTAGCAGTAAATTGAAATGTCACTGGTTTTGTGCATTTCTCATGCTCTGCTTGTATGTCAGGTACAAGAAGAACCATACCCAATTTTCATGAACAAGACGAAAGAACTCTCAGGAGGTTAAGAAGAGCTGAAAGAGGGAAAAATATTGTGGGAGAAGAGGAATCAGACGAAGAATTCCAAGAGATGGAGGAACATTCAACCAATCCACCAGGTGGAGAAGACAACAACAATGACAACCCACCCCAGAGGAGAGTTTTGGCTTCCTATACCTTTGCAAATCCTAGACATTGTGGGAGCAGCATCTTGGCTCCAAATGTCAATGCTAACAATTTTGAACTTAAGCCATAACTCATCACTTTGGTTCAGAACAATTGCTCTTTTGGTGGAGGACCACTTGAGGACCCACACCAACATTTATCCACTTTCTTGAGGATATGCAACACTGTCAAAACTAATGGAGTGCCCCCTGACAGTTACAAACTGATGCTATTCCCATTTTCTCTCAGGGACAAGGCCACTCAATGGTTGGAATCTTTTCCAAGGGACAGCATCAACAACTGGGATGATTTGGTAACCAAGTTTCTTGCCAAGTTCTATCCACCTCAGAGGATTATAAGGTTAAAGGCTGAGGTACAAACATTTACACAAATGGAGGCCGAACCCATCTATGAGGCATGGGAGAGGTACAAGGCTCTGATCAGGAAATGTCCCCCTGCCATGTTTAATGAGTGGGAGAAGCTTCAAAACTTCTATGAAGGCTTAACACTGAAATCCCAGGAAGCTTTGGATCATTCAGCTGGAGGTTCCTTGCAACTCATGAAAACTGCAGAAGAGGCTCAAGAACTCATTGATATGGTGTCCAACAACCAATATTTCTTTGCTCATCAAAGAGGTCGCCAACCATCACAAAGGAGAGGAGTAATGGAGCTAGAAGGAGTGGATTCAATCCTAGCTCAAAACAAGATGATGCAGCAGCAAATTCAACAACAATTTGAGCAAATGGCCAAGAGGATTGACAGTCTCCAAGTTGCAGCAGTTAACACTAGCCAACCATCAACCACATGGGGACAGAGTGAAGAAACTCAAGAAGAACAACAACAAGAGCAAGTACAGTATATGCACAACGAAGGACCAAATGAAGTGTATGGTGATACATACAATCCATCCTGGAAGAACCACCCAAACCTCAGATGGGGAGATAACCATACCCAAAACCAACAACCATGGCAGAGGAACTCAAACCAACACAACCCAAGAAGCAACCAAAACCACAACCAGCAGCAGACTAGCCAAAACCCCTACAGAAAACCTCAAAACAACTACCCCAACCTCAACCAATACCAATCTAATAACCAACCCACCAACCAAAATGCCTACCATCCACCACCTACATCTCATAACCCACCTCAAGTATCACCTGAAGCCCAAAGAATCACTCACTTGGAGGCCATGATAGACAAAATGTTGAAACACCAGGAAATGGTAACCAAGAATCAGGAAGCCTCCCTGAAGAGCCTAGAGAGACAGATGGGGTAACTCTCCAAGCAAGTATCTGTTGAGAGACCTTCAAACTCACTGCCCAGTGACACAATTCCAAATCCCAAGGAGGAATGCAAGGCAATACAATTAAGGAGTGGGAGAACATTGATAAGCAACAATGACACTACAAAGAAGCAAGCAGAGAACATCAAAGAACCAACGGAGGATGAGAATCAAACAAAGGCAGATGAGGCTAAGGAGCAAGTTGTGATGCCAAACAAAAGCACTAAGAAACTTAAAGAGAAGGACAACCAGCTACATAGCTCAAAGAAAGTGGCTCAGGGACAGCAGCAAATAGGAAAGAGCATCACACCCCACTGCCATATCCCCAGAGGTTCAACAAAGAGGTTAAAGACCAGCATTTTCACAAATTCCTTGAGATTTTTAAGAAGCTGGAAATCAATATTCCCTTGGCTGAAGCACTTGAGCAAATGCCTCTATATTCCAAGTTTCTGAAGGATCTTATCAACAAGAAAAGAAGTTGGCTTGAGAAGGAAACCGTATTACTTACTGAGGAATGCAGGGCCTTGATTCAAAAGGGGCTTCCTCCCAAGCTTGAGGACCCAGGGAGCTTCCTGTTGCCTTGCACCATTGGGGAATTGACCATCACTAAAGCAATGTGCGATCTCGGAGCAAGTATTAACTTAATACCATCCTCCTTGGTGAAAAAGCTGCATATAGAGGAGGTCAAACCAGTACAAATGTCTCTGGAGCTGGTAGACAGGTCAATGGTATACCCCAGGGGTGTAATTGAAAATCTTTTGGTTAAGGTGGACAGTTTTATATACCCTGCTGATTTTGTGGTTCTAGAATCAAACGATGATGGTGACTCTGTTATACTGGGAAGGCCATTCTTGGCCACTGCTAGAGCTATCATAGACGTAGAGGAAGGGGAATTAACTCTCAGGATGCATGACCAGAGTGTCACTCTGAAAGTATTACCAGAAGCACAATTTAGCAAGGAGAAGAAAGACTATATGAAAAATGACCAGGAAGGTCACAGCAACATCCCAATGCTAAAGATTGTGCAGACTGATGAAGAAACCCAAGAGGGTATTAGAGTATTAGCCACTGAAAAGAGAGGCCCCCAAGGAAAACCTACGGCCAGAAAAGAAAGATCAACAAAAGGAAAGATGAAACGCAGAAACAAAGCAAAAAGGGGTTGGAAGAATAGAAAGATTCCAACACAGGGGCTTTCCAAAGGTGACAAAGTGCAACTGATATATCAACAGCTGGGGGCAAATCAACAAACCGAGGATTACTACACTGTCAGCAACATACTCTCATTAGAGCATGCTGAAATTGAACACCAGAAAACAAAGAAGAGGATCACAGTCAGAGGAGACAAATTGAGGCCCTACAAGCACCAACCACCATAAAGGAAAGCCTCAATGTCAAGCTAATGACAATAAAAGAGCGCTCCATAGGAGGCAACCCATGCTTTAAAATTCATGTCATTTTAAATTCAATAAGTTATGATCAATTGAGCATGAATTCTTTTCTCTTTTCATGAACATGTCCATTGACTGCATGCACTATTTTGAAACATATGCTAAGTTTGGTGTGCCTTCAAGCACACTAAACCAATGTCACAAATAATTCCATTTTGCATGTTTGGAGTATCTTGACAAAGCATATGGCCAAACACTAAGTTTGGTGTCCACATAGCTTCATGAAAAGTAGAAACTCATGCATCAATAATCATACAATTGTTGTTTTCCAAAATCTTATAAAGGGAAAAATTCTTTTCCGGTAATGAAGGCATTAATTGTGATGTACCCTTTGACAAGAAACAAGTTTGGTGTTCATCAAACCTTGGTGCACCGATTTAGGGATACAATTGATCCTTCATGAAAAAAAAAAGGGAGGGGGGAGAAAAAGAAAGTATGATGAAAACAATTCTTATGAAAATTTAACATTTGAATCTCACTAATTGGAGGAAGATACTCATTTTCTTTATATATGACCAAACATTAAGTTTGGTGTCCTCAAAGGAGAGTGTCACGGTTCAAATGATATAAGAATTGATGGTTCACATAGTATTAATAAAAAGAGCATTCTTGCCACGGTTGGATAAAACTAATGTATGTTGTCTTGTTGTGGTGACTAGGAGGTCAAAGAATCTTCAAAGAAAAAGACAAGACAAAGGAAAGCATAGCATGAGGACAAAATTCCATCACATGCCTCGAAAAAGAAATCTGCCACTCCTTGAGAATGATCACGGCAAAGGCAAGGGAAGGAGCAAACTTTGTCTTCATTCATCCTTACATGCATACCTTTGATCTCCATAAGTCTAATTGCATCCCAGCCCTTCATTGCTCATTTAAAAGCATACCACCTTCAAGCCATGCACATGACCGAATCACTCCAACCTTGGAAACTTCACTCCCTTCATCACCCCTCAACATAACAAGCTCTGTGCAACATTTCTCGTACTTTAAACTCCAATCATTTAAACTTCTCTTCATCATTTCTTGTCATAGCAAGTTCGGTCTCAATTTCTTTTTGCTCCAAACACACATCAAACTCTCCAACATTCTTCACACTCCTTCTCAACCAACCAAGTGACCATGGCCTCCTCCTCAAGAACCAAACGAAGAAAAGGGAAAGATCCCATAGTGGAGGAAGACACACATGAATATGACCAACGGAGATTCAAGTCTTGGTTTCATCAAATGCAAATTCAATGGATGAACGAGAAAAGAATCTATCCTGAAATTCCATTCTTGTTGCCGGATGATGGATGTCAAGAAATGAAGGACAAAATTCAGAAGAGGAGGTGGGAGGAACTTGCATCACCAGCCATCCGAATCAATGCCAATATCATAAGAGAGTTCTATGCAAATGTCCCAAGGCATGACATGCGTGAGCCCCCAACGTACAAGAGCTATGTGCAGGGGGTGGAAGTAGACTTTAGCCCGGAAGCAATCAAGAAAGTCTTGAAACTAAAGTCAGTCCGCTTTAGTGAACCGGGATACCAACAAAGATTGAATGAGGATCAGGATTATGAGGAGATTGTGAGAGACATTTGTTTTGAGAACTCAGAGTGGGAAGGAGATGACAAGAACAGATATAAGTTCCTTAAGAGATGTAACCTCACCCCGGAAGCAAAAGGATGGTATGAGTTGATGAAAAGATCAATTCTGGGCACAGTGAACACCTCAGAAGTTAACAGGGAGAGAGCCGTGATGCTGCATTGCATCATTGTGGGAGGAGAGATAAGAGTTCATGAAATCCTTGCAAAAGACATTCAAAAACTGGCTGAGAAGAATTCGGCCAGATCTTGGTTGTACTATCCGAGTACCATTTGGAGGTTGTGTGCAAAGGCTAAAGTTCCAATGGAAGAGGAGAATCCATTGTGGTTAAGCCAAGGCATGCCAATAACCATTGAACGAATGATGATGCCCCTTGAAGCACATCAAGGCCGAAGACCACATGGAAGAAGGGAAAGAGAAGAACCAATGGAAGAAGATGAGCCACACATAGAAGAAGAGCCGCAGGAGGAGGAGGAACAGCCACACTTTTTCCCACATGGCAATATGGATATGACTCAAATGCAAGAAGCAATAGGAAGATTGTCACAACAGTACATGAGAATTCAAGAAAGGCAAGAGGAATACCATTCACTGTACATGAAAAACCAACAAGCACAAGAAGAAAGGGAGCTAAGAATAATGAACAAACAAAGTGAATTCGAGTCAAGATTCCTTGTGATGCAAGAAGAACATGCTTTTCAATCTCATGAATCTTTTGGGAAGTTGGAACAAATGCAAGCTGAAAATTTGAGGGCTCTCAAAGAGTTCACAACACTCCAAGATGCAAGGTATGAAGTACAAGCCGATTACAACATCAAAAGCCAAATCAAACTGAACTATATTGGAGAACATTTGCACAACATGGATCCGGCATTCCCAACTTTTGATGAATTCTTCAAAAAGAGAAGTGAGGTAGAAGTAAGCAGGGCCATGGGGCTTGAAGATAGAGTGGAAGAGGCTATGAATAAGGCTGGCTTCTGGCGGGGTCAACAGACAACAGACATGAACACTGGGAACACCAGCAACCAGGTGTATGAAAGAAGAAAGAAAAAGCCTGACAAATGAAAGGTGGACTTGCTCCTTGTTCATCACTACAAAGAAAAAGCATGCATTGTGTCTGTTTTAAGTTGTCTTTGCATCTTTAAGTAGTTATTATAATTAATAGTCTTTGCATCATGTTTGTTTCTCTTAAAATAAGTAAGCTAATCTATGTGTGTGCCTGTGTGTTTACTTTCACTTGACAAGAAGCATGTGTTATCCCCTGCACCTTTAAGTTCAATAAAAGAAAAGTTTGAATGTGAAGCAAGATGATCTCTGTTAGATAGAAGTAGAATAAAAGTAAGTGGTGGTATGTGTGTGGTTGTATAATAGCTCACTTTTATTGAATAAAGAGCTAGGATATCTCCTTCTAAGTAAAGAGTGGCCAACTGTCTTTGAATCTCAATTAAATAAAAAAATTCCTTGGTTAGAAATAAAAACAAAAAGATGGAAAGAAAAGAGATAGCCAAAAAGTGGCAGAACAGAAGGAAACAAAAAGAAACAAAGCTGGACACCAATAGCTTGAACTTTAAAATATATGCCTGTGATGTCTTTGTACTAGGATCTGCTTGGATTAGTAA